>NW_020941197.1:22272256-22473176 GCF_900497805.2 Vombatus ursinus
ATATATATAGTTATTTGTTTGTGGCTATTATAGTTATATATAGTTATAGTATTATATATTATATATATAGTTAGTCTGTGCTATTACAGTTATACATAGTTACTATATATACTTACATATAGTTATAGTATTATATATTATATACATAGTTAGTCTGTGCTATTACAGTTATACATAGTTACTATATATATAGTTACATATAGTTATAGTATTATATATTATATATAATTATTAGTTTGAGGCTATTATAGTTATATATATTTATTATATAGAGTTATAATATTATATATTCAGATATATAGTTATTAGTTTATATATATAGTATATATATAGTATATATATATAGTTATTAACTTCTCCAATCTCATTTTCTTTATCTGTGATGGAAGGAGAAGAAGGCCTGCTGCACGTACCTCACAGGGCTATTAGGCAGATACAAAGAGATAATGGATAAAAAGTTCTTTGCCTGAGAATCAGGGATGACTGAGCTCATGTCCCCTGACTGTCATGGATAAGAGCCACCTATGGGATGGAATCACAGCTCCACTCAACATCTCTACACCAAAATCACTTTCATTATCTAATTCATCAAAATATTTCACATTTAATTAAACATTAAGGCTTATGTGTTGAAAGAACCAAACAGATTTGGATTCACTCATGTGGCAAAGTGGGTGGCAGGGAGAAGCACAAGACGGAGAGACAAAGAGAGACAGGCAGGCAAGCAGTCAGAGACAGGGAGAGGTGGAGAGCTAGAGAAAGGAAGAGAAAGAGAGAGAGGGAGAGACAGAGAGAGACAAGGAGATAGAGAGATAAAGGCAGAGACAGAGAAAGGAGAGAGACAGAGATGAGAGGAAGAGAGGGAGGGGGGAAGGGGAGAAGGGAGGGGAGGGGAAGGGAGAGGGAGAGGAAGAGGAAGAGGAGAAAGGGACAGAGAAATAAGGAGACAAAGACAAGGAGAGAGACAGACAGAGACAGGGAAAGAGACAAGCTGGCAGACAGAGACAGAGAGAGGGAGAGAGAAAGGAAAATCAGGGAGACAGAGGGAGAGACAGAGAGACAGAGACAGAGAGAGAGAGAGAGAAAATAGGATGAGCATTCATTGCTTGCTATGTGCCATTCACCGCTAAGCACAAGGGATATAAATACAAGCAAGCAAGATATTACCTCGCCTCAACAAGCTTACATTTTAATAAGAGAAAGCAAAATTCGAAGTTTTATTAGGTCCTTCTCTTATAAGGGTGAAAAAAAAAACCATTACAAGGATAAACTTGCTACAGCTTCCTTCTTATTAAGCATGAATTGCCTGTGACTGCTTTGGCATTCCCTTCCATGTGGACTGTTCACAATGAGGAGGATATTGATTACAATATTAATAAAAGCAGCAAGTTACTTTTATGGCATTAAGGTTTACAAGGAATTTTCTTCCCCAATAATCATGTGAGGAAGGTGGTATGCGGATTCTTAACCTCATTTTATAGAGAGATAACTTAAGTGATCATGGTCATGCAGCTAGTGAGTATCAGAGCTGAGATTTGAACACAGACCTCTTGACTCTAGTCAGTCAGTAGATAAATGTTTATTAAGCACCTACTGTGTGCTAAACATTGTGTTAAGCACTGGAGATACAAAGAAAAGCAATCCACGCTCAGTATTCTTTTCTCTCTATATTATTTCGCTGTTCATTAGCAACAACAGCACACATTTCTACAGTACGTTAAGGTTTACAAAGCACTTTCCTACAACAACTGTATGAGCGAGTATCAGTAGCAAGTATTTCTGGCCCCATTTTTACAGATGAAAATATTAAGGCTCAGAATTAAGCTTAAGATAACATAAGGTAATGGCAGAGGCTATATTCAAACCAAGACTTCCTCATTACAGGTTCAGTTCTCTTGCCTAAAGAAAGAAAAGGGAAATAAATACCTAAAATCTGTTCTCACTTTGCAGTTTGCAAATCAGTTTATATATTATCTAATTTAATATTCAAAACAACCTCGTGAGGTAGGTGCTATTATTCCCATTTTAGAGTTGAGGAAATTAAGGCAGAGAGCTGTAATTTGCCTGGGTCATACAGCCAGTATATGACCAAGACAGTATTGACTCCTGGTCCAGCGCTCTACCCACTAAGCCGATAGATACCTGGAAGAAGGGTTGTGGATGTTGTTTGTCGTTGTTGCTGTTACTGCTACTGCTGCTGCTGCTGTTGTTAATGACAATGACAGTGGTGGTGGTGCTGGTGGCCATGATAATGGTCATGTTATTTAAGCAATAGAACCTTGGTGTTTTTTTTTTCAGGACAGATTTATATTGGACTCAATTTTATTTCTAGGATTTAAGGAGCACCAGGAAAAGCATCTTCAACAGTAGAGCCAGATTTCTCTGTAATTTTCAATGAGTTAACTGTCTCTAGGCCCCAGGGATTCCAACAGCATAAATTTTCAGAGCCCCTCAGCAGTAGGGTTATTCATGAGTGCCCATTGTAAAGATGGAGAGAAGAGTTGAATTGGGCTAAGTGGATAGAGATCCATCAGTCAATTGTACAGATCTCTTGTCTTCTTCTTCTCCTCCGTTCCTGCCCCTGGAGAAGACATTGAGCTGAACTGGGGAGACTGGGCCAACCTGGGGTAGGCTGGAGTTTACAGCACCCCAAATAACCCCTGAAGGGTTAACTTAAGACCTGGAAACCTAGACTACAACATGTGTGCCACAGCAGCATTGGATAAATAAAAATGATAATTTTTAGTCAATCACTAGGCAGTTAGGTGGCACAGTGAATATACACTGAACCTGGAATCAGGAAGACCTGAGTTCAAATACAGCCTCAGACACTTATTAGTTACGTGTAAGCAAGTCACTCTGCCTCTGTTTGCCTCAGTGTCCTCATCTGTAAAATGGGGATAATAATAGCACTTAACTCTCAGGGATATTGTGAGAATAAAATAAGATAATGTGTGTAAAGGCTTTTCAAAACCTTAAGGTGGCTATGCAAATGCTAGTTATTATTGTCATCACCCTGGGCCAAAGTGCTAAGTAGGCAAAGTTCTCAGTCTTTCCATTTTCCTCTTCCTCTCCCCTGACGTCAACCCACTTAAGCTTATCCTCCCTCAGAACATTTTGTAGTTCAACATATTCTGTTCACCCAATATTCAGAAATTTCTAAATCATCGTCCTCTTCTCCACCCCACCCCATTTTTCTCTGCTTGTTTGGCACTTCACTGACATAGCCCCATTTTCTCATTGTAGCAAAAGTGATTGGAAAATAGATATGAAGCCTTTTGAGAGCTCCAAATGAACTACTAAAAGCTGCCACATATGTTAAATTCCACAAGGCAGAAAGCATGTGTGTGATGAGGCTATCAAAGGGACCGTGGAGGTTGACACTGACTTGTACTTGTGTCACCTTGGAGCGGTCTCTGACAAACCTGGGCCTCAATTTCCTCATTTGTAAAAGGAGTGACATAGGTTAGATGACCTCTTAAGGTCCTTCTACCTTTAAATCTATGATCTTATGGTCCTAAGATAAGATTCCTTTTCAAAATCATACAATCTAGCTATCATATTGCAGCCAGGATTCCTGCTTCATCTAAAGTTTGAACTAGACAACTTCTAGAGTCCTTTCCAATTCAGAGATTCTATATAATCTCTTTTCTACCCTCCACCCCCATTGTAATATTATGTCCCAACTATTGTAAACATAAAGGACTGAATGTGCCCAATTTGAGAATAAGCTGCCTGTTTAAAGATGGTGGGCTTGTTTGTTGGTTTGGTTGGAGTGGCGGCATTGCACGGTTCTGTCAGAAGATAAAAATTCCAAAGCCTGCTTTTTTCTGTCTGCAAGTGGTACAAGAAAAAGGTACGAGAAAAAAACAATCAGTCAATGAATGGTGTCTCTGGGATGAATTTTAACATCTCTCATCAAATTCCTCTTTTCCTCAGTGCCTTGTAATTTTCATGGCTCTGAATGAAACAAGTCTTTTAAAAATATTTTTAATGTTTTATTGATGTCTTTTGCTTTTATATTGTTATCATTTCAGGATCTTCCTCCTGCTATCAGATTGAACCCTCTTTTATTACACAGAAAAACAAGTAAGCAAAAGACCTGCCATGTATCTGACAGTGTATACGATATTCTGCCCTGGTGATCCCTTGCCTATGACTCAAAGAGGAAAGTGTATAGGGTTAGTTCTTAGTGGAGGTGGGGAGAGGTAGCAGAAGGTGGGCAGGGGTTGTAGACCTAACACACTTTTAGGTTTAATATGTACTATTAACATTTTCTTCATCACTTTCATAAGTCCAGATAATCAACAAAACAATAAATCAAGCCCTGATTCATGGCATCTGCTCATTCCTGATAGTGTAAACACTCACAACAAAAATTTAATGATCAGCTCTACCTGACTCCAGCTCACTTCTAGAAAACCATTTCATTATCTGTTTCCCTACACCATTATCGGATTTTCAGTTGCCCGTTTTAATGATCTTTTCGTTGCTGTAGTCATCGTGTACACTGTGACAGCTGTCCACCATGCCTAGAATGTTCTCCTTCTAACCTCGGACTCTTAGGATCCTTGGCTTCCTTTGAGATTCAAACTCAAGGGCTCCATCCTTCAAGAGGCCTTTGCTGATTCCCTCTCTTTCTCTACCTCCAGCTGCTAGTCCCCTCCAAGGTACCTACCATCCACTCTGTACTTATCTTGTAGCTACTGATTTATGTATATGCTGGCTCCCCCAGTAGAAGGGCAAGGGCAGAGACTACTTAGCACAGTACCTGGAACATAGTAGGCACTTAGTAAATATTTGTTGAGTGACTGATTAACTGGTTGATTGATTTGATTCATTGTCAAGACACAGACACCACCCAAGCAAGGAAACAGATTTTAGTCAAGAGACAAGACATGCGAGAGTACTCATGGTCTAATAATCAAGCACACAAGCTATAGAGAGTTGGTTTCAATAGCAACCCACTGGCTTTTGTCTCTTCTACTATAACATCATCAGGGGGGTACAATATGGTTGGAAAATATTTCAGTTTGATTGTTTTATGGCAGTGGTGACATTGAGCCATGAACATTCTCTTGCCTGCTGTCCTTGTTACCAATAGCCCATCTCTTAAAAATGACTGGCCTTGAGGGTATAATTCATCTAGTCATATTATTACCTAACTGTGCTCCCTTCTTACATCGTATTTGTTAAGGCAACTCTGCCTGCTCCATTTTCTTTTACTGGCACTCACTGTGTTCTCAGTCCTCAACATTATCATCTGGTATCTGCCAGAAATAAACATTTTCCCAAACACATCTATGACACTTATGTGGAAGCAGAAACAAAAACAGAGACATCAGAATGAACTGCCTTACCTTGTACGGACAAGATACCCAGAGCTGAGGCCATGAAGATGACGTGAAGGAATGCTTCATTTTTATACATGACTGGAGATCTCTTCATATCAGACGCCTATCAGGAGGGTGCGTGAGTCACTGGGTGCCCTGAGCTCTTCACTGGTGGCTCTGGTTGCATGCCTCAGCTGAGGCTCAGAAGTACAGATAACTGAGAAAAGAGAGGCAGCAAAGAGGGAAATAGGAAGAGCTCAGGTGCTTTGGGGGCAGCACAAACAAACAGAAATAGCATGGCACTCTCTCCTGTGGTTTCAGCTGCTTCTCAAAGCTAATGCTCATTTTCAAAAGCTCCAACCTGCAAAGCAGATTCAGCACATGACTAACTTCTTTCCTCTCAGCTACTTTTTAATCCTACTTTGAAGTTTTCTCAGTTTTGTTAGTGAAATGGAGTAATAAAACTTTAAAGAAATCTATATCATTTCAACCTTTAGATTGAGATTTTTAATCTAAGAAAGGTCAGAAAATATAGGGTGAAGAATCTTCTCCCCATTTTCACTACTGCAACCTGTGCTTCTGAAACAGCTTCTATTTGATAGCTTCATTGGTTTTTTGTTTTGCTTTGTTTTGGGTTGTTGTTGTCTTTTTTTTTTTCAAATGTCCGGTCGTTAATACATACCTGAAATATATACCTGACAAATAATAGTATCACTGCTGGTGGAAGAAGTAAACAATTAAGTGGGTTATAAATTGTGGTAAATCAAATGATGAGAAGTGCTTCCTTGGCTGGAAATCAAATCAACATAATAACAACAACCTCCTTGCAATTGATATTCAGCTGTTTCAATCATGCCTGACCCTTTGTGACTCCATTGGGATTTTCTTGGTGGAGATACTGGAGTGGTTTGCCATTTCCTTCTCCAGCTCATTTTACAGATAAGGAAACTGAGGCAGAGTTAAGCGACTTGCTCAAGGTCACATAGCTAGTAAGTATCTGAGGTTGGATTTGAACTCAGGCCTTCCTGACTCCAGGCCGGGTACTTTATCCATTGCACCACCTAGCTGCCCACTACCAACAAAAATAATAATAGCATTTATATAGCACATTAAGTTTTGCAAAGGACTCTAAAAATATTATCTCATTTTTTCCTCATAATAACCCTGGGAGGTAGGTGCTATTATTATGCTTATTTTATATATGTCAGTCAATAAGCATTTATTAAGTACCTACTAGGTAATGAGGAAACTGAGGTTGAAAGGTTGAGTTACCCAGAGTCACTCAACTATCAAGTATCTGAAGCTGGATATGAACTCGGGTCTTCCTGACTCCAGGTCCAGCATTCTATCTACTGCACCACCTAGTTAAAGCTTTGATTTCTGTAGGTAAATATCGATGTGCCAATAACATAAATTTCCATGAAGTGAGACAATGTGGTGCAATGGGTACAGCACTAGCTTTGGAGTCAGAGAATCTGGGTTCAAATACCAGCTAGGCCACATAGTGACTTTAGAGCTGTCCTTTCATGTCTTTAAGCTTCAATTTCTTCATCTGTAAAAGGATGTTGGATTATATTATCTATAAGGTCCCTTCTAGCTTTAAATCTGTGATCACTGCTGATACCTAAAGTAACAGGTGTTATACCATTTGTAAATAAACTTTAGACTGAGCATTTAACTTATTTTTATTTTTTTAATTTGTTTTAAGTTTTCAGCATTCACTTCTGTAAGATTTTGAGTTCTAATTTTCTCCCCCTTCCTCTGCTCCCTCCTCCCCAAGATGGCGTGCAATGTGATATAGGCCATACATGTACAGTCATATTAAACATATTTCCACATTAGTCATGTTGTAAAGAAGAATTAGTACCAAAGAGAAAAACCATGAGAAAAAATAAACAGAGAGAGAGAGAGAGAGAGAGAGAGAGAGAGAGTGAAAACATGCTTTGATCTGCATTCAGACTCCGTAGTTCTTTCTCTGGATGTGGATAGCATTTTCCACCATGAGTCTTTTGGAGTTGTTTTAGATTCTTGAATTGCTGAGAAGAGCTAAGCCTATCAAAGTTGGTCATTACACAATGTTGCTGTTAACTGTGTACAATGTTCTGGTTCTGCTCACTTCACTCAGCGTCAATTCATGTAATTCTCTCCAAGTTTTTCTGAAGTTTGCCTTTAGCATTTAATTTTTTAAAGATTTCATTTCCTTATATTTTATCTCCCTCATTTCCAAGGATCTCCCTTCCCCAACCCAACTCAGAGAGCCAACCTTGTGACAAAGAATGAAAGAGGAAAAGAAAATAAGTTCAGCAAAACTGACCAATACCGAAATCAAGGATGTGCAACATTCTACATTCATCGCCTCCTACCATTGCAAAGAATAGTACTTTTTCTCATTTTTTTCTACAAAGCCAAGCTTGATCATTATGTTTCTACAATATTTAGTTTAATTTTTTTTCCATTTACAAGGTCATAGTCATTTTACATATTGTTTTTCTAATTCTGCTCTCCTTTGCATCAGTTCATGTTTCTCTGTATTTGTCATATTCATTTCTTATAGTGAAGTGATATTCCATCGCTTCCCGGGAATCAGAGAACCTGGGCTCAAATTGTACCTTTAGTAAGTCATTTAACTTTGCTTAGCCTCAGTTTCCTTATCTGTAAAAGGAAAGGGTTGGATTAGATGGCTTCTAAGGTCTCTTCCTAAGATCCTATGATCCTATATACTATAATTTGTTTAGCTACTTCCAATTCCCCAGTTGATGGGTATATATTTTGTTCTAGTTCTTTGTTACTGCAAAAAGTGCTACTTTAAATATTTTGGCACACACAGAGAATATTCAGTAATTTTGATCTTATTGGAGTATATGCCTAACAGTGAAATCTCCAGGTCAAATGATGTGACATTTTAGCCACTTTCTTAGCATAATTTCTAGTTGTTTTCAACAAGTATTGGGTTATGAAGAGATTTTTATAAAAGGAAAAGGATCTATTTGTACAACAATATTTATAACAGCTCTTTTTGTGTTGGCAAGGAGTTGGAAATTGAGAGGATGCCCATCAATTGAACAAGTTGTGGTATATGAATGTGATGGAGACAATTGTACTATAAGAAATGATGAGCAGGAGCGTAGAATGAGAAGAGTTTATACAATGATAATATTATGAGGAAAAACAACTTTGAAAGACTGTAGAACTCTAATCAATGCAATACCATTAGTCCAAAAGAATGAAGATGAAATATAACTCACCTCCTGGCAGAAAGGTTATGAACTTAAAATGTGGAACCATACATTTTTTGGACTGGTTAATTGGTAACTTGTTTAGCCAGACTATGTAAAAATATGAGTGATTTATTTTTAATTTGATGAATGGAGGAGAAAGTAAGGAGAGGGACAGATTAATTTTAAAAATATTTGTTACCTGAAACAATAAAATAATATATATTTATTATATAAAAATAAAATGAAAGGACTAGAAAGATTTTTAAAAAGAAAATGCTAGGAGAGGATTCTGGGAAGATGGTGGAGAAGGTCAGAAAACTTTTGGCTCTCCAAATCTCAAAAAAAAACAAACCCAGAACATCACCTTAGAGCAGCAAAAACAAACACGAGGTGAAGCAGTTGTCCTCCTAAGACAATTTGAGAAGACCTCTAGGCCTGAGTAAAGTGCAAACTCCTCCAGGCCAACTCTGCAGAATCAAAACCCTGGGGACAGCTGGGTTGAGAGGAAGCCTCACCCTTAGAAAGTTTCATCTCAGAAGACAGTGTGTGTGTGTGTGTGTGTGTGTGTGTGTGTGTGTGTGTTTTGGGGGAGGAAGGGGGTGCTGAAGGCAGAGCAGGCAAAGATTGAAGGATCTTCCACTGTAGTGGGATGCCAAGCACAGTTGTGCTGACTAGATGAGACCCAGGCTGTGGCTGCAGGGAGGAGTTAGCAAACACCTAGTGAATGCATTAACAGAGAAACCGGTACCTGTTGGCTGTGGGCACTTGCAGGAGAGCAGAGTCCTTGGTTTCAGTTCTGGGGCAAAGAGGATAGTTGTAGTTTGCAGCTACCATCAGGGAGCAAGGTCATTTGCAGGATAGTATGGCTGGGGGCCCTATCTGTGGCTTAGGAGTGAAGAGGAGAGACCAAGGTTGGGACAGACTGAGACAGACCTCAGAAAATAACAGTAAGAGGACCTAAGGCTTGGGCATCATTCCCCATACCTCAGGAGTAAGCAAAGTAGAAAGAACTCAACCACAGATAATTACCATGGAGATAAGATTTGGGTTGATATCAAGAAGAAGATAATGGGGCTAAAAAAAAGCCACTCTTTTTTCAATGAGAAATGTCAAATGGTCCCAAGAACAAAAAGAGTTCTTGGAAGAACCTAAAAAGGACTTTAAAAATCAAATAAGAGAAATCAAGGAAAAATTAGAAGAAAAAAAAAGATCAATCCAAGAAAATCAAGAAAATTATGAAAAAAAGTCAACCAACTGGAAATAGAAACTTAAGGAAGAAAATAATTCCTTAAAAACAAGAATTGGACAAGAGGAGGCAGATGATGTTCTAAGACACCAAGAAATCATAAAACAAAATCAAAAGAATAAAAAAATAGAAGAGAAAGTGAAACATCTCATCAGAAAAACAACCAATCTGGAGAACAAATCAAGGAGAAATAATATAAGAATAGTCAGACTACCTTAAAATTATGATAAAAAAGAATCTTGATACAATATTAAACAAAATTATCAAGGAAAATTGCTCTGAAGTTCTAGAACAGGAAGGCAAAGTAGAAATAGAAAAAAATCTACTAATCACCACCTGAAAGAGATCCCAGGAGGAAAACTTAGAGGAATATCATAGCCAAGTTCCAAAGCTCCCAGGTTAAGGAGAAAGTATAGGAAACAACAAGGGAAAAAAATTAAATAAGGATTATGCAAGACCTAGCAGCTACTACATTGAAGGACTGTAAGTCTTGGAATACCATATTCTGTAGAACAAAAGAGCTGGGGTTACAACCAAGGGTAACTTACCCAGCAAAGTTAAGTATAATCCTGAATGGGGAAAAAAATGGATATTTAGCAAACTGAAATACTTTCAGGTTTTTGTAAGAAAAAAAATCCCAAAACTTAAGGGAAAGTTCAACATATAACAAACAGGAAAAATATAAGGTAAACATTAAAGACCAATTATAAGGCACTCAATAAGGTGAAATTGCTTACTTATATGTAAAAATACTATCAGTACTCTTATGACTGTCATCATTATTTGGGTAGTTTGAAATAAAGGGGTTGGCTGAGCTGAATATGATAAGGTGATTCTAAAAAAACTGTAGGGAGAGATTAAAAAGGAGTAATTATCTCATACAAATGCAGCATAAAAGGAAAAAAACTGATACAGAAGTTAGTAAGGAAGAGAGTGGGTAATGTTGGAACCTTACTCTCATTGGGAATGGGTTAAGGAGGGAACAACATATATATCTAGAAGGTTACAAAAGTCTTCTAAATTCAGAAAGCAATAAGAGGGCAAGAGGATAGGGTTGGGGGGAGAGGATAAGGAAGGGACTCTTAGAGGGGCAGGTAGATTAAGGAATAGAAGGGCAAAGTAGTGGGTAGAAATAAAGCAGAGAAATGAGGAAGGATAAGGTAAATAGGATGAGAAGGATAGTGAGGAAAAATAGGAAGAAGGAAAGTACATGACAAGTAATTGTAGTTTAGAATGTGAATGGGACTAATTTACCCATAAAATGTAAATGCAGATTAAAATCTTGAATACAACAATATGTTGCTTTCAGGAACATAAAAATGAGAGATGCACACAAAGATAGAATAAAGGGCAGGAGTATAATTTAGTATGTAATAAAAGCAAGGAGATTTATCATGATCTCAGACAAAGTTGAAGTTAAAATAGATTTAATCAAAAGTGAGAAATATAGAAACTATACTATGTGTCAGCAATATTACTCAATATTGTTTTAGACCATTTAAAATACCTAGAAAGTATAAAATACCTGAGTGCATGCCTGCCAAAACAGACACAGGAACTATATGAACATAAATATAAAACACTTTTTATACAAATAACCTCAGATCTAAATAAATGAAGTAATATTTATTGTTCATGGGTAGGTAAAGCCAAAATAATTTTTAAAATAACAATTTTACCTAACTAACCTATTTATTCAATGTCATCCCAATTCAATTACTAAAAATTTATTTTACTGAGTTAGAAAAAATAATAACAAAGTTCATTTGTAAGAACAAAAGGTCAGGAACTTCAAAGAAACCAGGGAAAAAAGATGTAAAGGAAGTAGGTTCATCAGTATCAGACCTTAAACTATAGTATAAAGTGAGAGCATTGTTCAAGTGTAAAAAGGATAATTTTAGTTATTTTAAATTAAAATTTTCTTGTATAAATAAAAGCTATATAACCAAGAATAGAAGGAATGCAGGAAATTGGGAGGGGGAAATCTTTCATAGATAATCTCTCAGATAGGATGTGATTATGTTGTGGTTTCATGGTGTGTTGTGGGATTGTCTCAAAGAACTCAGAGTCAGACCACCTCCAATTCAAGTATAGGCACTTATTGAGGATTAACACTCCTCAGAAGTATGCTAGGTTCCAAGAGGAACCAGCAACTTAGCAAGACAACACAGGCAAATTTATAATGTAATGATGCTGATTACACAACAGAAATTATGAATATTTAAAAGGCAGAAGGGATTTGATAAGGAATTAGTTGATAGGGGAGGGGTTCCTTCTATGGTTCAGTGGTGAAATATCCTGGTTGTGCTGCTTTCTGATTGGCTAGCTATTGTGGTTCTGTCTGGTCAAGATGGATAGTTACGTATTGTGGTCCTATCCTGGGCTAGATAGATGATGTGGAGTACATGGACACACCTGTTTAAACATAAGCATTGGGATCTGGGGGCAGTGGCTGCATTGAGTCTGGGGGTAGCTTTATTAGGATTCCATCATTCCCCTCTCAAAGAGCTGGGACCCAAATTCATTTGGGGAAAAAGGACAAAGGTTTTGGCTTCTACAGCTTTTTCAGGCTGAAAAGGGGTGTAAAGCTGTCTCTGCCTCGATGGGTCATAAGGAAGAGGTTGACTGGAACTGAGCATAAGTCACATCCAGGGGACGATGGATGGATATGAGCTACCAACTGTAGGTGAATGGCATGTAGTGTGGAAGACACAAATCTGACAAGCAAGTTTAATATGCAGGGCCCCAGAATTAAAGAGAAAGAAACCAAGAGCCCCATGAAACTATGTATTTTTGGCATACAGAATTATCTGCTCTTGTTACTTTCCCAAAAATTTCCACTTTGATTCCAATTCCTTTAGGAGGATCAGATGCTATTCAGGAACAACGCTCTTGCAAGTGGAGGTTTTCCATCCCTGGGTTCCATAGTTATACAAGATGAATTTGTTTACAAGAGGTTAACTTTACTCCAATTATAATACAAGACTTGGGAGGACACTTTAAATAATTAATTCCAAAACAGCGCATATCAATAAGTTTCTCTTTTTTTTATAGTAAAACATGTATGTATTTTTATTCCAGAAGTTACTTCCTTTAAGAAAATTGATTGCACTGAAATTCTTTTTCTCAACCAAACTGAAGATGTTTCTGATTTGATTTCAGTAATTATTAGAATACATCCCTCAAACAGTTGTACCAGTGCCCAATTATACTTATTTCATTTTGAAATATTTAAAGACCTTATTTCATACAGATAGATAGAATATCTATCTATCTATCTATCTATCTATCTATCTATCTATCTATCTAGTAACAGGCAGATGACTAGGCCAAGTACCCATTTGCTAAGTTGTTTAGGCTATAGAAAAGAATATCATTTTAGGCTGAATAGCTTAGATCTTAAATATACATTTTATTATAGTAGCTCAGATGTATCCCAGCCTTAGTCTATGGGATAATGATTAACATTGTATTTGTACCTTTGTTTCACAAACTTCTTTTCCCTTTGTCCAACTAATCCCATATCATTCAGAATGAATATTCTATTCTAAGGATTTATTCTTTCACCTGACTATGCAGAAAGGCAGATGGCAAGCCCAACTATTAATTTACTCAGTTGTTTGTGATATGGAATAACTACACATTTAGATCAAAAACAGCCAAATCTCACATACTGACCACTTATTCTGATTATAGAAATGTGCTATAAAAGGAAAAAGCAGGAATATGATTATACCAAATACTACAGGATAAAACATCCTTAGCTCTACTTGAATTCACTGTTAATCATGCAGTATCAATTTCACCTCATAGCCAGACTCAGGAATAGCCAGGTAGGAAACATTCATTTTCAAAGGAACACAATGGGGAAACTGAGCTAGGAGGGTCCTATCTTAGATTGAGGCTAAGATTGTCCTCTTGGCTTTTCCCAGAAGCAACCTCCACCTGTAACAGAATCACATTCCCTCTGAGTAGCTTGTGGCATTTTTCTCAAATACTGATTTAATATAGACAACTATATCTAAATTCAAACTCAAAATAAAATTAGGTTTAGTCTCAAGGGTTTTTACCTCAAATGACAAGTCTCACCAATTACAGCTTAGGGCTAGATATAATTATTTTTACTCTTATGGAGTTGCAATAAGCAATAAAATTTATTATGACTTAGATGCATAAGAAATTTCACTTAACATCTTTCACTAGTTTATACTTCTTTCTCTCCTTTCATCCTATCCCTCCTCACCAGTGTTTTGCTTCTGACCACTGCCTCCTGCAATCTCCTCTCCCTTCTATCAGCCCTTCCTCCATTTTCCCCTTTTCCCCTCCTTCTTCTGCCCTCCCTTCCATCTGCCCCTTCCTTTTCTTTCCCCTCCTACTTCCTTATATGGCAAGTAAATTTCTATACCCAACTTAGTGTTTATGTTATTCCCTCTTTAAGCCTAATCTGATAAGAGTAAGGTTCAAACAATGCTCACCCTCCACCATTCTTTCCCTCTACTGTAATAGGTCTTTTGTACCCTATCATGTGATGCAAATTACCCCATTCTGTCTCCCTCTTTCATCTTCTCCCAGTACAATCCTTTCTTTCACCTCTTATTTTTTTTTAATATCATCACTCAACTGATACCCACACCCTTTGTCTCTGTACACCCCTTCTAACTCCCTTGAGAGAGATAAAGTTCTCAAGAACTATAAGCAACATCTTCTCTTATAGGGATGTAGTTTAACCTTATTGAATAACATTTTTTCTTTCATGTTTACTTTTTTATGCTTCTCTTGAATCTTGTATTTGAAGATCAAATTTTCCATTTAGCTCTGGTCTTTTCATCAGGGAAGTTTGAAAGTTCCCTGTTTCATTGAATATCCATCTTTCCCCCTGAAAGATTATGCCCAATTTTGCTGGGTACTTGATTTGTGGTAGTAATCAAAGTTTATTTGCCTTCTGAAATATCATGTTCCAAGACCTCTGATCTTTTAATGAAGAATCTGCTAAGTCCTGTGTAATCCTGACTATAGCTACTTGATATTTGAATTGTTTCTTTCTGGATGCTTTCAGTATGTTCTCCTTGACCAGATAGTTCTGGAATTTGGCTACAATATTTCTTGGAATTTTCTTTTTGGGATCTCTTTCAGGAGGTTATTGGTGGATTCTTTCAGTGACTGTTTCTAGGATATCAGGGCAGTTTTTCATTATCTGAAAGATGCTGACCAGTCTTTCTCTCTCTCTCTCTCTCTCTCTCTCTTTCTCTCTCTCTCTCTCTCTCTCTCTCTCTCTCTCTTTCTCTGCTTTCAGCTAGTCCAATAAATATTAAATCATCTCTCCTGGATCTAATTTCCATGTCAGTTATTTTCCCCATGAGGTATTTTACATTTTCTTCTATTATTTCATTCTTTTAATTTTTTTTGTTCATTCTTAATGTCTCACAGAGTCATTAACTTCCACTTGCCCAATTCTAATTTTTGAGGAATTGTTTTCTTCAGTTAATTTTTGTACTTCCTTTCCCAAGTTGTTGACTTTCTCTTGCATATCTCTTATTTCTTTTCCCAATTTTTCTTCTACCTAGTTCCTATTTGATTTTTAAAATCCTTTTTAAACTCTTTCAAGAAGGCTTTTTGGACTTGAGACAAATTCATATTCCCCTTTGAGGTTTTGTATGTAGGCATTATGATGTTGTTGTCCTCTTCTGAGTTTGTTTTTTTCATCTTCTCTGTTGCCATAGTAGCTCTATGTGGTCATGGCTCTTCTCTGTTTATTGCCCATTTTAAAAAATTGAGCCCTGCTCCTAGGGCATGGGGGACACTGCCCCAAGCTTCTTGAGCTAGGTGCCACGGTCTTAGTCACTGTTTTTCTCCTGCAGGGCCTGAGGTGCTGGTAGCTTTCCCATACTGTTGAGGTCTAGAGGTTTAGGGGTGGACAAAATATGGAGAGCAAGAGATGTGGATCCTGCCTGAAAGAATTCAACCTAAGCCTTCTTTCAGCCAAAGACAACGTTTATTAAAGATACGCCATATTGGCCAGACTTGTAAGGAATAAACATTTGTGAGCTTTTTGGAGCCTTTAGCTAGACTCTTAAGAATCTGAGGCAGCATTCTCTTTCCTTAATCTGATCTGGAATGAGAGGAGTTAATAGAATCTGCTAAGATATTGTTAGCTGTTCTAACTTTTCACTGTAGCTTTAGGCTAGTCAGAGCTGGGACCAAAGAGAGAAGGATTTTAGGACTTTTTTTTTTCACTCAAGTAAACCATTTCTGCATCCATCCCTTAAAAGCTTCTGTGAGAATGGAAGCTTTGAACCTGCCAGTTAAGGTGAGTGGGAGGACTCTGGAAAAGATCCAGTGGCACCTAGTGCCCTCTCCCCCATATGGAGAGCTCAAAGGTTCATCTCTGAGGCATCTCATTTTCAAATCTATGCATTTTCCCAATTTATCCAAATAGTATAATAAATTCTAGCTTGTCTTAAATATCAAATTAGGATAGTCAATATTTCACTTAAAATTTAACCAGAATGAGTTCAATTACCTAGATCTATGTTCCAAATGGTATTATACAGACTCAGGAGTTAGAATTTTATTTATTTTTTTTTTTGGTGAGGCAATTGGGGTCAAGTGACTTGCCCAGAGTCACGCAGCTAGTGAGTGTTATGTGTCTGAGGTCAGATTTGAACTCATGCCTTCCTGACTCCAGGGCCCTCACTTTATCCACTGTGCCACCTAGCTGCCCCATGAGTTAGAATTTTAATGCTGTCACACAAACTTTTTCTCTTTCTGTGACCCAGGAAAGGGTTAGGTGCTAGTCCTATTCCAAAGTGTAGCCTTGAAACCTGCCTCTTTGATCAGGGAAGTGACACTTTTTCTCTTAGAGAAATGTGAGAAGAGAAATTTCTCCTTTCCCCTTTTTTTTTCCATCTGTCCTCTACATCTACAACTTGGCCAGAGTTCAAGAATGGAAAGAGAGAAAGTTTTTTTTTCTTCCAACAACTTTTCTTTAAGAGACACTCATCAATCTTTCCAGTCTAGCTACAGCCATCAGGAGTTTTTCTTTTCTGGCTGGCTGCATTTTAAATCTTACAAGGTTGGAGACTCAGAGATTTTTACACAGACACAGGGCAGACAAATACAAACAGATAGCTTTTCTTGGTCCTCTAGATTATATTGAGACCAGGCTCTATTACAGTTTAGTAGTCCCATGTGATGGGAACTGGAACTGAATGCCAGTAAGCCTAAGGAAATCCCCTACAGCCACATTCATCTCTTCAGTGACATCCCACCAGAAGAATAAAGAAAAAAAATGAGTTCAAAAAGAACTCTCCTCGAAATTCCCAGAGTGTCCTCTATCTAGAGGGAATTTGCCAGACTGCAAGGGCCCTGGGAGTTAGGGTCCAGATAATCCAATCAAGTCTTTATAGGACTTGAAGGACCTCCTCAGCAAAGATAAGGGGAAAAGATAGGCTTACCTTTGAATTAGAGAGGGTCTGAATCAGACACTCTGCTCCACATGGAGGGAGGATCAGAGTCAGAGATTCTGGGATGCCAAAAACTGTTGTGGCTTCATGGTGTGTTGTGGTGGCACCATCACAAAGAATTCAGAGTCAGACCACCTCTAATCCAAGCATAGGCATTCATTAAGCATTGATGCCCCCCAGAAGCAGGCTAGGTTCCAAGAGGAACTTCAGTGAAAGCAAGATGAATTTGTATAGGGGAAAGATGCAATTACATAACAGAAATTATGAATATTAAAAAGAAGGGATTTGTCAAGGGATTAGGTAATAGGAGAGAGGTCCCTTCTATGATTTGGTGGTCAAATATCCTGGTTATACTGCTTTTTGATTGTCTAGCTATTGTGGTCCTGTCTGGTCAAGATGGATGAGGTGCTTGTGGTTGAGTACATGGACACACCTCTTTAAACATGAGAATTAGATCTGGGGGCAGCAGTTAGCCAGGGGCAGTGGCTGTATTGAGTATGGGGGTAGCTTTATTAGGATTCCATCAATTGGATTGGAATATTGCTGTGGTGTAGAAACTGGTTGATTTAGAAAACCATGGAAAGACTTGGATATATGATGGAAGATGCTATCCACCTTCAGAGAAACAGATGATGGGAGGAAATTAGCATAGTACAGTCTTGCTTACATGTGCATGAGGGTATATGTGTATATATCTGTATGTTTATAGATCTCTCTCTCTCTCTCTTTATATATGTATATATATATATATATATATCCACATTTAATTGTAGCCTTCTTTAAGGTGGGGGGAGGGAGGGGTTAAAAATAAAGTAAAAAGTGCACAGCAGAGAACAAAATAAAACCAACAAGGAAGCAAAGAAAAGCTGGACAGCTTTGAAAACATTGTGTAGTATTTATGATATAGGTTTTCTTGAAATAGAAATTTATTGTTTTGTATTGAATATTCTCTTATGGTCTGCTGTGTACATGGCAATGTTTTTTTTTCTTTTCTCATTTTGTATTTAAGTTTAAAATTTTAGAAATTACAAAAAAAAAGACAATGCTAGAGGAAGTGATACAGCCTTGCTGATTGAGTCCACTGCTGTATAGTAAGGCTTTTAATTATTCTTTGCTTGAGTCTCTAAGAGACTCTCCACATAGCATCTGTTCCAAGCTTCTTCTCTCCTCAAGTCACCTGTACTGTCTTCCTTCTTCATTTCAGCAGAGGAACTCTCCTCATATTTTACTAAAAAAAAAAAAAAAACAAACTGGAACTATGCTACTTGGCCTCCATCTTCTCAGTTCTAGACTTCAAAGCCACTTAATATCATGACCTAGTCTCTTTTTTCCTCTAGTATCAGAAGAATTAATAGTCTTCTCCTTGCCAAGGACATTGCCTCTACTTGTGCCCTTGATCCCATATCCATTCCTCTTCTCTCCTTAAATTTTCCCTTCTCTTTCCCTAACTTTCAGTCTCTCCTTATCTATTGGTCTCTTCATTGTGACTTACAAATAAGTCCAGATCTCTACCCTTCTTAAACTACTTTCACTTCACCCTCAAGTTAACACCCTTTATCTCTCTTTCCTTTCACAGTCAAACTAAAAGAAAAAAAGAACTATCTACATTCTTGGTCTCTAGTTTCTTACCTACTACTCACTTCACAACCATTTGGAGTCTGACATGTCTCCATCACTCTACTGAAACTGCTCTCTCCAAGATCATCAATGAGCTTCTTCTTGCCAATTCAATGGTCTTTTCTCAGTCCTCATCCTTCCTGACTCCTCCTTGAAGTTTGGCTTCAAGGAAGAGGCCTTCTCTCCCCTGTACACTCTTTCTTCCCAGGGTTTTATTGACTCTGCTCTTTCATGGTTCCCCCCTTACCTGTCTGATCAATTCTTCTCAGTCACCCTTTGAAGCATTTATCATCCATGTTCGTACCATAAGGGCTCTTTCTTTTTTTCTTTCTTTTTTTTTGGTGAGGCAATCGGGATTAAGTGATTTTCCCAGAGTCAGACAGCTAGTGAGTGTTACGTTTCGAGGCTGGATTTGAACTCAGGTCCTTCTCACTTGAGGGCTCTACCTAGCTGCCTCATAAGGGCTCTTGTTGACCTTATCAACTCCAGTGGGTTCAACCTCTATGCAGCTCATTCTCAGATGTAAATATCCAGCCTTCATCAGTCTTCTGAGCTCCAGTCTTGCATCTCTAATTGACCATTGGACATCTCTATAATGGAGTTCAATAGGCATCTCAATTTTGACATGTCTAAAATTGAATTCATTATTTTTTGCCAAAAACCTATCCCAATTCTGAAATGCCCAATTTATGTTGAAGGCATCATTATTTTCTCTCTCTTAGGCTCACAAACTAGGAACTGTACTCAACTCTTTATTCCTCCTCCAAAATCTATTAGTTGCCAAATTTTGTCTATTTTGCCTTTCCTGGACCAGTTTAGTACCTGACATACAAAGGAGACAATAAATACTTGTTGAATTGCATTGGATTGGATTAAACTGAGTAGCTTTGAATTAGAGACTGTAAAGTGCAGAAAGTGAAGGGGGGGGGCTAACTAGGAAAATAAGGAGAAATGGAGTAAATTGAGAGCCCATTGAGGATATAGTACAAATTAAGGAAGGACTTGAAATTGATATCAGAGAGAAATTCAGAAGCTGAGATCACTGAGAAGTGAAAGTTTGGGGTGATGATGAGATCTAAGATGGGGCTACCCCTGGTGAGTGGTTAAGGTAAAATGAAGATGGTACCATGGTAGTAAAAAGGGTGAGATCAGGATATTTGAAGGGACGTTAAAAAGTGTTAAAGTAACTAAAGATGATGGCAAGGGTTGATTGGGGTAGAAAGGAAGGCTGTGAGCCAGGTACTGGATTCTTTGAAAAAAGCTGAGTTTTCATGAATTTCAGAAGATAGAATGTGTGCAAGTGATCTAGGAAAAAGGTTAATAGTGTGGGGGAATCCAAGGGTGCAATAAAAGAAGAGAGCAGAGAAGGATAGAAACCCGAAGATGCACATGAGTGAAATATGGCGGTGTAGTAAGAGTGAGAGTGGTCTCCACATGTGTAGTGAGGTCTTATGGAGCAAGGAGGATGTCATCGTGTGGCTTGAAGAGAGGCAGAAGTGTGTAATGAGGTGTTATGTAACAAGAAGGATGTGACTGTGACTTGAAGAGAGGCAGAAGAGACTTCTCAGCCTCTTCTCTAACAAAGATATTAATTCTTACCGGCAGGGGAAGCAGGAAGTTGGGGCCAGTGGCTACCACTCTGAGTCCCATACCAATGGGCTTTGGGACAGGAGTTACATAGGGATGACACTTCTGATAGAAGTAGCAGAGGAATGGAGGGGGGTCTTTTCCCCTGAGTGTCTCTGAATTACATGATTAGGGAGGAGAAAGTAGAAAATTGCTAGCCATACTAGAAAGGAAATACCTGATGATCTAGGGAAGAGAAGGAAGGTTGAAAGATGAAAAAAGAACCAAATAATCAATCATAGAACAAGTGTTTATTAATGGTCTCTAATTTCAGGCAGCCAATAGCGCAAGGTAACAGGGATTCCGTTAGCTGTTGCCTTCTTTTCTTTTCATTGTGATGAAGAGAAATTTCATTTACAACTTTCTTAATGAGAATTCTTGTAACATTCAGGGTATCATTTCCTTTGTTGTTTTATAAATAAGAGGTAAGAATTTAAAGAATTAAAGGTCATGTATGTGAGGGAGTACAGTTTTTTTTTCTTAAGTGGACCTGTGATTTCATGAATATAAGGAATTTCCAATTTAAAAAAAAAAACACCCTCCATCAATTCAGGTCAACAGCTGCTTCACAGTGCAATGTATAAGTCATAGAGTTCCCTGGGGCACTAAAGTTCAGTGACTTCTCCAGGTTCAGGGTATCTGTGTCAGGGTATCTGACTCCGAGGCCAGCTCTCTATCCACTACACTACACATCTCAGGAGAAGAGCTATATGGGAAAACTATGCTATTTTTACTTTTTAAAAAAACACATTTATTACCTAACCTTACTTGTTGGATTGAAGATCATGGATAATACACTGCTGCCCTCTGCTGCACAAATTTTAAATTGTTAGGAAGTGATTTTTAGGGGTTTAAAGAAATTGTGTTTTTGTATTTGTCATCATCTTGCTGCATATCTGGTCAATCAGAGATGAGGGTCCCATTCTGTATCTACTTGCTACTGTGAAGGAGAAGTATAGGTTCTCCTTCCATTGACACATAGGGTTATAAATTGAGAGGTGAAAGGAATCTCACAGGGTACCAAGGCCAGCTCCCTCTTCTTTACAGATGAGACAATTCATACACATGACCCATAGAGAGTTTAAGTGACTTTCCCTTATATTTCATTCCTCTCTGGGCTAAGCTCCTAGCTAGAATGGATAACTCACCCAGCAAAGAATAGCAGAGATCAGCATAAATGTTAGTTGACTGATACAAATAGAGCAGATGTGTTGCTCTGGAATAATAGAAGTGTGAGTTTCCCAAACCCCACACAAGGAACACATGTGTGCTCCTTGATCATGCACTTTCTTTTCACATGCATCTTTATATGTATGTTTTTGATTAGGTGTTGATTCACATAGTGCCTCAAACTTGGGATAGCTTTCCTTAGGGGAGAGTGGTACATATCAGTGGATGTTCCATTCGTAGGATTTTTAACTGCCAAAAGAAAGAAGAAAGACAATTTATCTCTCGGGAAGGGGTGGGGGAGGGGAGGCCGAGGAGTGAGGGGGAGGGGGCAGGGATCTTCTCAGCATTCATCTCCAGGTCTAACTCCTTCCTAATTCCATGGATTTCTTTCTCCTTTTGTAGTGAGACAAAAAGCAAAAAGAATCTTTCAAATTGGTTGTTAATTATGGGGGATGGTACTGTTAAACTTACCCAAACATACTCAAGGGACAAATACAGCAATCCATTTAAAGGTGTGGACACAGTGTTCATGAGTAGGAGCTCTCTAAAAGCAAGAGATACTACTACTACTGCTACTGCTACTGCTGCTGCTGCTGCTGCTACTGCTGCTGCTGCTGCTGCTACTACTACTACTACTACTACTACTACTACTACTACTACTACTAGAAGTAGACATACTATGCAGACATACTATGGCAGGCTCTAGGGGACCACCATATCTTTGGACTTCTTTACAGAAAACTAACCAGCCAAGATACAGAGCTCTTTTCCACTACTAACTTCCCATCCTTTGGCCTAACTTAATTGGAGGTGCCTGCCTTCTCACATAGGATGCCAATAACATCTCATACTTTCAGGAAGCAATGTTTAATGTGAAATCCACTAACTTTCATTGGAAGAATGTTTGGCAGAGTGTTGTAAGGCTCTCTATTTTAGATCCTCACAAGCAAAGATTAAACTTGTTCATTTTTAGGACAAAATTTGCATATTCTACTATCAGTAACTACAATGTAAACAATATTTAGATTAAAGAGACTGTATTTCATGTAATCCAAGGTAAGATATAAATAATAATGTCAGAGGTACAAGGTTGGCCAAATATATGGTCTATGTAAGGGCAAGGATAAAATAAGGAGGTGACAGAGGATCAGTGAACACAAGGATGGAGAGGAAATGAGGATCAGAAAATAACAAAAAGGGAAAAATAGGACAATCCATAGATGAGGGAGAAGGGTTCCTCACCATGTGGGCAGGATCTGAATAACCAGACTTTTTAACCTCATCCCCTACCCTCAATCTGGACATAGATGCCTAGGGATTTACCCTGGGATTCCCTGACCATAGGGGAAGGTAGCCCTCTCCCAACTTTCATCTATTATTCACTTCTGCCCTTCAGATAAAGCTATCTATTTGTTGGCTCACTTTGTGAACCTGTCATTAGTTTGTTGTTGTTGTCCCATTGGTTAAGTCATAGCCAACTCTCCCTAACCTCATTCGGGATTTTCTTGTCAAAGATACTAGAGTGGTTGGCCATTTCCTTCTCCAATTTATTTTACAGATGAAGAAACTGAGGAAAACAGGATTAAGTGATTTGGCTAGGGTCACACAGCTAGTAAGTGTCTGAAGCCAGATTTGAACTCACAAAGATGAGTCTTCTTGACTTCAGGTCCCTCACGCTATTCACTTGGCCACCTTATTACTATCATATTATCATGTAATCTCCTGCTTTTCTTGAGACTTCCTAGCTTCTCTGTGACTACCAGAAGTTGAGATCTAATTGATGTCACATTTCTTGACTTCTCAATGGGTGGGAGAGGAGTGGAAAGGAGGGAGAGAATTAAGAATTAAAAAATTTTCACAAAATGTTATTTTTATCTTTAATAATTGCCTCTATCTCTTGCTTGGTTAAGAATATATCTCCTATCCATAGTTATAAGAAGTATATGATCCATTTCTCTTCTAATTTTTTATAGTATAAACTTTAAAATCAAGTTCATATATTCATTTAAAATGTATTATGGAATACGGTGTAAGGTGTTAATCTAAGCCTAATTTCAAGTGCATATTTACAAAGGTTAAAATCATTCTTATACAGTGATTTGATTTGGGTCCTGAACATTATGAGAGTTAAATAAGATCCTCAACAAGCCCTTCAAAAGGACACATGAATACAAAGGGAAGTATAGTGTTTAGATATAAGGCTTTGTCCCATAATTAGAAAGAGCAGAGAATGACTAATAATTTTAAAATATACTTGTGGTAATAAGGAAATTTGGTTGTTAGGAATGTTGTTGGGTGTGGTTTGTCCTTTGTTCTTGAAGAAGACCATGACATCAGGAAGATGATGCCATGACATGCAAGTGAATTGAATTTAAGTAAGGGTGGGCTGTACAGAGTCACCAGCCTCACTTTCTCCTCTAGAGCCATCTGGGTCCAGTGGCCAGCTATAGATCAGGAGGACTAGAGATGACCCAGAATGCAGTGGGAGACCTTGGCCTTTGTAAGCTAAGGTCTTTGACTGAGGCAAGGCCCATTCAGTGATAAAGGCTGTTTAAGAAATGAGCCAAAGGATGGCCCCTTTAATCAAACTGGGAAGGGAAGATCCTTAGAGTTTCTGGTCAAAAGAGAAACAATTACTATTTACATTCACTCTGAGCCATCAGGGCCCAAAAATAAAAAATCATTGAGTGGTTCTTGTACAAGGACCATTGTTGTCCAAACAATGAGAGGCAAAGGGAATTGGGTTTAAGGTATGATCTTTAAGAAAGATGTGTAACCAGTAAACCCCAAGATATCAAGGTAGGTTTCAGTCATTAAAATTTTCCATCCTTTGGGCAGAGAACCCTCAGGTAAGTGCATGATATCCCAAGAGGGGAGAGGAGAGGAAAGGAGAGGGAGAAGGAGAGAAAGGGGAGAGGACAAGAGAGGGGCAGGTTGTAGAATCCATATTTAAGAAGGGCCAACAGAAATGTTGCATTTGTGACGTAGAAAAGGTTCTTATAGCATGTAGAAAATTACCCTAGACTACCTAGAATAATAACTCTTTATTCTACAGTACTTTAAAGCAATTTCCTCAAAACAACCCTGTGAGGTAGGAAGTATAACTATTATTCCAATTATACCCCAATTTTATAAATGAGGAAACTGAGACTCAGAAGACTATAATTTCCATGGTCACATGGCTAGGAAGTCTGTCAACTGATTTTTTTCATGCAACCTGATGTTTGTCAACAGTCCATCATGATCCAATCTCAAAGGGTAGTATCCAACAAGATTCACTGTAAGGCATTATAATACAGTAGATGGGACATCAGGTCTAGAATTGAAGAAAGCTAGGTTCAAATTCTAGCTGCAATTTATGTGTCACTTTGGGCAAGTCAACTTCTCTAATCCAATAAAAGAGGTTAATATTTACACTACCTTGCAATTCACAGGGTTGTTGTGG
Organism: Vombatus ursinus; assembly: GCF_900497805.2. NCBI lineage: Eukaryota > Metazoa > Chordata > Mammalia > Diprotodontia > Vombatidae > Vombatus > Vombatus ursinus. Next base: position 22,297,375 of record NW_020941197.1, read on the forward strand.
AGATCAAATCATATTATGTTTGTAAATCAATCACAAAGTAGTATACAAAGGAAAAGAAACTGAGATTCAAAAAGACTAGAATTCAAACCCAGACCTTCTTAGATCAAATAAAGGACTTTTTTCATTATAACAGAACTGGCTTTGTGTAACTTGTAATACCCAACATATCAAGTTGGACCCTGATTGAAGCTGAAAAGGTTTTTGGCCAACAAAAGCTAACTGATAAAGAGAAGCAATCATTATCTTCACAAATGAAGAGTATTTGGTAACTTCAAAGGTAAAATTAGGTCATCCTAAGTACTTTTTTCCCCAACATTTTTCTCATCTTCAGTTTTTTCCCCGTTTCTCCATCCAATACTTTCAACTTAGCCAGATTTGTGTTAAGTAAACACAGAATGCAGATGATTTAAAATTTTAAATTACATAATTTTGATGATATGATATTCAAAAGCTTTTGCACAAATAAAATCAATTCATGTGGGATAAGAAGGAAAGTTTCCAAATGGGAAAAATCTTTGCATAAATTATATCTGATAAAGATGATACCCAAGATATATAGGAAACTAGCCAATTTTTAAAATTAATTCTCTAATGAAGAAAACTATTGATAACCACATGAAATCATAGATTATTCCAAATGTCTAATAATAAGAGAAATAAAAATGAAACAATCCTTTAGTGTCACCTTCCACCAATAAATTGGCAAGGATAAATAGTTAATGTTAGAAGGATTGTGGAAAGAAAACAAGCTGATAAACTGTTGATCAAGCTGTAAACTGTTCCAACCATCCTGGAGAGAAATTTGCAATAATACTTTAAAAAGAGGTGACTAATATGTCCATAACATTTGTCCCAGAGAACCTAGTGCCATGCACATCAACACCAGAAGGTAGAAATGTAGAAAAGAAATACACATATACCAAAATAGTCATAGCTGCACTTTCTGTAGTAGCAAAGACCTTGGGACAAAGTTGTTGTCCATCAACTGGGAATGGACTAAGTAAATTGTGCGACATGAAAGTTACTGCAACATAAGAGAAACATGGAAAGACTTATATGAACTTATGCTGAGTAAAGCAAGCAGAAGCTGGAAAACAATATGCACAATGGAAAGAAAGGGAAAGAACAATAGCAAAAAAACAAACACAGAAAAACTCTGAACAATATACAATTATGATGATCAATGTTGGCCCTGTAGGAGAGATGAGAAAATATATTTCCCTCTTTTCTTTGCAGAGGTGGGGGCCTATGGGTGTGGAATATTACATATAATGTTGGACTAGGCTGAAGCTATGGGTAGTTTTGCTCTGTCAATTTTTTCCCTCTCTTTTTAAAAATGTTTCAAGGAATGTATTGATGGATGGGGGTTGGGTAGATAGAGTTGAGGATTACATTCTAAAATAAAGTCAATATAAAGGCAAAATGTCAAAAAATTAATTTTAAAAAATAAGGCCATGCTGTTCTAATTCTCTTTTTCAACAGGGTTATTAGGTTGGTAGATCCAGGGACTGCCAGAGATATGGTATCCATGGCTTCAGGAAGACATTTGATAAAGTATCCTGTGATATCATTGTCAACAAGATGAAAAGATGCGGGCACTATATTAGTACCATTGGATTAAGAACTGATTGAATGGCTAGACTCAAAAAGTGATGTTTAATAGATGTGTATCAATCAAAGGTGTGGAATCTGAGTATCAAAAGACTCTGTTCCTGGCCCTTTTCTGATCAACATGTTTATCAGTCAATTGTAAAAAGGCATAGATGATATGCCCATCAAATTTGCAGATGAATCAAGCTAGAAGACACAGTTCATGGGCTAGATAACAAAATCAAGATCTAAAAATATTTCAAAAGAGTAGAAGGGTGAGCCTTAACTAATAAGAAGTAGGAATATATGCAAAGTTGTATTCTTGGGTTTAAAAAAAGCCATCTTTACAAGTTCAGGACAGGAGAGACATATCTAGACAAGAGTTTGTATGAAAAAAGATCTGAGGAGGTGCTTGATAGAGTTCAAGCTTAATATCACTCAATGGAGTGATACAGCAACCAAAAAAGGGCCACACAATCTTAGGTTGCATTAACAGAAACAGAACATCAAAATAATGGAGATAATGGGTCCTCTTGTCCCTTGCACTGACACAACAAGAGTATAGTGTTCAGGTCTGGGTACATTTTTAGGAAGAACACTTGACAAACCGAGGAGGATTACCTTAATGACATGGGAATTAGAAACAACAATCTGTGAATAGTAGTAGCTGCCCCCTGGGGACCCAACTGGCCAGTTCCAGTTGGACAATGCTGCTATTTCCTCCCTCCTCCTCCTTTAATTTTTTTTCTTCCTTTTCCCCTTCCCCCCTCCTCCTCTTCCCTGTCTATCCACATGGGGAGTCATACCCTTACATGTGGATACACTGTCCAAAGGAATATACATTTTGATTGATTATACTTCACAAGATATCTTGGAGTTTGAGGTCTAGATTTTCTTCCCTTCCCTATTTTTTCCAAAAAGACTGAGACAACTCTTTTGTCTCATGTACTTTTCTTTAATGATTTCTTGAAATATGGACCTGGTAAACCAGGCTTTGATAAAGCTCATTGGGATTCAAGACATTACGCTCTTGACTTCATCAGTCCTCTTTGGGAATGAAGGACATACAACATCAACAACAACAATCTTCTGATTCAGGAACTTGGCCAATTCAAGGGAGCCCCTACAATTTGTCAAGAATATAGGCTACCCTAAACAGGTCCACTGCAAAAATTCTGGGATGGGTACAGCGTCTTGAAATCCAAGGAAGCAGACTATTCAGGGAGGGGAGACAGTCAATAGCATGAAATGCTACAGAAATGCCTTCCCTAACCTTTCTTAATTTCAGCACTTTACTTCTATCAATTATTTCCTATTTATAGCTTGCTTTGAATATATTTGTTTGCATATTTTCTCTCCCATTAGATTGTAAACTTTTCAAGGACAAAGACTATCTCCCTCTTTTTGTACCCCCAGCACTTAGCACAGTGCCTGGCATAAGTAGGTGCTTAATGTTTGTTGAACTGAAAAAAAAATAGGATAAGATCATTGAAGACTTTTAAGAATATAGTTTCATTCAACCAAAACTGCTCTCTGTAAAGTTATTGTCTCTTATTTGCCAAATTTAATGACCTTTTCTCAATTCTCATCATTCTTGACCTGCCACCTGTCAAAATATTTTGGAGATGCTCTGTTTCCCAAAGGTAAGACCCAATAAGCAGGCTAGCTTATTGGCATAACAGTAATCTTTCATGCTCTGCAATGACCTCATCCTCTGGAAAAGTGTATTGCTTGGACCAGCACCAGGTGTTCACTGAGGGATCTAGTTTTCCTTATTTCTCAGAGTCATCCATCACATGTTCACAATCCCTGTTCCTTGTACTATACTCTTGTTCCCATCACAGAATTGACCCTAAAAAGCTAATATGGTGGCAGGAAAGACCAAGACACAAACTCAGAATAAGATAATGTGAAAAAAACTCCAAAAAAAACACCAATTGGACACAAGCCCAACAAGAATTCCTGGAAGAGTTTTTTTTAAAAAAAAGAGATAAGGGTAATAGAGGAAAAATTGGGAAAAGAAATGAAATGAAGATTATGAAAAAGTGAACATATAGCTTGGTACAAGAGGCACAAAAAATACTGAAGAAATAACACCTTAAAAAAAAACCAGAATTGGCCTAATGATAAAAGAAGCACAAAAAATCATTAGGGAAAAAAAAAGAACTGTTTAAAAAGCAGAATAAGCCAAATGGAAAACGTACAGAAATTTGCTGAAGAAAATAACTCTTTAAAAAGAAGAATTGGCCAAATGGCAGAAGAGGTACAAAAGCTTAATGAAGAAAACAATTCCTTAAAAATTAGAATTGGGTAAGTGAAAGCTAATGACTCCATGAGATATCAAGAAACAACAAAACATTGATTCCCTTGATATTCTTGACCTTTTGTTCTTCCAGATGAATTTTGTTTTTTCTAGTTCTATGAAATAATTTTTTGATAGTTTGGTATGCACTGAATTAAGTGGATTAATTTACATAGAATTGTCATTTTTATTATATTGACTTGGCCTATCCACGAACAATATTTTCCTGATTGTTTAAATCTGACTTCATTTGCATGAGAAGTATTTTGTAATTGTGCTCATATAGTCCCTGGGTTTGTCTTGGCAGGTACTTCCCAAGTATTTTATATTATCTGCACTTATTTTTAAAGGAATTTCTCTCTATCTCTTCCTGCTGGACTTTGTGAATAATATATAGAAATGCCAATGATTTATGTGGATTTATTTTATATCTTGCAACTTTGCCAAAGTTGTTAATTATTTCAACTTATGTTTTAGTTGATTCTCTAAATATATCATCATGTCATCTGCAAAGAGTGATAGCTTTGTTTCTCCATTGTCTATTATAATTCCTTCTATTTCTTTTTCTTCTCTTATTGCTATAGCTAGCATTTCTAGTATAATATTGAATAATAATGGTGATAATGGACACCCTTGCTTCACCCCTGATCTTTTTGGGAAGACTTCTAGCCTATCCCTATTACAGATAATGCTTGCTGATGGTTTTATATAGATACTGCTTATCATCTTAAGGAACACTCCATTAACTCCAACACTCTAACACTATGCTCTCTAGTGTTTTCAATAGGAATGAGTGTTGCATTTTATTAAAGGCTTTTTCTGCATCTATTGAGATAATCATGATTTCTGTTAGTTTTATTATTGATATGACCAATTATACTGACAGTTTTCCTAATATTGAACCAGCCGTGCATCTCCAGTGTAAATCCCACCTGCTCATAATGTATGATCCTTTCAAAATATTATTTTATAATTTGACCTTTAATATTGTAGCCACCTCTTCTTTTTTAGTTTGTGTTACATCTAATTTCAATTAATTTTTAATCCATCTTTCTACTGCTATTTATTGAATGTAATTATTACATTATTATCTGAAAAGGATGCAGCTGCTTTTCTACATTTAGTTATGAGGTTTTTATGCCTTCATACATGGTCAATTTTTGAGTAGGTGCCATAAACCTATGAAAAAAAGATATATTTGTTTCCATTTCCATTCAATTTTCTCCAGTGGTCTATCATTTCCAACCTCCCTTCCCCCACTTTTTATTATTATAGTATTTTATTTTTTCCAATTACATGTAAAGAAATTTTCAACATTCACTTTTATAAGATTTTGAGTTCCAAACTTTTTTCTCCTTCCCTTCTTCCTCTCCCCCTTCATTAAGACAGCAAGCAATCTGATATAGTTTATAGTTTATACTAGCAGAACAAAAGGGAAAAACCAAGAGAAAGAAAAAAAAGGTGACAATTTTATGTTTCAATCTGCATTCAGATTCCACAGTTCTTTCTCTGGATTTGGATAGTATTTTCCATCATGAGTCTTTTGGAATTTTTTTAGATCATTGTATTGCTGAGAAGAGCCAAATCTATCAAAGATAGTCATCATACAATCTTGCTGTTTCTGTGTACAATGTTCTCCTGGCTCTGCTTGCTTCACTCAGCATCAGTTCATAAAAGTCTTTCCAGGTTTTTCTGAAATCTGCCTGCTCAACATTTCTTATAGCACAGTAGTATTCCATTACATTCATATACCACAACTTGTTCAGGCATTCTCCAGTTGATGGGCATCCACTCAATTTCCAATTCTTAGCCACCACAAAAAGAGCTGCTATAAATATTTTTGTACAAATGGGTCCTTTTACCTTTTTAATGATCTGTTTGGGATACAGCCCTAGAAATGGTATTGCTGGGTCAAAGTGTAGGCACAATTTTATAGCCCTTTGGGCATAGTTCCAAATTGCTCTCTAGAATGCTTGGATCAGTTCACAACTCCTCCAATAGTGCAATCATGTCCCAATTTTCCCACATCTTCTCCAACATTTATCATTTTCCTGTTTTGTTATGATAGCTAATCTGATAGGTGTGAGGTAGTACCTCAGAGTTGTTTTAATTTGCATTTCTCTAATCAATAGTGATTTAGAGCATTTTTTTCATATGACTATAGATAGCTCTAATTTCTTCATCTGAAAACTGCCTTCACATCCTTTGACCATTTATCAGTTGGGAAATGACTTGTATTCTAATCAATTTGACTCCATTTTCTGTATATTTTAGAAATGAGGTCTTTATCAGAGACACTAGCTATAAAAATTATTTCCCAGCTTTCTGCTTCCCTTCTAATCTTGGTGGCATTGCCTTTGTGCAAAGCCTTAAACTTTTTAATTTAATGTAATCAAAATTATCCATTTTGCATTTTAGAATGCACTCTATCTCTTGTTTGGTCATAAATTCTTCCCTTCTCCATAGATCTGACAGGCAAACTCTTCCTTGCTCTCCTAATTTGCTTATGGTATCACCCTTTGTCTAAATCATATACCCATTTTGACCTTATCTTGGTATATGGTATAAGATATTGGTCTATGCCTAGTTTCTGCCATACTAATTTCCAGTTTTCCCAGGAATTTTTTTGTCAAATAGTGAGTTCTTATCCCAGATGCTGGAGCCTTTGGGTTTATCAAACAGAATATTACTATAGTCATTGACTATTATATCTTATTTGTTGTTTCATTTTTTGTTTTTAGGCAGTTGGGGTTAAGTGACTTGCCCAGGGTCACACAGCTAGTAAGTGTCAAGTGTTTGGTCTGAGGCCAGATTTGAACTCAGGTCCTCCTGACTTCAGGGCTGGTGCTCTATCCAATGTGCCACCTAGCTGCCCCCATTATATTTTATATACCTAATCTATTTCACTGATCTACTACTCTTTTTCTTAGTCAGTAACAAATAGTTTTAATGATTGCCACTTAATAATATAGTTATAAATTTGGTACGGCTAGGTCACCTTTCTTTGCATTTTTTCATTAATTCTCTTGATATTCTTGACCTTTTTTTCTTCCAGATGAATTATTTTTTCTAGCCCTATAAAATAATTTTTGGTAGTCTGTTATGGCACTGAATAAGTAAATTAATTTAGAAAGAATTGTCATTTTTATTACATTAGCTTGGTCTACTCATGAGCAAGTAATATTTTTCCAATTATTTAAATCTGACTTTATTTGTGTGAAGTGTTTTGTAATTGTGTTTATATTGTATACTCCCAAATATTTTATGTTATTTTAAATGGAATTCCTCTATCTCTTGCTGCTGGGTTTTGTTGGTAATATATAGAAATGCCATATATCTACCTTTTCTAAAATTCTGTTTACCTCTTTAACTTCTTTCTTCTTCATTTCTTGGTTAGATTTATCTAGTTCTAAGAGGGGAAAGTTGAGGTCCCCCTTAGTATAGTTATACTATTTATTTTCTCACATGTTTCATCTAACTTCTCCTTTAAAAATCTAGATGCTATCCATTTGGTGAATATATGCTTAGCATTGATATTACTTCATTGTCTATGGGCCCTTTTAGCAAGATAATTTCCTTATCTCTTTTAATTAGATCTATATTTACTTTTGCTTTTTCTGAAGTCATGATTGCTACTCTTTTTTTTTTTTTACTTCAGCCAAAGCATAAGATTATGCTCCAGCCTTTTACCTTTACTCTGTGTCTCCGTGCTTCAAATGTGTTTCTTGAACAAACATATTGTAGGGTTCTGGTTTTTAATCCATTCTATCTGCTTCTGTTTTATGGGTGAGTTTATCCCATTCACATTTACAGTTATGATACCTCTGTATTTGCCTCCATCCTATTTTCTTCTTGTTTATTCTCCTCTCATCTTTCACCCTGCAGCTCCTCACAAATGTTTTACTTCTGATAACCACCTCCCCCAGTCTACCCTCCTTTCTCTTATCCTTGTCCCTTTTTACTTCTCTATATGGTAAGATAGATCTCTATATTCAACTGATTGTATCTGTTATTCCCTTTTTGAGCCAATTCAATGAGTAAGGTTTGAGCATTGTCTGTTACTGCCCCACCATCTTCCCCTTTACTGTAATAACTTTTGCACATTTTATGTGAGACAATTTACCCCATTCATTCTCTCCCTTCCCTCTTCTCCCAGTGCAATCTTCTTTCTCATCACTTAATTTATTTTTTTATATTAACCAGTCATAGTCAACTCACACCTATACTTCTATGTATTCTCCTAATTGCCATAATAATGATAAAATTCTTAAGAGTTATAAATATCTTGCCATGTAGGAAGATAAACAATTTAACCAATTAGATCTCTTATATTTTCTCTTTCCTTTTAACTTTTTTATGCTTCTCTTGAGTCTTGCATTTGAAGATCAATTTTTTTATTCAGCTCTTATATTTTAATTATGAATGCTTGAAAGTGCAAAGAATAACTGTAAATGACTTAGCTATTCTCAGCAGTATAATGATTCAAAACAATCCCTAAGGACTCATGATGAAAAATGAAAATGAAAAATGAGTTTCTTCCAGAGAAGAAACTGGACTCTGAATGCAGATCAAAGCATACCATTTCTTGTTTTTTGAGTTTTTTTCCCCCAGAAATTGACTAATATTAACCCCATGATTACACATATATAATCTACGTCAGCTTGCTTACCATCTCAGGGAAGGGGCAGAGGAGGGTTAGAGGGATGGAATTTGGAACTCAAAACTTATGAATGTTAAAAAAATTGTTTTTACATGTAATTGGGGGGAAATGAATTAAAAAACAAACAAACATGCACCTCCTGGGAACTTTAAGTTTATCATTATTAGGTCAGTTAGAAATCTACATGGGAAGAGGGCATAGGTATGAGGTGATTACATTGGGATGATTCCCCCCAAAAATGGAGTTAAGAAAGAATGCACTGGGAGAAGGAGGGAGGGACAAGTAGAATGGGGGAAATTATCTCACATAAAAGAGGCATGCAAAAAAAATGTGTTTACATTAGAGGAGAAAATGGGAAGAGGGGTGGGCAATGCTTAAACCTTACTCTCATCTAAATTGGTCCAAAGAGAGAAGAATATACATACATACATATATAGGTGTATACACACACACACACACACACACACACACACACACATTCAGTTGGGTACAGAAATGTAACACCCAATGGGGAAGGAGGAGAAAAAGAGGATGAGAAAAGGGTGGTGGGGTGATAAACAAGAGGGGTGGATTAAGGGAGATCAGAAACAAAACAAACTTTTAAAGAGGGACAGGGTAGAAAGAGAGATGGATAAATAGAAGAAAATAGGATGGAAGGAAATTTCTTGTTCAGTCGTTTCAATTATGTCCGATCCTTCATTGACCCCATTTAATGTTTTCTTGGCAAACATAATGGGGTGGTTTGCCATTTCCTTCTCCAGCTCATTTGATAGATAAGGAAACTGTGGCAAACAGGGGTGAGTTACTTAGTGTCTGAGGTTATATTTGAACTCAGATCTTCCTGACTCCAGGCCTAGTGCTCTTTTCACTGCACCACCACTACAACACACATGGTTAGTAATAATAACTGTGAATCAGATGAACTCACCCATAAAATGAAAGTGGATCGCAGAATGAGTTATAAACCAAAACCCCAAAATATGTTTACAACAAACACATTTGAAGCACGGAGACACACACAAAGTAAAGGCAAGGAGCAGAATTTATTATGGTACAGTTGCAGTAAAAAAGGCAGGAGTAGCAATCATGTTCTTAGGCAAAGCAAAAGCAAAAATAGACCTAATTAAAAGAGATAATCAGGAAAACTACATTTTGATAAAAGGTACCATGCACAATGAAGTAATATCAAAATATTTTGCAGGAAGTTTCTCTGACAAAGGCCTTGTTTCTCAAATATGTAGGGAACTGAGAGAAATTTATAAAAATAAGAGTCATTCTCCAATTGATAAATGGTCAAAGGTTATAAACTGGCAGTCTTTAGAAAAAGAAATCAAAGCTATTATAGTCATATGAAAAAATTCTCTAAATCAGTGCTTCTTAAACTGTGGATCACAGTTTAAGAAGTACTGAGAGGGTCATAAGTGGAAAAAGTTTAAGAAGCCCTGCTCTAAATTACTGTTGATTAGAGAAAGGCAAATTAAAACAACTCTGAGGTACCACCACACAACTACTAGAAATGACAAATGCTTCGATCCTCACAACAACCCCAGGAGGTTGGTGCTAATTATTCCCATTTTACTGTAGAGGTTAAATAGAAGTTAAGCGACTTGTCCAGGGTCATCCCAGGAGGGGATGAGGGAAAATAGGTACACTAATAAACTGCTGGTGGAATTGTAAATTGGTCCAACCACTCAGGAAAATGATTTGGAATTATGCCCAAAGGGCTATGAAACTGTGCATACATACCCTTTGACCTAACAATAACACTATGAGGTCTGTATCCCAAAGAGATTTTAAAAAAAGGAAAGGTACCTATATGTACAAAAATATTTAAACAGTTTTTTTCTCAGTTGGTAAAGAATTGGAAATTCAGAAGATGCCCATCAATTGAGGAGTGGCAGAAAAAGTTGTGATATATGATTATGATGGAATACTATTGTACTATAAGTAATGACGAGAGGGATGGTTTCAGAAAAACATGGGAAGACCAATGTGGAGTGATGCAAAGTGACGAGAACAGAATCAGGTGATAATCATGCACAGTAACAGCATTATTGTAATGATGATCAGCTGGGAAAGACTTAGCTACTCTGATCAATATAATGATCAAAGACCATTCTGAAGGACTGGACCAAAAATACTATCCACCTCCAAAGAGAAAACAGATGAACTGAGTGCAAATTGGAGTATAATTTTCTCACTTTATTTTTCTTGCTTTTTTGTGACATAGCTAATATGAAAATGTTTTGCATAATTTCAAATATACAATTGATATCATATTGCTTGCCTTCTCTGTTAGTGGGAGGGAGGCTGGAAGAAGGGAAAGAATTTGGAACTCAAAAAATGTTTTAAAAGAATTTTAAAAACAAATTTAATTTGAAAAACCAACAAAACAGCCACCAGTAAAAGAGGAACAACAACAAAAAAAAAACAAAACCATGCAACAGCCTGGGAGCAGGACCTGGAAAAATGGAAGGTGAGGTAATTAAGGAAGTCTTTGGCTGGATGAGATACACAAGTGCTTTTAGGATTGTGCTATTCAAGGCTTCCTAGGTGAAGTCTTTAACAAAAGTAGTCCCTGCTATTCCCCTGAATTTCTTGGCATAGCAGAATAATAGGCCTGGCTGGCCCAGGCATGAAATCTCTTCAAAAATCCACATATTCATTTACTCCAACATATTTATTTATTTATTTATTTTAAATTAATTTATTTTGATTTATCAACAATCACTTCCATAAGCTTTTGAGTTTTAAATTTTTCTCCCCCTCCCTCCCTACTTCCTTCCCCAAGTCAGCACACAATCTGATATAGGCTATACATATACATTCCTATTAAACGTATTTTCACATTAGTGATGATGTAAATAAGAATTAGAACCAATAGGAGGAACCACCAGAAAGAGGAAACAAAACACAATAGAAGAAAAAAAAATAGTAAATAGTATGCTTCGAACTGCATTCAAACTCTATAGTTCTTTCTTTGGATGTGGATAGCATTTTCCGTCATGAGGCCTTTGGAGATGTCTTAGATCCTTGTGTTGCTGAGAAGGGTTAAGTCTATCAATATTAGTCATCACACAACATGGCTGTTACTGTGTATAACTTCTGCTGGTTCTGCTCACTTCACTCATCAGACCATACAAGTCTTCCCAGGTTTTTCTGAAGTCTGCCTGTTCATCATTTCTTATAGTACAATAGTATTCCATTACATTCATATACCACAACTTGTTCAGCTATTCTCCAATTCATGGGCATCCTCTCAATTTCCAATTCTTTGCCACCACAAAAAGAGCTGCTATAAATATTTTTGTACATGTGGGTCTTTTTCTCATTTGTATGATCTCTTTGGGAAATATCCCTAGAAGTGCTATTTCTCGGTGAAAGGATATGCACATTTTCATAAATTGCTCTCTAAAATGATTGGATCAGTTCACAACTCTACCAACAATGCATTAATGTTCCAATTTTCCCACATCTTCTCCAACATTTATCATTTTCTTATTTTGTCTTCTTGGCCAATCTGATAGGTGTGATGTGGTACCCCAGAGTTGTTTTGATTTGCATTTCTCTAATCAATATAGATTTAGAGCATTTTTTCATATGACTATAGATGGCTTTAATTTCTTCATCTGAGAACTGCCTGTTCATATCCTTTGACCATTTATCAACTGGGAAATGACTTGTATTCTCATAAATTTGACTTAATTCTCTATATATTTTAGAGATGAGGCCCTTATCAGAGAGACTGGTTGTAAAAATTCTTTCCCAATTTTCTACTTTCCTTCTAATCTTGGTTGCATTGGCTTTGTTTGCGCAAAAAAACTTTTCAATTTAATGTAATCAAAATTATCCATTTTGCATTTTGTAATGTTCTCTATCTCCTGTTTGGTCATAAATTCTTCTGTTCTCCATAAATCTGATAGGTAAACTATTCCTTGCTCTCTGTTTGCTTATAGTATTAGCTTCTATATCTAAATTATGGACCCATTTTGACTTTATTTTGGTATATGATGTGAGATTTTGATCAATGCCTAGTTTCTGCCATACTCATTTCCAGTTTTCCCAGCAGTTTTTGTCAAAGTGAGTTCTTATCCCAGGGATCTTTGGGTTTATCAAATAATAGATTACTATAGTCATTGACTACTGTGTCTTGCATACTTAACCTATTCCACTAATCTACCACTCTATTTCTTAGCCATTACCAAGCAATTTTGATGATTGCTGCTTTGTAATACAACTTAACATCTGGAATAGCTAGGCCACCTTCCACTGCATTTCTTTTCATTAGTTCCCTTGATATTCTGGACCTTTTGTTCTTCCAAATGAATCTTGTTATTATTTTTCCTAACTCTATAAAATAATATTTGGTAGTTTGATTGGTATGGAACTGAATAAGTAAATTAGCTTAGATAGAGTTGTCATTTTTATTATATTAGCTCAGCCTACCCATGAGCAACTGATGTTTTTCCAATTATTTAGATCTGACTTTATTTGTGTGAAGTGTTTTGTACTTGTGTTCGTATAGTTCCTGGGTTTGTTTCAGTAGGTAGACTCCCAAATATTTTATAATGTCTACAGTAACTTTAAATGGAATTTTTATTTCTATCTCTTGCTGTTGGACTTTGTTGGTAATTAGAAATGCCCATGATTTATGTGGGTTTATCTTATAGCCTGAAACTTTGCTAAAGTTGTTTATTATTTCAAGTAGTTCTTCATTTGATTCTCTAAGTATATCATCGTATCATCTGCAAAGAGTGATAGCTTTGTTTCTTCTTTGCCTATTCTAATACCTTCAATTTCTTTTTCTTCTCTTATTGTTAAAGCTAACATTTCCAGTATGATATTGGACAACAGTGGTGATAATGGACATCCTGCTTTCACCCCTGATGTCATTGGAAATGCTTCTAGCTTGTCCCCATTACATATGATGCTTGCTGAAGGTTTTAGGTAGAGGCTATTTATTATTTTAAGGAAGACTCCACTTATTCCTATGCTCTCTGGTGTTTTTAATATGAATGGGTGTTGTATTTTGTCAAAAGCTTTTTCTGCATCTATTGAGATGATCATTTGGTTTCTGTTAGTTTTGGTGTTGATATGATGAATTATGCTGATAATTTTCCTAATATTGAACCAGCCCTGCATTTCTGGTATAAATCCTACCTTGTTACAGTGTATTATTCTTGTGATAAGTTGCTGTAATCTATTTGTTAATATTTTATTTAAAATTTTTGCATCTATATTCATTTGGGAAATTGGTCTATAATTTTCTTTCTCTGTTTTGACTATTCCCAGTTTGGGGATCAGCACCATATTTGTATCATAAAAAGAATTTGCTTGTAAATCCATCTGGCCCTGGAGATTTTTTCCTAGGGAGTTCATCAATGGCTTGTTCAATTTTCTGAGATGGGGTTAAGTATTTTACTTCCTCTTCTGTTAATCTGGGCTATAATCTATATTTTTGTATAATCTATATTTTTATATAATCTATATTTTTTGTAAATATTTATCCATTTCACTAAGATTGTCGAATTTATTGGCATACAGTTGGGCACAATAGTTCCTAATTATTGTTTTAATTTCCTCATCCTTGGTAGTGGATTCACCCTGTTCATTTTTGATAATGGTAATTTGGTTTTCTTCTTTCTTTTTCTAATTAAATTAACCAAAGGTTTATCTATTTTATTGGTTTTTTCATAAAACCAGCTCTCAGTTTTATTTATTAATTCAATAGTTTTCTTAATTTCAATTTTCTTAATTTCTCCTTTGGTTTTTGGTATTTCTAATTTGATGTTTAATTGAGGATTTTGTATGCCCAATTCATTGATCTCCTCTTTTTCTATTTTATTCATGTAAGCCTTTACAGATACAAAACTTCCCCTAAGAACTGCTTTTGCTACATCCCATTAAGTTTTGATATGTTGTCTCATTATTGTTATTCTCTTGAATGAAGTTATTGTTTCTATGATTTGTTGTTTAACCCAATCATTTTTTAGGATTATTTATTTTCCAATTATTTTTTAGTCTATCTTTCCATTGCCCTTTATTACATATATTTTTATTGTATCATGATCTGAAAAGGAAGCATTTAATATTTCTGCCTTTCTGCATTGGATTGTGAGATTTGATTGCCCTAGTATATGGTCAATTTTTGTGTATGTGCCATGTACCACTGAGAAAAAAATATATTCCTATCTATCCCCATTCAATTTTCTCTAGAGGTCTATCATACCTAACTTTTCTAATATTCTATTCACCTTCTTAATTTCTTTTTTGTTTATTTTGTGTTTAGATTTATCTAGTTCAGAGAGGGGGAGGTTGAGGTCCCCCACTAGTATATTTTTGCTATTTCTTCCTGTAACTCCCTGAACTTCTCCTCTAAGAATTTGTATACCATACCATTTGGTGCCTATATGTTTAGTAATTATATTACTTTATTGTCTACGGTGCCTTTTAGCAGGATATAGTTTCCTTCTTTATCTCTTTTGATAAGATCTATTTTCGCTTTTGCTTTGTCTGCAATCAGGTTTGCTAGCCCTGCTTTTTTTTTTTTACTTCAGCTGAAGCATAATATATTCTGCTCCAGTCTTATGCCTTTACCCTGTGTGTCCCTCTGTTTCAAATGTGTTTCCTGTAAACAACATATTGTAGGATTATGGTTTTTAATCTATTCTGCTGTCCACTTCAGTTTTATGGAAGAGTTCATCCCATTCACATTCACAGTTATGATTACTATCTGTGTCTTTCTCTCCATTCTTTCCCTTCCCATTTATGCTTTTTTCTCCTTTCTCCTTTTCCCTCACTAGTGTTTTGCTTTTGACCACTGCCTCCCCCAGTCCCACCTCCCTTCTATTAGCCCCTTCCCTTTTCTTCCCTTTTACCCTTACTACTACTTCTTCCCTCCCTTCTATCCCTACTCCCTTTTCTTTCCCCTTTTCCCTCCTACTGCCTATAGGGCAAGTTAGATTTCTATACCTGATTATGTTATTCACTTCTTGAACCAAATCTGATGAGAGTAAGGTTCAAACAATGCTCATCTGCCTCCCTTCTTTCCCTCCCCTGTAATAGGTTTTTGTGCCTTTTCCTGTAATGTAATTTACCCTTGTCTGTCTCCTCCTTTCCTTTTCTCTCAGTACATTTTCTTAATTAGATCAGATTAATCCATTTACCTGATCTATTTAACCCACTTGATTAGATTTTTTTTATCATTACATCAAAGTCAACTTACACCCACACCCTTTATGTATACCCCTTTAACAAGGTATAATAACAATACAGTTCTCAAGAGTTACAAGTGTCATCTTCCCTTGTAGGGATGTAAACAGTTTGCCCTTATTAATAACATGTTGTTTCTTTCTGTCCCGGTTACCCTTTTATGTTTCTTTTGAGCCTTGTATTTGAAGATCAAATTTTCTGTTGAGCTCTGGTCTTTTTGTCAGGAAAGTTTGGAAGTTCCCTATTTCGTTGAATATCCATCTCCTCCCCTGAAAAATCACGCTCATTTTCGCTAGGTAGTTGATCCTTGGTTGTAATCCAAGCTCCTTTGCCTTACAGAATATCATATTCCATGCCCTATGGTCTTTTAATGTAGAAGCTGCAAGGTCCTGAGTAATCCTGACTGTGGTTCCATGACATTTAAATCATTTCTTTCTGGCTGCTTGCAGTATTTTCTCTTTGACCTGGTAATTTTGGAATTTGGCTACTACATTCCTTGGAGTTTTCAATTTGGGATCTCTTTCAGGAGGTGATCGATGGATTCTTTCTTTGGCTATTTTACCCTCTGGTTCTAGGACCTCAGGGCTGTTTTCCTTTATGATTTCCTGAAAGATACTATCCAGGCTCTTTTTTTCATCGTGATTTTCAGGTAGACCAATAATTTTAAAATTGTCTCTCCTGGATTGATTTTCCAATTGTTTTACCAATGAGGTATTTTACATTTTCATCAATTTTTTCATTCTTTTGTTTTTGTTTGACCGATTCTTGCTCTCTCATAGAGTCATTAGCTTCCATTTGCCCAATTCTAATTTTTAACAAATTGTTTTCTTCTATTAGATTTTGTGCCTCTTTCCCCACTTGGCCAATTGTATTTTTTAGGGACTTGTTGTCTTCAGTGTACTTTTTTTCCAGTTGGCCAACAGTATTTTTTAAGGACTTGTTTTCTACAGTTAATTTTTGTCCTTCCTTTTTTCCAAGTTATTGACTCTCTCTTGTATACCTCTCACTTCTCTTTCCATTTTTTTCTTCTACCTCTCTCATTTGACTTTTAAAATCCTTCTTGAGCTCTTCTAAGAAGGCTTTTTGGCCTTCAGACCAGTTCATATTCCCTTTTGAGGTTCCAGATGTGGGTTTGTTGACAACATTGTCCTCTTCAGAATTTCTGCCTTCATCTTCACTGTTCCCATAATATGAATCTATCATACGTTTCTTTTTGCTCATGGTGTTTGCTTATTTCCTGGCCTTTAAAGAGACTGAGTTCTCCTGCTGGGGAGCAGAGGGCACTGACCCAAGCTTCTTGTATTGGGAACCCAGGGCCCGGCTTTGTGTGCTGGGGCCTCCAATGTTGGCAGTTGGAGGCTGTAGGGTTCTGGCAGCTTACCTGGTGTTGGGCTGGAATAAGCAACACTAAAATTCCAGGGGTAGGATTGGGTAGTGTGGCTCTGGAGATTTCCTGCTCCACAGGGCCTTTCCTTCCTTTTGATTTCTTCAGCTCCTTTCAGATGGATGTTGCAGGATGTTTATTCGCCTGGGGCCCCTTGGAGTGCTGCTTCCCTTAGTTTTGCTGAGGCACTGGGAGAGCCAGTTGCTGAAGAATGCTGGGGTATCTGGTGGTTTTCCACTGGTTCCCCCACCCTCACTGAGGCATTGGGGGTCCAGGTGTTAGCGTTTGCCTGCTGCACCACCTGGGTTTCAGGATCTCCTCCTGGTATGCTGAGGTGGGGCTTTCTGCTAGCTTGCTGGGTCTCCTCCAGTTCTGTACTGCTTCCCTTCCCCCAGGGTAAGAGAGGCATTTCTTGTTAATCCCTCAAGCAACCTGGGCTACCAGACTGCTGCATCCCACCCTTCTTCTGGTTCAGCTGTTCCAGGGTTTTTCCTGGGGTGATATTTTCTGTGCTTTCAGAAGTTAATACGGGAGGGTAAGAGCAACTTATTTCTTACTCCACCATCTTGGTTCCTGGAAGCAGAACTCCAACCACCAACATATTTAAATGATCAGTAATTTTGTAGTTGTGAACACTTGTTTCTGATGTAGATTGACACACTTATATAACTTAAGTCAGTGGTCTTTTAAGAGTTGGTATGCACCTGCTGGCTAACCTCTCCAGACAAATATAGGCTGCTTTCCAACAACATATATAATGTTCCATATCCATCATTCAGCATCACTTACCTGCATTCACAGCCTTTCCAGTTTGGTAGGAAAGTCTATGCTCTCCTGACAGTGGGAGGAAGTATAATACAGGGTAAAATGCATTGGTTGTAGAGATAGAAGACCTGGGTTCAAATCTGTCCTCTGATTATCCTATGAATTTGAACAGGACACAACTTCCCAAGGCCTCAATTACCTCTCATCTGAAATGGGATGAACTAGATGTCCTCTCAGGGTTCGAGGTCTGTGATGAGAATGTAGGGTCACTTTGAAACGGTTTGATTTTAGGGTAAGTGGAAAATAGGAAGCAAGAATATTACCTATAGTTTCTTTTTCTCTATTTGGGCAAAAGTTAACTATAAAAAGTCATTTTGGTAGCTTTGTTTCTTTTGTTGTTACAGGCAAAGGGGAACTTCCCCCACCACTTTAAGCAGGACTTACTGGTCCAAATGCATGTTGGTCAATAAAGGAAGGGTTT
Organism: Vombatus ursinus; assembly: GCF_900497805.2. Lineage (NCBI taxonomy): Eukaryota > Metazoa > Chordata > Mammalia > Diprotodontia > Vombatidae > Vombatus > Vombatus ursinus. Next base: position 22,315,769 of record NW_020941197.1, read on the forward strand.
CATGTGAACCAACTACTCAGCTCTAGACTATATTACTAGTCTTAAATAAGCACTAACTTCTTTGTGGATCAATGTCTTAGATTCATTTTACTTTTTATTGACTTTCCTCAAAGCTCTCACATTTAACTTTTCTGAGGATGTAGATTTAGTTATATGGATTATATTATCTTTGCATCTTAGAATGCATTCAATTTTATTCATGATTACTGGGTGATCTATGCCATCTAGTGGGAACTAAAGATACGAACTACATGTTTGATGTCCAAATTCCAACTTATCTCTAAATCCTAGGAGCTCAATAGTTGGTCAAATAGGATCTTCAGAATTCATGAGATAAGAATGATTTCTGCATAAAATAACTAATTCCTATACTCACAACTCCACTGGTGTTTCAAAGCAACTAGTTGTGCAGTGGTTAGAACACTGGACCTGGAGTCAGGAAGACTTAAGTTCAAATCTAGCCTTAGACATATACTAGCTGTGTGACCCTGGGCAAGTCACTTAACTTCTATTTAACCTCAACAGTACAATGGGAATAATTAGCACCAACCTCCCAGGGTTGTTGTGAGGATCAAATAAGGTAATATTTGTAAAGTGCTTAGTGTAGTGCCTGGCAAACAGTAGGTGCTATATAAATTTGAGCTATTATCAGGATAACAATGATGATACTGGTTGACATCATTTTGAATTTACTTTTAAAAGTGGAGTATAGCTCTCTGAGCTCCAGCCCTGCAACTGGCAACATGGCTAAATGTAACAAGAAGGTCAGAATTGTTGGTAAACATGGAACACGTTATGGTGCATCCCTCAGAAAAATGGTGAAGAAAATTGAAATTAGCCAGCATGCCAAGTATACCTGCTCCTTCTGTGGCAAGACTAAAATGAAGAGACGGGGTGTGGGTATCTGGCATTGTGGATCCTGTATGAAGACAGTAGCTGGTGGTGCATGGACCTACAATACCACCTCTGCATTTACAGTCAAATCTGCCATCAGAAGACTGAAGGAATTGAAAAACCAGTAAAATCTTCTTATCAAATATCTGTAGCCCATAGTTCAACAATAAATGGGCTAATTTGTGGAATAAAAATTAAAAAAATAAATAAAAAAATAAAAGTGAAGTATAATGGACAGAGAGCTAACCTGAAAGCCAGGAAGATCAGGCTTCACATCCTGCCCCTGAGATACTAGCTGGGTGAAGAAAAAGTCATTTAACTTCTCAGTTCTCTAAAACAATCTCTAAGACTCCAAGTTGCAGAGAAATTTCCTCACCTGGGAATTCCCTACAGTGGTTCTCTGTGGTCCAGGCCCATGAGACACTTTCAGGGAGTCTGGGAGGCCAAAATTATTTTCATCATAATGCCGAGGTATTTTAATTTCTAACACAGTATATATCAATGGTTATAACCCGCATAAATAAAAGTTCTCTCAGAAGAAGGGGGAGGTCCTCAATAATTTTTAAAAATGTAAGGGGGGCACTCTGAGACCAAAAAGTTTGAGAAACATTGCTCCATACCACTCAAGTCGGAGGTCCAGTCCTTCTCCTTAATAACAATCTCCAATGGCTCTTCAAGATGCAGAAGTGGCCCTAGATTAGGACCAAGTGGAAAGGACACATCAAGATTTCTATTAACAAACCCTTCTCTCAATCATTCAGTGAAGGGGAGTCACCACAGTACACATGACCTAAGAAAATGCTCTATAATGGTTTTCTTGTGGTTGGAGACAACAAAGCAGAAAGATTAGAAGGGATCGGTAAGACAGCAGTAGAGAGGAGGAAAAAGGCATATGTGGGTTATAAAAGAGAAGCATGGAGTTTTGAGGATTACAGTGGTTCTCTGCCATAATCACCTGTGGTACAGGATAGACAGATGAGACAACCTTCATGCCCTTGCTTTTGATGGAATTTCCCCTCTTTTCTGGAAAAAAAAATTCATTGCAGAAAAATCCACCTGGCCCAGGAGGTGGGGGCAGATGAGAAAGCTCCAAGGAACAGTTTCATGGAAACATAGATTACAGGCCCTTTTAGCACCCCAATTCTCACCTTCATAATATCTGTATATCTTCACTGAATTTCAAGTTCTTGTCATCTATGTACATGTAAATGCCTTATTGGGTCTGAATCTGTGTTTCTGTTTATATGGAGAACTAGGGAGAAAACTTGCCTGACTGGTGCAGATGGTTATCTGTTCTGCAACATAACATATTAGAGCTTAATAGTGGTTTACCTGAGCCTGAACCACTCCTTGGAAACTTACTGGGTGACCCTGGGCAAGTCCCCTAACCTCTCTCAGTCTCAGTTTCCTCAGCTATAAAAGAAATAATAAGAGCATCAATTTCATAGAGGATAATAATAGCATTTATCTCATAGAAATGAGATCTACTTAAAAGCACTTTGCAAACCTTAAAGGACAATATAATTACTAGCCATTATCATTATACAGAGCTTTGCCAGGAGGGGAGGGAGGATATTGAGAAATGAAAGTGACTTGCTCACAGCAACAAAGCTAGTATGTGTCAGAAGCAGAACAGGAACCCAGGTTTTTATCTTGAAGTTCAGGTTTCTATCCATTGTGCCATGCTGCCTCTTATTTATATATCCTTATAAAATTATCAATGAAAATATATATATTTTACTACTTATTCAAGTAACACTTAAACTAGAAAGAGTAAAGTTACTTAAAATTATTCTAGCAGTCATAGAAAAGTTATAATTTTAAAAAAAAGGGTGGCTTATTTGCATTAAAACAAACAACTATCTAAAACTTCCTAAGTAAACCACAAGGGGTTTATGAACTAGAAAACAATGTAGAGCTGGTGCATATAAGCTGTTCCTTATAGATGAGTATGAAAGTTATAATATTGTATCATCAGAAAGCTGGCATAAAGTGAAATATTTTATAAAACAAGCAAGCTAAGTCAGTTTCTTTGCACACATGTTTTTATTAAACAAGGCTGGTAATGGAACGTCTTTTTTTTTTTGTTTGTTTGTTTAATGAATAAACATAAGTCCCTTTATTACAGAAACTGTATTCATTGGTAAGTATGGTCACATCTATATGGGTTAAATCTTTTAAAATTATAATCAATAATTAGCATAGAATTTATTATCTCTTCATTACATTGTGAAGTGTCTTGTGTAGTCATATTCTATTGTTGGAATGACCGCTTGTACAAATTTCAGGAAAATGAGAAGATACCTAAAGGAATTTAGCTAAGGAAAATAAGATCTATAAACAGGTTACTTGTTTTTCAGGTAACGATACTAGTGGATTTAATAAACAGTACCATATCATAAGGAACATGGTTGATACTAAAAAATAAATATTTCAACAATTATCAAATTGCAATTTCCATATCTATTCCAAACTGAAGGTTCTATTGCTTTTAATATCTATGACCACTTGATCCCATTCAGTACCTTTAAGCTTTGAAAGGAACTAATAAGGTTCATAGTTTCTATTTTTTAAATCTGAAGCAAGAACAAGGGAGAATCATTCCTTTAAAAAAAAAAGGAAGAAGATGGTCGCCTAACTTCAGAAAACTAGAGGACAGACTTAATATCTGAGATGGAAGGATCACAGAAAAGGAGAATAAAAATTAGAAAATAAGAGATACTATGGGATATAAAAAGCACTGAAGCAACGTGAAAAGCAATTAATTAAAAATATTTAATTAGAAGATTCCTAAACTGAATGGCTTCAATGAAATCTAGCAGCCAACATGCAAACTCAAACCACATAAAGCTTATTGACTTTCCATGGTATGATGGTTCTACCTAAAACACCAGAATGTGGTCAGCATCAGTTCAATAAAGGTTTTGCTGGAGGATCTATTTTAGTGGCCAGGTCCAGGATGTCTTCTGCCCAAGTTCACTGGGAACATGGACTGACTTACTGGTATCTCGCCAATAGTAAAACAAACAAACCAAACACTAGATGACATGGAGGTGGATACAAGGAAAGGCTGGCACCATAATCTAAGCTAAGAAATTTAGATTACTGCCTTGGAAGTTTCTATTGCCACTGAACTACTGTGCAGTGAACAGTAATAATCATCGATGAGTTCATATGTTTTGGCATCTCTATGTGCTGTACTTTCACTCAACAACTTCAGAGCAATTTGTCGCCCCTCCCTCCTCTTCTCCCCCCCCTTCTATCCTTCAAAGATGAGCAGGACCAATGCAGGGCCATATCCAGTCTTTCTGATCTATATCTTGCCATTGGATCCTGATGGCTCTGGAGGACAAAGTGAGCTGGTGACACTGCACAACCCTGCCTCACTGTAATCCAATTCACTTGCAAGTAATGGCATGGTGTCATGGTCCTCTTCAAGAACAAAGGACAAAAAACAACAAACAACAGGACTAATAAAGCATGGTTATGCCAATGTGCTAAACTGTAGGTATGGTTGATGGAAAAAAAGAAAATAAGTACTCTATAAGTTATCTTTTTTATATGCAGATAATATTACTGATCCACCAATCACCCTTTGACGTCTTTTTTTCCAGCATGAGTGATGAGTTTGGCAAGATATTCACATACGTTTACTTCTCTTGAACAAAAAGACACATATCTAAGTTTAGAGATCAGACCATGGCCATGGAACAAAGCAAAGTTTAACACACTGTATATTCAAAATAAATTCTAAGACCTCTCACTAGGTCTTCAAGATATAAGAGGAAATTTCTAATAGAACAGGAACTTTGTAATTTTAAAGCTATAATGTCAAATGCAAAAAAGAAAAATTCCATAAGAACTATAGATAATCTGTCAAAAAATAAACACTTCTATTAGCCAAGGATACATATGAACACCAAGTTCTCCTCCACCTTCTGCAACTGTCTCAATGATTTTTTTCATCACCTCAGCATGTCTGAAAAGCAAAACAAAACAAAAAAAAACAAAAAAACAAAAAAAACAAACAAACAACAGAGGGCAAGTATACCAAAGTGAAAAATGGCATTTTCTCAATGGCACAAGGAAGAAATCTATTAGGCTTAAAGTTATGATGTGGCTTTTTGTTTAACACACTGGTTCAGAATTACTAAGTCACTCACCTAATTTGCTTTGGAGGGAAAACGTTAGCCAAAAACAGCTAAGGACAGATACCGACATCAGATACCTCCATTATAAAAAGGCAGAGAGGAAGAGGGAGAGAATACTCCAAATGAAAGTATCCTTCAGAAGAAATGAGCTTAATGGGTGAGCTTGTCTGACATATCAGAATCAGAACTGCTGAGTTCAATCAAGCAAGGCTGTTGAGACACTATGGCTCTTAAAAGCAAAGATGGTCTCATATTGAAAAAATAAATTTAACTGTATAAAAGACAAGAATAATCTGAGATCAAGTGGGCCAAGAGAGATTGACTAAAAACAAATGCCAGAGTAGACTTTTTGGACTCCTACATTTGTTTTATTGATTTGTTTTTATTTTGGGGGGGAGGTATTCTGCACTACAAGATACTATACAATTATTTTCTTATTTAAAACTAACTTTACTTTTGTGGTAAATATGTATGCCTGTTCTCCTACCCAAAGAACAGAACCAATGTTAACTGGTGACAGCAATCAGAGGCGAATTCTACAGGAGAAACTAAAAGCACTTAACATAGTGCCCAGCACATAGTAAGTCCTTCAAAAATGTTTATTGATTGATGAATTAAAAGGACATGTCCACAAACCTCAAATCAAGAGGAAATATCTTTAAAAATTTACTTTTAGATAATTCAGGTCCAATGAGAGTTCTAAGTAACATTAGAAAATTACCAATTTTTTACCCCTCTCCTGTTGTTCATAATGACCTAGCAACAGTGAGTTGTTACATTTTTTGGATACAAAAGTAATGGAAATGAGAAGAAATGGAAAAATTTGCCACAAAAAAAAACTTCTGAATAAATTAAAGAACTTTATTCTATTACAAATATGTATGATTTACTTGAATAAACCTCTGCAATTTGTGTGTAGGTGTATTTTTTAAAGGAAGACTTGTAGGAATCATTGAAAACAGCTAATGACAACTCATGAAAACAAAAGCTTAGGTTTATGAAGCACACTCGATACGAGTTTGGCAACGAGTGTGCTTAAATCACACTTAGCATTTGTTTTCCTTGTTCATGCTTTGTTCTTACTTGTGTATCCTGTTTTGAAGCAGAAATTAGTATTTGTTCATTATGTATTATTTTAATTAAAATATTTTTATAGGAAAAGGATGGCTCTCAGAGCACTGCTTTTTTTCCCCACTTACTCAGACCTGAATTAAGTTGAACCGCTGGTTCTGTAAGAATATCCTAAACCAAGATGTAAAACAAAAACAAAAAACCAGGAGAGCCCCTAATACTTTTGCCTTCTATGCCCTAACCTAATCTAGTGTCAAATATATGCACAATATATAAAAGGTAATGTTTTTCACTTGTGTCCAAATTGATGTAACTTTATACCTACATCAGATGCCCCAGATCCTCAACATTACAAATAGTGCTAAAACAGCCTCAGGGGGTTATAAACTAGGAAGCTTTGGCTGGGAACCTAAAGGTGGAGAAAGAGGTCTGAATGGTAACAACTCACAGACCAGCCTGTTTTCTTCATGTATGCCAATTTAACAAGTAACAGATTCAAATATTAAAACTTTATGTATTTTCTTTTAAATGCCTATACTAAAACAATCTAGACTGTTCCAAAATAATCTATTAAAAATAGTCATAAAACATGAAAGTTTTTTCTATTCTTTAGAGACACAAAAATGGTAGCTATGAAGCCCACAATTCAAGAGCCTAGTGATATACTTGTGAGCTAGGACACATACACAAACTAAGAGAAGCTGAACAAAAATGTATAAATGTTCATTCATTTCAGTCATGTGTGACTCCTTGTGACCCCATTTGGGGTTTTATTGGCAAACTGGAGTTATTTGCCATTTCCTTCTCCAGCTCATTTTACAGATGAGGAAACTGAAACAAATAGGGTTAAGTGACTTGCCCAGGGTCACACAGTTAGTAAGTGTTTGAGGCTGCATTTGTACTCAGGTCTTCCTGATTCCAGGCCCAGTGCTCTATCTACTATACCACCTAGTTGTCCTAAAATGTGTAAAGACAAACTGATTAATATTAATAAACTGAACAGGAAAGAATTGTTTTTCTTTTGTCTGTGTTTAACAGATTAAACAAATGATCATTTTTGAGGAAAGGGAAATAAAATCTCATTCGTCTAACAAGTCTAGGTTTCTGCATCTATGGAACAAAAAGGTTCCCAGGACATTCATCTGTGCATTATAAGACTTGCAAAAGAAATCAAACATACCTGCATGGGTGAACTGAACACATGGGAGGTGGTGGAAGATGAGGGTGATTTTCGATGGTCACTGTTTTCTTCACATGATCTTGACTGATGTCTTCATACATATGTTCTACTGTTAAAGGTTGCCGTTGCTGAAGGCCCAGAGTATGTTTTGAAACTGCTTAGTATCTTTTAGTTTAAGGACTGCTATCTATGACAGGCTTAAAACTTCCCCAAATACTCTACAATTTTCATTTCCCCTCCTTTAATCTCCAGATTCTGCTTTTGAAAAAATTTATTCACCTATGGTCAAAGAAAATGCCTTCAAAGCCAAGGAAAGTGACCATAAAGGCTACCTTTGTGGATACAGGAGGCACACTGATAAAACACAACAATTCTTTACCTCCAATTTATTTTGATCCACTACTTTCTCTGTACTATTCCTTTGAGTGTACGTTGTGTTTTCTTTTATTTCAGTAAGACAAACATTTAAGAAGGCTTGAGCAAAAAACCAGAACCACGTGACCTTATGGAAAACTGCTATAGTAGAGTGGCAAATCCCAGATATTAGTCCTGGCTCTGCTACATACTGGGGATGTGAATGTGGGCAAGTTCCCTCAGATCTCTGAGCTACAGCCTCCTCATCTGTAAATCTGGGGGCAATAAGACTCATACTACCTTACACAGATGTTATAAGAAAAGTACTTTCAAAATTATAAGGTGCTATAAGGTTCTATATTACTAAAAGATTTCTCTTATTTTTAACACCAAATCTAGGGGAAAAAACTAACTTTGATTTTCTCTCAAATTTTGGAAATAAAAGTTCAAACATATATCAGGTGGAACCAAGTTGCTCATAAGTAATAAAATAGTGATCTATATGTGTTTAAAACATTATTAATATAGTCTTACATAGCTGAATTTATAGTTCCTTCAAAATACAAATCCAAGTTCAAATAGTATTAGGTATTAGATTCATGAAGTCATAAAAATTAGGCATATGAGAACAAAAAAAACAAATCTACCATCAATGCAAATTATTTTCATTTAAAAATATTTCCTTATAGGTTTACCTCATCATAACCAAATAACCAGAGTCTTGGAGTCTGGTAATATTTGTCATATGTGATATAAAGATCATAAGTTCTGGTTTGTAAAATAGCATCTTCACTTCCAGCATCATTTTTAGCTTTGTTAGCTTCTACTATTTTTCTTGTGTCCAGAGTAGCCTGAGGTATAATGCCAAACAAAAACAAAAAACAAAAAAAAGAAAGAATAAAAAAAAATGGTATTAGTAAATGAGATAACATGCTCTGAAAACCCTAAAACATTATATAAATGCTAGCCATTATTTATGACAAATCCTAGAAATTGTTTCTTCTACCCTGTCTGTTTCCTTTATATTTACCTCATTTTCTCAAAGGGAAATGATTTAAGTCAAAATTAAAACTTCTCATTAGAAATTTTAAAGGTTATAAGAATGTGGATTTATGAAAGATTCTTTGGAAGATGAACAGACCTACTAAAAAAATACCAATCAAAAAGCCCATTTACGAACCTCATCTGTCTCCAAGAGTCCACTCTCTTCATATTCTGTTAGGAAAAGCAAAATACAACTAATGAAAATAAGGATTAAAAATTTACCAAGTAAAAAACAATACATCATCATTTTGGTGTATCAAAGAAAAAAAATGTTTTAAAACACAGTAAGAAAAATCCTCTCCTGAAGTTCCACTCCAACGCCTCATTGTAATGTGAAGTTAACCTGGGCCCTCACAAGGTCATCTGCAGAGCACAAGCTGACATTCCTTCAACCAAGCTGGAAAAGCTCAAGCACAGAACCTCTGAGCAGAATGTTTTGTTTTCTAAGGATGACTAGCTCATTTGGAGAGACTTATTCACCAAGATTTTGGCCATGAGATACTGACTTTTTTTTTAGAGCCCAGCAACTCACAAACTACTAAAATATATTTAGACTGCTGCAATCTGCATTACTGGAGGAAATACTACTCCAATACAATCATGAATCTTTAAAATACTGATGTAAACAGAAAAAGGATGGGTTGATAACATACTACTCTTACACAAATTTCATCCACCTGGTAAAAGACAGAATAAAACATCTGGAACCTTTTAGCCTGGTATAGATCATAGCTCATTAAGAACAACTAGCATGACAAAGCTGAAGATACACTTTCTCCACTGGTCATTACACTTAAGATATAATGTGTTAGTTCCAGAATCACAAAACAGGAAGATGTTTTCAGTCTTCTTTGTAAACTAGGAAACAGCCAGATTATGCAAGGTTTCTGACGAAAGAACACAAATTTTTAACCATGTGATTCGGCAAATAAGCACAACCCCCCATAAGGCAGTAAAGTATAACTTATTACTTCTTTATGTGATAACAGCATTAATTTATTACATGAATAGTGTGTGTGTGCACACACATATGTGGAGAGAGACAGAGAGAGTTCTCATTTAACATAAATCATATTACATGAATTCAATTTTACATAAAGAATTCTTCCAAAAAAACACCTATCGTCACTTGACTGTACAGTACTGTGGTCTCTCTCTACATTCTGCCTCCGCTCAGTGCTCTGTGGTCTCTCACTCCCTTCCACTAACAAAAAAAAAAAAACCGTCCAAGTGAAAGAAGAAGAAGAGAGGCATGGAAAGATGCGCCTGACTGGATGGGGAGGAAGGGAGGTTTAGCTAGAGACCTCAGGTGTCAAGAGAAGCTACCTTTTCCTGCTCCCCCCACTTGCCTTAATGTCTCTTCCCCATCTGTCTTCCAGCAATCCATGCTGGGATACACCTGTCCCCAGCCCTGAGTGTTCCCTCTCCTGCTCTTGCTTCTGGCCTCAGTTCCCACTTGTCTTGAACCCTGTGCAGACTCCATCCCTCCACAGGTCTGTGGCCTCTTTCCTGCCTCCTTCCAAAGTCTGCAGGCAAATTCACATCATGTACCTTTCTATACTATATTACATTTCAAGAATGTTACATCTACCATATACATCATTCTCAAATTAGTATTCTATAATGATTCAATCAAATCCAAAGGAAAAATACCTTCCATATCTGCTGCTTCTCCCTCATCTTCCTCTTCTTCCTCATCACATAAAGCTGAGCAGTCTTGTTTTATACTATCCTTTGAAAATCACATTTAAAGCCAATTATAGTACAATGTAAAAAAATCATTTAAAAACAAGAAGAGTGTCAATAAAATAGAAAATATTTTCAGTTTATCTAGTCCCTTGTGAGAAAAAAAATTAAGTTAAACTATATCTCTGACATAATTTATCTCAGGGTGAAATAAATATCTTGTAGTAAGTACTACAAAATTACTTACCTGTTAAATTCCCAACAATATCCTATTTCTAACTAAAGCAAAAATTATCCTTAATTGCAACACTTTAGATGTTTAAAGCCATAGACTTAAGTCTTCCTTAATTAATTCTTTTGCTGCAACAACACTGTTTACCATGTATGGTTGAAGCTACATATGCTCCACAAAGAACCATCATTTTTACATGGCTGATATTCAGTAAATCTGAATTGAGTATAATAAACATGATAAATTCTAAATCTAGATTCATCTGCCTTATCATTTTACCTATTCTGCTTGCCAATTAAAATAAGTGCTATTAGGTTATTTTTTAATGACAAAGTATCTCAAACAAAAGTGAATCTGCAAATGAGGAAACATCTGGCAAATGATTACAATGTGAGATATTTTATCCCACACGCTAGGAATAGTGTACAAACCTGGATGAAAGTGAAACCTCAATAGAAAGTAGAAATATTCATAGCAGTGGTCTATTCATGCCTGGAAAAATGTATTTGCTTGCAATAACCAGATGATGAATGACAGAAGTTGTTTGCCAAATGCAAAATAGAGATAGAAGCAAGGAAAGATTATCCTAGTGAACAGAAACTACTCCTAAAAATGCAGGGTCATCAGTGTAAAACTTTTAACTAGCTCTTCATCACCTCTTTAAAAAGAGGTTTGTCAATGTTAACTTCCAAGAGTTACTTATCAGTCAGTACAAAGCTTTAATCTAAGGGAAATCTAAAGTTCTGTCATGCAGAAGTTTAAAAATAAATTTTAACAAATTTTCTATTAAACCCAGCATAATATGCAAGAAATAATGGATCAACATTACACCAAAATAAAGGAAAGGTCTATTGCTAAATGTATGAAAATGAGACATGACTATTTGCCTACGATTATAAATTCAGACGTTCTTTTTATCAGGTATCTCTAATCATGTCAGAATAAGTGAGCAGCTCTCTCTATATTATATATATATGTACATGCATACATACATATATATGTATAGTAGGGACTGTATAATTTTTTGAAGTGTGGTTTTTACATGGTTGAAAAAAGCAATATTAAAATAACAACCACACATCTCTCTAATTTAGAATTGGCTAGATGGTATAGCATATCCATTTATTAAGTAAAATCCTCAGCATAGGACAATTATCTACTAATCTGAATATCCTTCCACCAAAAAATTTAATAAAAGAAAATATATTTACTGTAAAGTAAATCCTCACTAATTTGAAGTAACTTCTTCATAATTTGTGATAATTTTTAACAATCACTAAGCTAAAGTGAACTTTTTCAGTCTCTAGGAAGAAAATGTTTGCTAAATTAAACCTCCTAACCAAGATAGATTTAGGAAAATAAGGAGAAGAGCTTAGAAGGAAACAATAAAAGTTTTATACATGAAGAAAAAAAAATTATAAAAAAAGCTGAATTTTGATAGTAGATTAGTCCAACATTTGAATTAGATAAATTAATGTAAGAATTTTTCTTAAAAAAAATTAACATAATCTTCAGATTAAATAAGAAATGAAACTAATACCTTGCTTTCCAGGGTAATCTCCTTAACTACTTCTGTCACTCCTGTAATACCTATAAAATTCAACAGGTCAGAATTACTAATATTAGATTAAAAATCTTCCATTATCTGATATGAATATAGATTCTTTTGTTTAAAGGAGCCAAAATACTTTAAAAATACTAATGAAATCCTCACAATTTCCTTAAAAATTAAGGAGATAAACTTCACTGTACAAACATAGGCATTTGAAGCCCAATGACATGTTATATCTTATAATTAATAAAACTATGTCCACTCACTCATAATCCTCTATTATTTCTCAATTAGTTTTACATGCTAAAATAACTTATTCTATCACGGATATTTCTATTAACAGATTAAAAGTCTAAAATACATTCCTCTATATCTTAAACTCATTTCCAAAAGATTTTCCTAACAAAATTTGAGCTACTGATTCAGAAGAATATAAGTAATCCTAGATATATGTAAATAGAGACACTCTACAATCTTTAGGACATAGGTATGTTGAGAAGAATACTCTAAAAAGACGTTCAGTTTTTGAGTCAAATAGCTGGCAGCAATAAGCTATTTGATATTGTTTCCAAGTTAGAAATATCTGCCAACATTTTTGACTAGATGCTTTGACAAGAATGGAAAGAAAATGCACAATAGGGAACCAGAATCTCTAAAGTCATTCAAAGCCAACTGCCAACTGTCTTTAGTGTCTATACCATTCTGAAAATACTTGGATATATCAACCCCCTAAATGCCTGCACTAAAGGCTATGGGCACAACCACTACTACTCTAGAATAAAGATTCTACTGGTAGCTGGGTTTGTTAGCAGTGGTGAAATAATGGACAGACATTATAAAATTCATTATAAATATGAAAATATTTATTATGAAATGCTTCTCTGAAATTATGCAAGAGCTAAACGTACTTTTATTCCCTTAAAAAAAGTGATTCAATCTAATCCCAATTCAATCAAAATTCTTTAAAAGTAGAACTACCACTGATAATCGCAAGAGAGAATAGGCTGAAATTACTCTCACATATAAGGTTACATTCTCAAGGGCTGTTGGAAAAACTACATGGCATTAAAAAATCAGTTTTAGAATTTAAGGTCAAAGATATTTTCTCTAAAAATTAGTTTTCTATACACATGCAAATACATTATCAAAAAAGAAATTGAGTGGCCTTTCACATACAAAAATGATACTTTTGGGCCATCACCATAGAATCTCAGAGCTGGAAGGGACCCAGGAAATCATCTATCACAATCCCTACCTGAAGCATGAACCATCTAAACAATAATTGGTTTCTGCTTGAAGACATTCAGTAACGGGGAACTTACTACTTCCTGAATGGTTAGATCAGGCACTAACCTGTCTTTCCAGTAGTGGTGATGAGTGTGCTGATTCCACTCCTTTCTGTGGCCAATGATATGCATTTGCAAAACAGTTGGCCTAAATTTGGGTCTAGCTCATGGTAACAGAATAAACTAAAACTAACTGGCTTACAAAGTGAATGAACTCAAAATCTCATCAACATTAATACAGTTGTCTCACTGAAAGAAATAATCAGAGACCAGAGGACACCTTGTAATACTTTCTCTTTGATACATCCTCCAGGCACAGTAAAATTCTAGTTTTACAAAACAGCAGCTCAAAACTTTCAGGAAAGGTTAAGAGAAAAGGAGATCCAAATGCCTAACTATTCAGTGTGGGAAAGCATGAAGATATTTTAAGCTTAAATATAGCTGTGAACTTTGGGATTAGAGGTGCTATCCAATTAAGAAAACTTAATTTACCAATGACATATAGAATAGGTATGGGAAAATAATCCCTCCCAACCTCCACCTCCCCCCACTACCCTTTGTACCCAATTTCTGAACACAGAGGTGATAACCGACCTAGAGGTATCTTCTCTTATACAGATGGAGACATATAAAGAAGTGCCTTCTCTAAGGCAGATGTAGAATTGAAGAAAGGTGCTTTTTCTCTTATGTAGACTTGGAGATGTAAAGAGCTGTCTTCTATTATGCAGAGGTGTAGAAAGCTAACAAGTTACTGAGTAGGAGGATATGTTCCTAATATCACAATTTGGGACTCAAAATGTATTTTTCCTTAGAAACAATGTTATAAATGGTAGCTAGATATAATAAATTAATACTACTAGTACCATACTTTTGCTATGTTATGGATAAAACAAGCTTAGCCATTTATAGCGTTATTTCTACGAGAAAATGATTTTCGAGTTCCAAATAACCAACTTACAACTTGTGGAAAGAGCACTGGATTTGTAGTCAGAAGACCTGGGTCCAAGTCCTGGCTCCACCACATACTGGCTGTGTGACCAAATGAGATAATATATGTAAAGAACTTTGTAACAAAGTGCTGAATAAATGTAAGCTATTATTATTTCAACTGTTGGCAAATGAACTGCTTATATTATAATGTATAGATATAGGTCAAAGCAGGACAATCAGCTGAGAATCTTTTTAAGACTCACTCAAACATCCATCAAGTGCCTACTATTTGCAAGGCACTGGGGCTAACACTTGAGATAAATAAGACATGATCCTTGACCTCAAGCAGCTTACATTCTAGAAAGGCAGTAGAGGGAGAGGTAGAGAAAGGAACACAAATAATAAAATAAATTGCAGAACTGTTGTCACTGACACAGCTATTTAAAAAAAAATAAGAAAAGGAAAATGAAGGAAGAAGAACAAACTCTAAAGAACAGCTGGGAGTACAAGTACTTTAGGAATCTAGTATTCTTTAAAGTAAAATTTTTATATCTTTTATTCCTATTTGCTTAAAAATAACAGTTCTTTGGAGGTAAAACTAAGCCTCATGAACAGTTTTTGCTTAAAGAATGCTGTACAAGATTATGAAGTTTGTTCAAATTGCATATATGCCACTCTGTTCCCATTTACTAATCACCAATTTCTTTACTTACCTGAGTTGTGATATGTATCCACCCATCCCCCATCACCATCATCTTCTTCAATTATAGCTTCCAATTCATCCGAATATTCCATTTGTTTGCACCGCTTATAGCAAGGCACTAAAAGAAAATTGACACATGCAGTTATTAACTGATCCTTTAAGGGAGTGTTTTCTCTTGCTAAATCTTCAGTCCAAAAAGGAAGAACACAAATACCATATAGATACCATATTTAAAATGCTCCTAAAAAGGGATATGTCTATACTTATTTTGCTGCATAAAACTCTTTGACTAGCAAAACTACCAGGAAAAGTGCCAGAAAAGCTTGATTTTTGGTGATACCACTATCCTACCTACCCAGACATGGAAGGCAGTGGGTTGAAAAAAGAGGTGACATTGAGGCACTTGGCTGACATTGTACAATGATGACTCTGATGTTCCACGCACGGAAACAGGAGGCAGACATGAAGAAAGAGAAAGGTACCATCTGCCAGTCAACAGGGTGGTAGAGGTGCCTTTCAGCTTGCTAGGTTGCTTTACAGAATCTCAAACTAGTTTTTTAATCATTTTACATTCATTTATTTTTTAAAGGGAATAAAACTAAGATAAAAGCACACAAAACTTCCAATGTATACTATCTCGTTAATTCAGCTGTCTAGCTATCTGCTTCTTTAAATGTTGGTTACCAACTCCTAATCTTCTCTTCCCCATAGTCTCTAAACTCTTAGATGCCATGAACATCCAAACTATCTTTGCAGTGTTATGCCAAAATCAAAATGGTTAAAGGTGAGACGCAACATACATTCTGATTTTTCATGGAATAAGTTAAGTGAAACTGGTGGAAAAAAAAAAAGAGAAGCAATTCAGAAGACTTCCTAAAGCTTCAGATAATCCATAATTATTTTTAGAGTATATAATTTCATTAGTTTTCATAACTCTTCTCAGAGTTAAGAAGGCAAGTGGAATTATATTACCAATCCATGTAAAATTAGCTTGATGAGCACAAACTTTTTTTTTGTTTCTACATTTTTGTGCAATTATGTTTATCTGATAATCCCAGAAGATTTTTTTTTTCCTTTTTGGTGAGGCAATCAGGGTTAAGTGACTTGCCCAGAGTCACACAGCTAGTAAGTGTCAAGTGTCTGAGGTCACATTTGAACTCAGGTCCTCATGACTCCAAGGCTGGAGCTCTATCCACTGCACCACCTAGCTGCCCCTAGAAGATTTATACCATTTCATTAATATAAAAAAAAAAAAACTTACCATTTTTAGTTACCAAAAATTGCTTGCCAGTTGGTAGATATGCCTTGACTTTCAATTCTTCCCCTGAAGCCCTGAAAATAGTAAAAAGTAGCAAATAAATAAATCAAAATCAACAAAAGTAAATTAGAAGGTATCATGTTTATAAGGTTGAAAATAAAGCACAGAGAATCCTTAAAAAGTTGCCTAGTATAGTGCCTTGCTGAACTAATATTATTAGTACTTTCAGAGTGTATATAAGAGAGAATTTGGAAAATATGGAATAAGCGATTTGCTTAAACATTCAACAAAGAGACAATACTTATACTAAGAACTGCATAGCTATTTTATAATGACTAGATATGCATTAACACATACCACAAAACAAATATTTAAGAGAAGGGAGCTCAAGTAAATATAAATTCAGATATAATAAGAGAGAATAATATGGAACTACTTAACAACTACTTTTGTTCTCAGAACAAAAACCATTACATCATCCATTCAGATTCTTAATCCTATTTGTTAACTTTTGAGAGAAAGACAACATAAAAGGATGTGTTGTGCCAAGTATAGTTTAGAAGGTCATCTCTACCAGATTTGCAATATATTAAGTCTCTTTCCATGTCCTTGCTTCTGAATTAAGCATCAAATTAGTGGCAGAGTCCCAGCTGAGTCCCAGACAGGACGAAATTCTGTTTGCCAGGCCATCTAGCCTCTGATTAGTAGGTCTATTTCATAAACACTTGTTAAAAACCTGTTAGAGGTTGATCACTCACTGAGGTCCAGGTGGACCACAGCAGCACACAAATATAATTAAGGCTTATCTGCATTCTTGGCCTATCCACATGCTGGACTCTATCACAGCAGTACCAGCACCCTGTCAACCTCCCCTTTTGCCCTGTCCCATCTCACCAAGCTTAAGAATCAATTATATCAGCTGATCAAGTTCAATGCCAATCATATTGAGGTGACAGCAAATGAGTTAGGAGTAGCATATTCAAACACAAAGCTAGTGTGAGCTAGTCCTATGCCTATTTGGGGATGTCAAGCAGAAGTACGGATCAAGGATCAGGGCTAGGACTGAATTCAAAAGCAAACAAAACAATTCTACCACACCAACTTTACTAAATGTATTAATTAGTATTAAATGTGCCAAAAAAAAAAGAAGAAGAACAAATTCCATCTATGGATTAAATATAGGCTATCAACCCTTATATTAATCAAGGAATTTAAAATTTTTATCAGGCATTCTGTTTATAAAGGAAATGTAAAAGAATACTACCTTCACAACAGTGAGTGTATCTGATGAAAATTTTAGATGCAAATAAAAGGTGTTTTTTGTGAAATAAAAAATTTTTGACAGGTTAAATGGTCTAGAAAGTTACTTAAGGAACTACAGCATGCTTGGTAATAGGTATAAGATAATTTTTTTTTAATTGCCAGATACCAAATCAGAGATGGCTTATAAACTTATAAACTCAACTGTAAATTTAAAACACACATAAAGGCTGAAGAAAAATAGTCATCAAAATGATAGTGCCTCAGGGAGGGAAAATCCCAAGAAGGTGATAAACATGATTAAAAAGTATGGAAGTGATCAAAGGCTTTAGTTTAGAAACCACAGTTGAGAAATTCATCTAAAACCTTATTTTAAAACTATTTAGTTAATTAAGTTTTAAAGATAGCATATAGCAAAACATAAATCAGGATCCCACAAAATCATAACCAATAGGGCAGTTCTATATTATCAGTGGAAAAGATTTTTGCTAGAAAAATCTAGAACATAAAAAGAAATACAGACATATTTCTCCACCTTTGGAAGGCTATTCCAATAGCATGCACTTTCATACAAAATTACAAATGATCTTTATTCATGAAAGTGGTTCTTAGGAAAACTGTTTTAGCCATTATAGTTTGTTACTGTCTATACATTTAAAATAAGACTATTTTCCTTAAAATATTCTATTATTTATATTTGTCTTTCGTGAAGTTTTACTCCAATTTAGTGAGGTTTTCCTATTACTTTTAAAAGCCTCGAAGTTAACAGACTCCAGTTTACAATCACCAACCTTCAACAACTGCAGACCAAAGTAGCCATGATGTGTTTTAATCACTACTACAGATCTTTCAAAGTATCCATTCCTGAAGAGGAAGTTATATTTTTAAAACCCTTGAAACAAATGTGTCCCTATCTTCAGTCTTAAATAAATTGAGGCACACATATAACTCAAAACTCTCCTTTTCCAAAGCATTATTCTGGGAATTAAAAGGCACTACCTACAGTGGCTTTTTCCTTGATAAATGTTTTTTAATTCATTTTGAAAAAAAGAGCAGTCATATTTCAATTGCACTGGAGCTTTTAAAACAAAATAACCAAAAGCTGAGGTGTACAAATTATTAACAAAGAAGCTCAAGACAGAGAAAGAAAAGGCTTTTCGCTAAAAAAAATTCACACCATTTCTGTTTTCAGGGCAAAACAAAACTAATTTTCACTTCCTTCTCGATTAACTACACTTTGAGAAACACTGAAACACTTTCAATATCAAAGGCTCCTTGGTAAATATGTCAAAACTATACAGTTGCATATTTTGCAACTGTGTAAAATTCAGCTTCCTATAATTTTCAAACCACAGCTTATGTCTAAACTTTAATCTCCACTGAAGTTTACTTACCATTGCCATGTTGGACAGTGATGGACTAAATGGTCTCCAGCTGCAACAAACTATTCAGAGTTTGAAGGAAAGATAAAAGAAAGAATAGGAAAGGGGAAAAAAGGTTGAATATCATTGGATATTGTGTGGCAAAATACCAATCTGATTATCCTTGGTAACCTTAGCAGTACATATAAATTTAAAATGCATTAAGACACTAGACCTGTTCTACCAGTCTTTAGACCTATCTCTGGTGATTATTAAATTTCAAATGCTTAAACATTGAAAAAGGTTTAATCTAAATTTGGAAGTGAAATAAAATATGTGAGTTTAAGATAACTATCACTGGATTATAAAATCACTATCTGTGAGAATCACAGTACATAGTAAATAAAGCTACAACTTAAAATGGTTATGAATGAATAACCACAAGAAGCAATGTGGTATAATGGATAGAGCTAGCCTTAGAATCAAAAAGATCTGCGTTCAAGCACAGTACCAACAGATTATTTTCTGGGTGACTACTGTCAACTTCTCAGTGCCTAATTTAGGGAATGCTAAGACTAGAAGTTATAAAAGAGTTGTCTATATGAATTAGCGAATGGTTTCCACATTGGGAGTTTCTTATATTGATGCAATCAAAAGTCCCCACATATAGAAATGTGAATTTATCTATTTTAAGACATAGCAAACAATACATTTATTGAAAGTTGAACATCAGAATTCACTTAATTCAACCTCCTTCAGAAATTTTTTCTATTTTTAATAGGCGTTCATCCAGCCTTTGTTTGGACACTTTTACTTTACATTCACTAAATCACAAACTTCCTAGACCTGAAAGAGCTTTTTCATTTATTCCACTGCTCCCAAGCAGGATCATCTTACCAATTATATGTATTCTAGTGTTTTATATTTGCTGTTAGCTAAAAATTCATTGAGAAAAACTATAGGGAAAATACTGAATAAAAACTGATACTATTTACACAAGAATTAAGTTTACATACATTGTGGTATGTTTTTCATTTCCAATATGCTCAATTTTAAGAGTATACTCCATTGTCTGAATGATGGACACATAAAGAAGAGATAAATGGAGTAATAAGGTTAATGACGTACTTTTGAAGTTTGAAGAACTTCTAGACATTCTATGAATCAGAATCCACCAACTACACAAACTGCATAATATGCAAAGGCAAACATGTATTTCTGAACCAAAATAGTGGAATTTTTTTAAGTGTCATATCTATTATTTTATTTTTCAGTCTGGTCAAGAGATGAGCTCACCTTAATGTAGAATAGAGAACATATTCTTCAGAACAGTCTGATATCCTGATAAATATATTTTGTAGTGAAAACTAACCTAAGCAAGGGACATGCACATTTTTCCAGCTACTACTGTTCCCCAATCATTTATTGCTAATGAGTATATTGCACTGAAAAAGATTCACGTCTTCCTTATGCTTTCAACACTGTATAAAAGAATTTGTTTTATGTCAAGAATGATAGATTCACTATGGATTAATATATTATCAAATACTTTGAGAATATTTTAAGAACATTTTAAGAAAAAGACAATAGAAAGATAATTTTATATTCTTAAACCTGGAAGAAATTCAGAGGTCATCTAGTCCAACACAATTCATTTACAGATAAAGAAACTGAGGCCCAAAAAAAAGAAGCAATCACTTAGCAAGTTGGCAGTAGAATTGAAACTAGAACCCAATTTGTCTTCTTAAAATGTTAATGGCAAAAGTGAGACACAAAATTCCAATAAGTATGTATGGCCAATATTACCCTAATCTTCCTTTCTGTAAGTGTCTCCTAACAACCTCTAAGGAAAGGTAATATCATAAAAAAAGAGCTGAGATTTATCAGATAAATAGGGTATCGATGCTCTCTGTCTTCCTTCCTACCATGATTTGCTTCATACCTTACAGACATTAAATTTCAGTTAACTGACTTAAATGCATCAATACTATTGCTAAAACACTAGCTTTTATTTAGTGATCTTTATGCAACATACTATCACTTCAAAGTACTCAATAAAATCAATGCCACTTTACCCAATGATAGATAATTCCTATTTAATTCTGTTTTATTTCAAAAAAATTTTTTGCTCAAAATATTTTTGTTATAGTTCTCTTATAAACATTAGGTCAAAGTATTTTTTTTTACTGACAGATAAGTAATGCATATTTTTAACCTCTCTCTCCTCTACCATTATACCTCCACAACATGCATTTAGATGGAAAGAGAGATATTTTAGCCAGAGAGATAAAACAGACAATTCCATCATAGCACAATACCGTTGTTCCAGCTTTCTTTCAACCATATTAGAGAGGAACAGGATAAGGAAGCATTTGCTCATAGCAGCATCCCCTTTGTAAGGTAGGAGGTTTCAGGGACTTTATTTCCAGTTCTAGGCCTAATCTCACTCCTATAATTGCACTCTCTTCATCCAAAAATTATTTAATCCTTGCATTGGTGCTACCAGTTACCTGGTAATGCCTTTTATAAAAGAGATAACTTTAGGAAACAAGCTTTTTATTAGGTGTTTCAGTGAATGGTACCAAGACCATGAGCTGAGCCCCTAATGTGAAACAGCTAGAAAGATAGTAGAAAGTTGGGCCTGAAATCTAGGATGTCTGGGCTCAATTCCCACCTGATATTTCATGACCATGGGCAAGTCACTTACTTTCTCTCAACCTCAGTTTCCTCAACTGGAAGATGGAGATCATATTGACACTACCTATCAGATAGAGCTCTTATGTGGAAAGTGGTTTATCAACTTTCAGGCACTATATAAATGTGAGCTATAATTCAAACTATTCAATAGCCACAGTCCATACCCTTAAGTACAACATTTTTATGATTGAGCAAACACCCATTCATAAATGACAGACCAGACAAAACTGTGAGGATTGGTTTAGCATAGTCCATCTGTGCTAAAATCATTTGTAGTGATAGGGGAAAAGGAGAGGGTAGTCAATAAAAGCAATCACATAACTGTACCATATTATTTTACCCTGTGAAACTTGTCTGGGAGACCACCCATATTAGAAAAACACCTGTCCATCAACTAGTGAATGGACAAACTGTGATAAATACACATAATGGACAATAACTATGCTATAGGAATATAGAACATGAGAAGAATTATATGAACTAATATAAAGGGAAGCAAGCACAACTAGAAAAATAATATACACAACACTTAGAACAACGTAAATAGAAAAAACTGAGGGGGAGGGGGAAGAGGGAACTGATCACCGATTAATTATAATGATTTCGTTTGGTATTTAAGAAAAAAATGACAAAATGCACCTCCCTCCTTCATAGAGGTGGAGGGTTATGGTGTGGAAGACCGCATATACTCTCACACTTGGTTAATGCATTGGCTTGTTTTGCTGAACTAACTTTTATTATGTACTCTTTCTTTGTTATAGGGGATAATTCTCTTGGTAGAGGAGGAGGAGAGAGGAGATATATACATATATATATATATATATATATGGAAATGAAGGTGATGTAAAAAAATATATATCAACAGAGTTTTGTTTTGTTTTTTAAAAGAAATGCATCTTCCCCAAACTCAATTTTTTTAGCATGGTAAAATCCATGGTAAAATCTTCAGAATAATAGTCCAAAAATCATGTCTAAAGTACACTTTTTTTATGTGTGTAAAAGTGAATTGTACTAAAACTAAAATTTTTGTTAGCTTTTCTTGAAGGTCAGTCAAGAAAATAAAAATATATCATTGTTCTCTTGGCATCTCACACTTACAACTCACCAGGATTGTGTTAAGGTACTACTCTTCTAGAAGAATCAATTCTCTTACCAAAGTCTGCCATGGTCATAAGATTATCCAACACAATTCATTCTAAAACGTGACAAACTAGTTTTTCCTTCAAAGTAATAAAGTTATACTGTCAATCAACTTGCTTACGACATTTTTTTCCCTCTTTTGGAGGGAAAGAACAATTGGGAGAAGCTTAAATAATAGAAGACCTCAATATCTGTACTAGTTCAAAGAATATTTTTTAAAAGGAACCAGATACAACTTTTTCAACTGTTCATAAAACCTGATATAGGTGGCATTGGTATCTAAAAGAATCAAAGAATAAAACTGATGTGCTCATAAAATTAAATCACATGCTTATGTAAATAGTAAATTTAGTTTGAAAATGAACTTGTTCCACCCCTCATTTGCTCCCTCAATAGACTAAAAGCTCCAAAGGAGTGGTATTTAGGTAAATGGGAGACCTACTAAAGTATATAGGGCATATGAACGCAGCTATATAACAGGCTGCCACCTCTGGCAATGGCTTTTATGACTTCTTGGTCTAATTTTTAGGTTCCTAAGCATTACAATGTCAGCTTAACCAGGATATATGCCTATAATAAGAAGCAAATAAAAGCAAACTATTTAGAATATAACAGAAACCCACTATTACACAGATTTTGGGAATGTATTGTAGGCGGATTCATATTCCTTACACTACAGCTTCATAATAAAAAAACTAATATAATATCATTATATAGTCTGTAACAGGTATATTACCTTCTATTCCCTTAGTCCATCATTAAAGGGGTTCCACTATTTGTTAACAGTGAATACTGAAAGGAAGGGTGCAACTATTCAGTATGATAAATAGAAATATTCAATTGAAACATTTAAGCAGTGCCTAACATTGTACCTTGCACACAGCAGAAGCTTTATACTTGATGAATTGAAAGAAACATTTTAGAAAAGCTTAAGAAAACACAAACATTATAGAACAGTCTCTAAAAAGGGGATGTGACAACACACTGCTTTGCACAGGTAAAGCTAAATCAAGCATCAGTGCCATCTAAATATGAAGAGAGCTTGGATGACCAGATTAGCTACATCATTTCTATTTCTATGAAGAGAGTAACTATGTAGAAAGTTGGTAAAGTAGAAAAGGAGGAAGAATTAACCCCTTCTTCAGGAAGTAGTTCTAAGCTGTACATTTTTGTAAAATCAGTAATCATGGAGGAAATGGATTAACTTTACTCCAAACAAGGTAAGTATTTAGAATATTTTTAACATGAGAAGGGAATACAACCATTAATTTAGTACAATTAGGAAAACGGATCTATGATCTTATCAATGCTGACAATCCCTCCAAGGGTACAGAATTGCAGAATTTATCGAACTATCAAAATCAGAGCTAAATACTACAAATCTTCCACAAACAGATCTAAAAGAAATTAAACTTACCTCTTCTGGGGTGATCACACCTGTTTCCTTAAATTTTGATTCCTGAAATGAACCAAAAAAAAAGGAGTTCACTTTGACAAAGCATAAAGCTAGAGCTGTTTATACGTAACAAGCCTTAAAAATGCACAAGCAAGTGAAATGGTATCAAAGACATTTAAAGGCACTACAAAGCTTATCTAATTTCTCCTCAATTAGATTCTGGAGAAATTTTAGAAATGAAATTTAGAAACTTCGAGCTATTTTCAACTTTCCTTGACAACCATCAAATTGCTGAGAAATAACTTTTCTGCTGATGTTGCAAAGACTACACTAGTTTACTATCACTTTACTATCAATTCTGTTTAGCCTAAATTAAAGGATTTTAATTTAGTATTAAAAGTCTCAGAAAATAATTCATTAAAAGTTTTACTTTCGGGGCAGCTAGGTGGCACAGTGGATAGAGCTCCAGCCTTGGAGTCAGGAGGACCTGAGTTCAAATTCAACCTCAGACACATAACACTTACTAGTTGTGTGACTGGGCAAGTCACTTAACCCCATCACCTAGCCAAAAAAAAAACAAAAACAAAAACAAAAAGTTTTACTTGAGTTTTCCAACTAAAGGAAGTTTTTTGCTTAATTTTTGAAATTTGTTATTCATTTGATTCAGAGTTGGAAGTTTAGAGTTCCCTGAAAAAAATTAGACCCAGAAAAGTTAAGTGACTTAGCCAAAGTTAGACAACTAGTTAATTATACAGAGTTGGACCCAAGAAGCCAAATAGATTTACCCTAATCTACTTGCTTTTCTAAATAACATGTTATTTAATATTTTAAAGATTCTTACTGTCAATTTTAAAAGTGAAGAATTTCTTCCTCCTCCCCCCCCAAAATATCCAAAGTTACTTTTTATTTGTGATTCTCAACTGATTTCTACAGATCTATGGTTTTTCACAGAAAAAAGTAGCCTCCTCT
Source organism: Vombatus ursinus (assembly GCF_900497805.2). Classification (NCBI taxonomy): domain Eukaryota; kingdom Metazoa; phylum Chordata; class Mammalia; order Diprotodontia; family Vombatidae; genus Vombatus; species Vombatus ursinus. The sequence goes on from NW_020941197.1 coordinate 22,340,933, forward strand.
GTGTTTACTTCATTTCTAATAGTATACATCATTCATAACAGCAACTCCCAGTTGACTCAACTAAGTTTTCTCACGTTTCTTTACTCTCAAGGCAAAGGTTCCTTCTAAATGCTTGGTTCAACACATTTGTATTTTAAAAAGCTAAAATTATGTGCCAAAGCAGTATTTGCTTTTGACATTGACGCAAACTATTATTTCCATTTTTAGATAATTTAATGATTTACCAGAGGTCATACTGTATAGAAAATTCAAAGATGAGCAAAAATTTAAATTCTAAGTCCCTGACTAAAAAAAAAAAGTTTTAGGCAAATGAAGCACATCCTTGAAAGAAAATTGTAAATGAGTATAAAACTACAGTCCAACTTGCATTTTCTCTCCAAGCTGACCTAATCCCTGGATGCTCTGAGTTATTGCTATGGACTTAATATTGTTTCCAGCTTGCTAGGTATAGCTTTCTATTTATCTTAAATAAAAAAGGTCTTAGACATTTTCAAAGATGTTTAAATTCTCATTAAGAATCTTAACATATTTCTCAAAAATTAAGACTAAGGGGTAGTCAGATACTCCTAATGACCATAATTTGTTCTTTAGAAGGGATATACAAAAAGCCATTACACAATTCTAATGGCTTATGACATAAGTTACAAAAGCAGGAAGCAGCCTCACAATCTACAAATTTATTTTTTTAAAAAGTGTTAAGAAAATAGAACATTTTTATGATTACTACTATATGTATTGTAATGCAGCTGATATTTTTCATTAGAAAAGCTATCATCAATCTGCGGGCTAATTTTACATCTGCTCTTACTAAAGTCCATAAGATATCTGGTGCTAATTATATTAGCCAGCAATATCTAGGTGAGGAAAAAGAAAAAAAAAACTTAAGAGGAAGCAAATGGGTGTTCAGTTTGTTGCAACTTTAGTTAGTTTTATACTTCAGTCAGCACTTTAATAAAACAAATAGATGGTTTTTATAAAACTTTTAGAGAACAAAATGTTTGATATTTTAAGTCAACTTAGAGGCATGTTTCCCAAAACCCTGTATCCTGAACAACTCTGGTGGCTTAAAGTGAAATGGTAAAGGGATTATACTGAATAGAAAAGTTTTCCTCTCTATTCACTGGGGCTGTAAAGCAGAGGTGTCAAACTCCAGCAGCAAAACCCCCAAGTGCAGCCCCAACCAAATTAAAATGTCGTGCACTGAAAGTACTTATTGTACTTACAAAGTACGAACAACAATTTTTCAGTGAGTGGCAGCAGTGGCACAGTGGATAAAGAAAAGGGCCTCCCACAATACTAGCTGTATAAACCTGGGCGAGTCATTTATCTTCTCAATCCCCTTCCCTCCCTCCCTCTCCCTCTAATTCTCTAAAACTAAATTTCACAGCCTTATACCAATAAAAACAAAAGTCCAATAAAAATCTTTTCAGAATGAAAATCCAAAACTTCCTTGACCCCTTTTAATCCTAGGAGTAGTCCATACTCTTAGATACCACACCTACAATACTTGTGAGCTCAAACAATGTATTTCAAGTTGTCAAGAAACTTTATTCTGAACTATTCCAAATGTGATCGTTTTAAGCTCTAAGTTTCTGAGACAACAGCACTGCCATACATTACAGAATCTGTGTTTTAAAGCAGAGGTGTCAAACTGAGGCTGCAAAACTCCCAAGTGCTGCCAGAACCAGATTAAAATGTAACTGGAAAATGTTTAACAAAATTATATATCTATATCTATATATATCTGAAATACAACACAGAATGTTACTCTTGTGGTTTTCTAACTCAAATATGTGGCCAGCAGGGATCTATTTTCTATTTAGGTTTGACACCACTGCTGTAAGGACTTCAAAAGTTAGCTAGTTTCAAATGGTACCTAAGGAATCCCCTTCAGGTCTCTGACGTTTGACATTAATAGTCATGAAGACCTCCAGACAGATACTTTCCAAGGCACGCCATTCATCACTTTCTGATAGAACTAGTTTTCTGGAAGTTTTTCCTTACAGGATACCAAAATCTGCCCCTCTGCAACCCTCACCCAATTTGCTCCTTACTGAGGACGTCTGAGGACCACGTAATCCCATTATATGCTCAAGCACTAAAGTAAGTACTGGAACAAGGAACATATAGAGGCCAAAAAAACCTAAAAACGATAGTTTGAACAGCAACGAAAGAAAGGGAGAGTGGAAGGAGAGAGGGGAGGCTAACAGCAACAGCAGTTCCTAAAAGGCCATCCTTTTAAGGGAGGGTCGCCCAGGTAGCAGGACCACAGCAGACGAGTTTTCCCTATCCCTGAATTCCCGGTGTGGACAGTCCTCAGCAGCTGACAATCAGCCCTGCCCGAGCAGGGACTCGGTGGCATCCAAGCAGGTCCCGAGCATCAGCTCAAGGGTCGCACACCGACTAGTGCCGTCTCTGCCAAGTGCCCCACGGGGACAGCGAGTCAGTGCGTCCCCATCCCCCATCTCCCATCCCCCGGGCAAGGGGCAGGGACGGCGGGGCAGGAGTCCGGGTTAGCCTCCCTCGGAGCCGGGGCCGAGGCCGGTTACCTTAAGCACGGGGGTCAGGTACTCGGCCACTTCCAGCGCCTTCCCTTTCACCGTGTTAATCACGTTCTGCATCCCGGGGCCGGGGCCGACGGCGCGGAGTGCGGGCCGCGCACTGGGCTCCGGGAGCTTGGGGCGGGAGGAGGGGGAGGGGGCGGGGGATGGGACCGGAACCGGAGCGGACTGGGATGTCCTGCTCCCCGCAGCCGCCTCACACCCCGCAAGCGGCCCCCGCGGGGGATGGGCAGCCGGCTCCCGGCACGAGAGCTCGCTACCTCAGACCGCGCCGACAGCCAGGAGTTAAGCCAGGGGAAAGTTGGGGGAAGAGGAGCGAGCGAGCGCGGCGGCGCACCCCTCCCTCCAGCGCGCGCCTTCTCCTTCCTGCCTCGCACGGGTTCGCACCCCTTCCTTCCTTCCCTCTCTCGCCGTAGCTTAGAACCTCACAGCCATCGGAGGGCTCACATGACCCCGGACTCCTCCTGCACGTGATGCGCGGAGAGAAGGGGCGGAGCCACATGGCCCTCCCTCAGCTCTCTCTCCTCCCATTTCACAAACACCACCCCCCCCTTAGTTAATGCGCCTGCGCAGGGGGTCCCCTTAGCGGCTCATTTCCTGACTGGTATGTTCAGGTACCAATTCTTCTGGCAGTTCAAGAAGCTGAGCCTTAGGGAACAGAAACGATCTTATCGGTCCGTTTCTTCCCCTTTCATCCTCCCCCCCTCACCACTCCCTTCTCCTTCCTCGACAGTTCTCAGAATCTACGGCTGCTACATCTGCCCGTCACTGCCCAGCCTGGCGTGTACCGCCAGCCTAGGATGCGCTTCCTCCTACGCAGGTGTACCCAGCACCAGGGATAGGTAACAGCTCCCCGCGCATTGAAAGCAGCGCATGCGTAGGCAGAGAGGAGCCCACTGAAGGAAGAAAAACTATGAGCCCACTGCGCATGTGTAAGAAGAGGTTTGTTGGGTGTTTTTTTTTTCTCTCGTTTCGTGGTGGAGGCGAAAGGGGGGGGCCCTGGGCATCCTTGTCACGTGATGCTGGGCGGAGCTTGCTGGTGCCTGGAGTGCGCTTGCACGTTTGGGAGCTGTCATTTCGGGCTGATGGAAGAGCGGGGTGACCTCGCGTGGGGCAGCTCTCGGGAAATGCCGGTTTAGGTGGGGCGCCCAGGACCCCCACTTTCTCTGGTGGTTGTGAGGAGGTTCCCACAGCCAAAGTGGTTCAGGTTTAAAGGCCCAGGAGTCACCTCAGGCCCTTCTGCCTCCATCTGGAGCTGAACCCACTCTGGACTTTGGGCTCTCTAAGAAGAAAAACTTTTTACTTTTTTTCTTGGGTTTTTTTTTTAAGAGAGAATTTCCTTTTAATCACGAAGTCCTTTTTTTCCTCTCCCTCCCCTTCATTTTGGCCTCTGTCTGAGGTATTTCTCAGACCCTTTTGTGGGGGCTACAGTCACAACACATCATTGTTTACAGTAAGAATGCGAATCTTGTGTTTCCCTCCCCTCTCTACCCGGGGTTTCTGTCTCTTCAAACATGTTATACCATCCTAGGAGATATTTTGAAAAATCAAAGTGCCCTTGTTTTTGTCTGAGGGGAGAGATGGAGAGAAGGAAGGGAAGACAAATCCAGACAAACTTAGGGGTTTCTGCTCCTTAGGTGGGGGTTCTCTTTGATGGCAGGGAGCTAAATTCATTTCCTTTCTTGATGCCATTCTTAAAATTCATGTGGGGGAACTCAAGTGCTATCAGAATACTTTTTCTGCTAAGGCTACCCTTTTAAAGGAGGGTCACCCAGATGGCAGGACTGAAGCCTTGAAGTTATTCTTTCACCAAAAGGCCTGTTGTGATATCATCAACTCCTACCTCCTTGACCATAGTAGGTGCTTTATAAATGTTTGAATGAGATTGTGAATGAAATAAATCCGTTTTAAAGCCTCTTGGGTTCTTGGAGGTTATACTGACACCTATCCTGTACAGCACCGATGCCCAAACTTTAACTTGCACTAATATCAGTAAAAAAGTTTTTTAAGCAAGCATGTCCAGTATGCATATACTTCTTTATAAATTATATACACCCACAATTTTGTATGTCATAAAACTTAAAAGAAAAAATATTTCATCCTAGAGTCAATAGAGAGTCACTGGAACTTATTGAGTAGGGGAGTGGCATGATCAGCTGAGTACTAGGAAACTCATTTTGTCAGGTGCTAGCACATAGAAGGTGCTTAATAAAGCAATTTTTATGCACTTGATAAAAAAAATTTAGGCACTTGATAAAGCATCATTAGAAACATTGATTGGGAATGGATTCGAGAGAGGGGAGAGATGAGTCTGGGAGACCATTTAGGAGGTTATAGAATGGTCCAAGTGGGAAATGAGGCCCTGACCTAATCGGGTGGCTGTTTGAGTAGAAAGAAGGGGACAGATGAGGTAGATGTGGAAGAAGAAACAATACTTGACAATTGATTATTTGGGGTGAGATTCTGTTGAAACCTATTCATATCTGTTCATACTGTGCATTTATTCATCCAGAATAAAAAGAGGGGAGGTCTTTTTGCAGAGCTCAAATGCAGAGCCAGCTCTTGGAGAGGTGTCTATCACAGTCATGGGGTGAGTGAGGTAAGGTAGTGAATATGTGGGAGTAGGGAGGAGGCTGAGTTTTCAAATGGTACCTGCTATACAATTGGCCAGAAGGACTGAGGCCCAGCTCAGAATGGGGGAGGTGATTTAGTGAGGAAATGTTGGGGAATGAGGGTAGGTGTGGTAGTACTGGAGAGATAAACCTCGTGATCAGGACACTACACCTTTCTTCTCAGTGGACACCAGCTCCTACTTTGGGCTCAACTGCTATAAAGAGCCAGGTCTATCTTGACTTAATTAATGCAGTATGCCACAAATTACATCAGCTGTTGGATGACTACAATGTAGTATTTGACTTGGAGTCTGAGGACCTGGATTAAAATTCTGAATCTGCCACATTTTAACCCACCTTCTCCCCTGAGCTTCAGTTTTCTCATCTGTAAAATTATGGAGTTGGACTAAATTACCTTCAGAGTTATTTTAGCTCTAATTTCTGTTCCTATGACCTGGGGCAAGCATATCATCTGGGTATTATCTGGGTAAGACTATTGTATGGGGGTAGGAGGGGAAGTTGGAGAGAAGGCATTAGGAACTCTGTTACAGTACATCATCGGAGGTAATACTATCAATGAAATGACAAATCCTTTAAATATTGACTAATTTGGTTATTATAATCTTTGCTCCATTGACGTTTTTAGTATTACAAGGGTTAGGCCTGAGGGACTCAGACTTCAGTGATATATTTTTTACATGTTTCCTATGGCTTTGGAATTTATAAGCAATGTTTTCTGTAAGGCCTAGAAAATAAATAAAACAAATTGTCTCCACAACATAGAAACTACTATTTCTGTTAAAGAACAGAGAATAAAAGACAAGAAGAGATTACATTAATCATTGAAATTGATTAATGTATTTCATTCAACAAGCAGGTTCATCTTTAATTTTTAACTAGAAGTAGGAAGTAAAATTCACAGATAAAAAATAAAGCTAGATTTTTGGAAGTATAGCACTTTGTTCAGAATTCCCAAGGATTAATAATGTGCTTATAAAGGAAACTGAGTTAAATCATAAATTATTTTATTATTAAAAATTTAAATCAGGTATTTAATGAGTATAAACAGATATAATTGTCCACAAAAATGTAACAATTTCTGAGCTATATCCTATATTAACAAAAGGTTTTCTTAAATAATAAATGGAATAATAAAAGTTCGTCAGTAGTCCTCAGTCTCTCTGGGACAGTCAGCTCAGCGATTCTCTCAAGAGCTAAAGCAGCTTGTTATATAGTGAATATTGCTTAACTTTTTCAGCAGCATCGTTATGAATATTAGCAATTGAATAAGTTCTGTAGAAGTAGTTGAAGTTGCACATGTAGGTGCTCTGCTTGTAATTGAATGTTCACACTGGCCTATACCTTCTCCTTCAAGAAACAAAACTGAAAGCATCTTACTTGGTTATGAAAACAGGAGAGTAAACCCACGTGAGAGATAAACCAACTAGCAAATTACAGATAGGAGTGGTACTGATAATGCAAAAACATAAAAGCCTAAACAAATTTTCAGGCTCTCTTGGCTTCAGTAATAGAATTTGCTTTAGGACACTGCAAAAATTTAAGAAGGGCAAACTATAGAAAAATCCTCCCTATATTCAATATTATTGAGGTCCTTATTATAATACTATGATAAGTTTTTGGTTCCATAGCTGGAATATAATATAAATATGATATAATGGAAAGAGTGCTAGAGAGAGTCAGGAAATCTGGATTCTAGTCCTTGCTTTGCCACTAATCAGCTGTATGACTTTGGATAAATTCTTTACCTTTTTAGTCTTCGATAAATGTTGGTTTAGCCCTAACAGTTTTGTTATAAGAAATGCACACTAGTTATTAAAAATTTCATTGATCTACCAGGTATAGGCAGCTGTCCCCACATTTTCCTTCTTCTTAAGGATATCCTGAACAGCATACTCTCCACAATTATCAGTGGTGAGTAACTCTCTAGAGGGTATAATTTGGGGTTGAGGTGATAATATCAGTCAGTTTATTAACCACACCAAGAAGGTGCCAGGCCCTGTAGGGATACAAAGATAAAAATGAAACAGTGGCTGCCCTCAGAGAACTTACATTCTGTCAGGGTAGAAAACATAGAATATACATATACATATATATGTATATAAAATAAGTACAAAATTATTTTTCAGGGGGAGGACATCAGCAACTGAGGAGATCTGGAAAGGCCTCATGTAGAAGGGGCACCTGAACTGAGTTTTGAAGGAAACAAAGAATTTTAAGGGGCATATAAATGAGGAGGAGTATAGAGTACATTAGGCCATTTGAGCCTTATAACAAGCCTGTGGTAGGTCCTCAGGTATAATGACCTGAGAAACAAAAATGTTGAGAGACTTGCCCATAGTCACTTTTCTTTTTTCATTCTCAATCAGTGATCTTGTCATCTCCATGAGATCAATTACCATTTCTGCATATGATTCCCTATTTATCCAGCCCTACTCTCTCTCCTCAGCACCAGCCTAGCATCACCAACTGTCTGTTGGATATTCCAGACTTGATGACCCATAGGGATCTCAAACTCAACATATCCAAAACAGAATTCATTACCTTTACTCTCAAATTCTCTGTTTTTCAAAACTTTCCTATTATTGCCTAGAGGATGACCATCCTCCCAGACATTCAGATTTGCAGCCTCAACTCTTCTTTCAGTTATTCCACATATCTAATCAGTTGCCAAATCTCGTAATTTTTTCCTCCATAACTTTTTAAAAAGACATTCCCCTTGCATAGCCACTGTCCTGTTTCAGGCCTTTATCACTTCAGGTATAGATCACTGCAGAGCTTTATAATTGCTCTCCATGCCTCAAATCTTTCTTAACTCAAAATCATCCCCACATAACTGCCAAAGTGATTTTCTTAAAGCATAGCATCTTCCTACTCAATAAACTCCATTGACTTCCCATTACTTACAGGGCATAGAGATCTTTGTTTGACATTTAAAACTCTTCACAACTTGTCCTTTTCCTACTTTTCCAACCTTCTTGCATTTTACTACTTGCTATGAATAATACAGTGCAGCCATGATAACCCACTTATTGTCCCTTGTCCATGACACTCCATCTTCTATTCCTTGCCTTTGCCCTTGCTATTCAGTGCTTTGAATGTTCTCCCTCCCATTGTTTGATTCTTGGATTCCTTGACTTCCGTTAAGATTCAGCTCAAATGTGGTCTTCTCCAGGAGGCCTTTCCTAGTCCTCCCAGCTACTAGTGCCATGCCCTGTATATTAACTTCCATTTACTTCTTATTTATCTTGCATATTCTAATTTATAGACATTGTTTAAACTATTAGAATATAAATTCCTTAAAGGCCAGAATTGTGTTTGGTTTTGCTTTCTCTTTGTATCCTTAGGTCCTGGTACAGTTCATGGAAGGTGATAAATGCTAATTGATTCCAGGTATGGAACTGGATATTAAAAACATACAAGTGGGAGATGGAACATTGTATTTGAAGAACAAGAAGGCCAGTGTGGTCACACCATAGAGTATAATAAAGCCAAAGAGACAGGTGAGGTCCAGGTTATGAAGGGCTTTGAATGCCAAACAAAAAATTGTGTTTGATTTTAAATGCAGCAAGAAGCCATTGGAGTTTATTTTTTAATAGTGTTATTTTATTTTTCCCCAGTTACATGTCAAGAAAATTTTTAGCATTGATTTTTACTAAGTTTTGAGTTCCAAAATTTTCTTCCTCCCTTCCTTCTTCTGAAAATGGTAGACAGTTTGATATAGTTTATACATGTGCTATCATGTAAAAATATTTCCATATTATTCACAGTTGTGAAAAAAGAAATAGGTCAAAAGGAAAAAAAAACACAATAGAGACTAAAGTAAAAGAAATATGTTTCAATCTGCATTCAGAGTCTGTTAGTTCTTTATCTGGATATTTTCCTTTGTGAGTTCTTTCTACTTGTCTTGGATCATTGAGTTTCTGAAAAGAGCTGAGTCATTCATAGGTGATCATCATACAATGTTGCTGATACTGTGTGTAATATTTTCCTGGTTCTGCTCATTTCACTGTGCATCAGTTCATACAAGTCTTTCCAGGTTTTTCTGAAATCTGCCTGCTCATCATTTCTTATTGTACAATAGTATTCCATTACATTTATATACCATACCTTGTTCAGCCATTCCCCAATTGATGGACGTCCCCTCAATTTCCAATATTTCTCCACCACAAAAGGGACTGCTATAAATATTTTTGCATATGTAGGTCTTTTCCCTGTTTTTATGATCTCTTTGGGATACAGGCCTAGTAGTGGTATTGCTGAATCAAAGGGTATGCAAAGTTTGGTTGTCCTTTGGGCATAGTTCCAAATTGCTCTCTAGAATGGTTGGATCAGTTCACAAGTCCGCCAACAGTGCATTAGTGTCCCAATTTTCCCACATCTTCTCTCTAGCATTTTTCATTTTCCTTTTCTGTCATATTAGCCAATCTGATAGGTGTGAAGTGGTACCTCAGAGTTGTTTTAATTTGCATTTCTCTAATCAAAAATTATTTAGAACACTTCTTCATATGCCTATAGATAGCTTTAATTTCTTCATCTGAAAACTGCCTGTTTGTATCCTTTCACCATTTATCAATTGGGGAATGGCTTGTATTCTTGTAAATTTAACTCAGTTCTCTATATATTTGAGAAATGAGGGCTTTGTCAGAGACACTTGCTGTAAAGATTGTTTCCTATCTTTCTGTTTTCCTTCTAATCTTGGTTGCATTGGTTTTGTTTGTGCAAAAGCTTTTTCATTTAATATAATCAAAATTATCTACTTTACATTTTGTAATGCTCTCTGTCTTTGGTTTGGTCATGAATTCTTCCCCTCCCCATAGATGTGACAGGTAAACTATTCCTTGCTCTTCTAATTTGCTTGTGGTGTCACCTTTTATGTTTAAATCATGCCAGTGGTCTGTCATATCTAACTTTTCTAATCTTCTATTTACCTCCATAGTTTCTACTTCATTTTTTTTTGTTGTTGTTGTTGGATTTATCAAGTTCTGAGAGAAGACAGTTTAGGTCTCCCACTAGTATAGTTTTGCTATCTATTTCTTCCTGTAACTCACTTAACTTCTCCCTTAAGAATTGGGATGCTATACCACTTAATGCATATATGTTTAGTATTGATATTGCTTCATTGTCTATGGTGCCTTTTTAGCATGATATAGTTTCCTTATACTCTTGTGCTATAAGAAATGATAAGAAAGTGAACTTCAGAAAAACCTAGAAAGACTTGTATGGACTGATGCTAAGTGAAGTGAGCAGAACCAGGAGAACAGTGTACACAGTAACAGCCACATTGTGTGATGACTCACTTTGATAGATATGGCTCTTCTCAGCAATGCAAGATCTAAGACATCTTCAAAAGTTTAATGATGGAAAATGATATCCACATCCAGAGAAAAAACTATGGAGTTGGAATGCATATTTGCTCTTTTTTTTTCTCTTCTGTTTTGTTTTGGTTTTTTCTTTCTTGTGGTTCCTCCTATTGGAGGAACCTTCTTTACAATATGACTAATGTGAAAATACGTTTAATAGGAATGTATATGTAGAGCCTATATCAGATTGCACACCATCTTGGGGAGGGAGATGAGGAGAGAAGGGGAGAAAATTTAAAACTCAAAAGCTTATGGAGTGAATGTTGAAAACTAAAAATAAATTAATTTTAAAAAAGAAATCTAAAAAAATATAGTTTCCTTACTTATCTCTTTTAATTAGGTTTATTTTTACTTTTACTGTGTCTGAGTTTAGGATTACTACCTCTGCTTTTTTTACTTTAGCTGAAGCATAATAGATTTTGCTCCAGCCCCTTACCTTTACTCTGTGTGTGTCTCTTTGCTTCAAGTATGTTTCTTGTAGACAACATGTTGTAGGATTCTGGTTTTTGATCCACTCTGCTATCTTCTTCTGTTTTATGGGAGAGTTCATCCCATTCACATTACAGTTATGATTGCTACCTGTGTATTTTTCTCCATCCTATTCTTCCTCTTGTTTGTCCTGTCTCTCCTTTCACCCTTTCCCTCCTCACTAGTGTTTTGCCTCTGTCTTCCACTTCCCCTGATCTGCCCTCCCTTCTATCAGTCCCCACCCCTTCCCTTTACTTGATCTCCTCCCCTCCTACTTCCCTGTTAGGTAAGATAGATTTCTATATTCAACTAAATGTGTATATGACTCCCTCTTTGAGCCAATACTGATGAGAGTAAGGTTCAAGCAATGCTCATCTCCCATCCTCCCATCCTCCCCTGCACTGTAATATGTCTTTCACACCTCTTCATGTGAAATAATTTACCCCATTCTATCTCTCCCTTCCTTCTTCACCCATTGTACTCCTCTTTCTCATTCCTTAATTTTATGTTGTTTCCTCAAATTCACCTTATGTACCCTCTATGTATATTCCTTCTAGCTATACAATTTTTAAGAATTACAAGTATCATTTTCCCATGTAGGGATGTAAATAGTTCAGCTCTATTGAATCCCTTATGTTTTCTTTTCCTTTTTTACCTGTTTATGCTTCTCTTGGGTCTTAATATTAGAGGTCAAATTTTTGATTTAGTTCTGGTGTTCTCCTTATGAAGGCTTGAAATCCTTCTATTTTGTTGAATGACCATTTTTCCCACTTGGTGTATTATGCTTAATTTTGCCTGGTAAGTAATTCTTGGTTGTAGCTCCTTTGCCTTCTAGAACATCATGTTCCATGACCTCCGATCCTTTAATGTTGCAGCTGCCAAGTCCTGTGTACTCCTGATTGTGACTCCACAATATTTGAATTATTTCTTTCTGGGTACTTGTAGTATTTTTTCCTTGACCTGGTAGTTCTGACATTTAGCTATAGTGTTCCTTGGAGTTTTTATTTTGGGATCTCTTTCCTGTGGTGATTGGTGGATTCTTTCCATGCCTATTTTGCCCTCTGGTTCCAGGACATCAGGGCAGTTTTCTGTGATAATTTCTTGAAAGATGCTATCCAGGTCCTCCTTTTGATTGTGGATTTCAGGTAGTCCAGTGATTCTGGACTACCATTTTACATTTTCTTTCATTTTTTCATTCTTTTGAATTTGTTTGATTGATTCTTGATGTCTCATACAGTAATTAGCTTTCATTTCCTCAATTTCTAACTTTTAACGTGTTTTCTTCAATTAGCTTTTGTACTTTCTTTTCCATTTGGCTAATTGTACTCTTTCAGAGCTGTTTTCTTCAATGGATTTTTGTATCTCCTTTTCCATTTGACCAATTCTACTTTTAAAGCAGTTTTCCAAGCTGTTAATTCATTTTTCATAATTCTCTTACATCACTCTCATTTCTTTTCCCATTTTTTTCTACTTCTCTTATATGATTTTTAAGCTCCTTTGTGAGCTCTTCCATGAGTTCTTTCTGGGCTCGAGGCTACTTCCCATTTTTCTTTGGGGTTTTGCCCATAGGTGTTTTGACATTGTTGACCTCTTCTGAGTTTGTGTCTTGGTCTTCCCCGTCATCATAATAACTTTCTTTGGTCAGATTCTTTTTTTTTTTCCGCTAAATTTTTTTTGTCCTTTTTCCATTCTTTTAAATTTGAGCTCTGCCCCTGGAGTGGAAGGGGCACTGTCTCAGACTTCTTATGCCAGTGGCTGTAGGCCCTGGCTGTTTACCTGGTGTTGTGCTTATGTTGCCCTGAGGCCAGAGGCACCCTCGAATCTGGTACTGTGCTGAGGGGGTGAGGTGGGAGGGGTAGCTGGTGCTGGTGGAGGCTATAAGGGTCTGGCAGCTTACCTGGCCCTGAGCTGGGATCCTAATGGTGGTGTCTGGCATGTGCTGAGGCCCAGTGGAGTGTTTTTGCATTTCCCTGGAGCTACAGTGAAGTATGTGAAGGTCTGGCCTACTTTCTTGTCATGCTGGAGGATGCCTGTTTGCCTGGGGCTGTGCTAAAGCATGTGGTGGTTTTTAGATCTGGAGTCTGCTGGTTCCCCTGGCTATGCTAAGGCACATGGGGGGTCCTGATGTTGGCGTTTGCCTGCTCCACCACAGTGGGGCTCAGGATCTCCCACTGGTTTGCTGAGGTGAAGCTTGCTGCTGGTTTACTGGGAAGCTTCCTATCCTGGAATGTGTTCCCCTTTTTACCCCAGTGAGACAGACCTTTCTTGTTGATCTTCCAAGTTTCTTGGGCTAAAAATTTGTTTTACCCTGTCTTTTTGCTGGTTCTGTTATTCCAGGATTTGTTTTGGGGCACTATTTTATGGTTATTTGGAGGTGATTATGGGAGAGTTACAGTGATTTACTGCTTACTCCGCCATCTTGGCTCCCAGAGTCATTGGAGTTTATTGAGCAGGTAAGTGATATAGTCAGACTTGAGCTTTAGGGAAATTGCTCTGGCAGCTCTGTGGAGAGTGGGTTGATGATGCAGAAGACCAATTAGTAAGCTACTGCCATAACCTAACAAGGCCTGGTATAATGTCAGGTGGAGCCTGAGCTATTAAGTCCAAGGAGTTACTATTTGAGTAATAGGAGCAAAGCCTGCTGCCTTTTGTTCATGTTTTGAGAAGCTCTACTGATATGAAAATTATAAGAACTCATACTTGGTCTCCTTGGCTTCAAAATTCCCCAGTGGTTGTGATAATGGTTTTTCTTCTATTGGTATGTCAGTCTAGGTGGAAGCCTAAGTGGCCTTCAACTCCTATCATTCAACAAATATAGGAAAACAAAAGTAGAAGATATAGGTCATGTAAAATGGCATATCCTGAGAGGACTGATGGTTAGACTTTCCACTAACAAAATTCCACAGACAGGGTGGTCTGATTATCCTGATATAGGAGGCATAGAACTGAAGATGTTCTTCCAGGGTTCATTTTTTGTACTCTACTTGCCCACTGGAAAAAAAAGCAACATGTCATGTAAAGGTGAATCTTTATTTGGGAGATAATGAATAATGGTCCTGAGGTCCTGAAATGTAAGATAAACAGGGAACCTTGACTAGAGGTGATATGTGAGAGAAAAATCATGGAGTTGGAAAATTCAGGAATGTTCTTGAATTGAAGCAAACACCCTCAAAGCTGATGGGAGGTATTAAACTGGCTAGGAAATGATATAACTTGTCCAGGGTACCTAAAACTACTTACCACAGAGACAAGTCCACAATAGAATCAAGCATCATCATCACCTAGATATAGAGGGGATTTGGTGGGAGTTGCCACAGACCTCTTTGTCCTTTGTCCTTAACTTAACATAGTCTACTATGGTGTTCCTTCAGAATTTAAGAAGGCTTCTGACATTCCTCTTAAAGACAATATTTCTAACTAGGGCATTCTCTGGCTTCAACAGGAGTTAGTGGCCATAGTAGACTATGTTAAGTTAAGGACAAAGAGGCCTGTAATGTAAGGTTTTACTTTGAAATGCCTAAGTCACCCATAGAAAAATACACAGAGCTCTTCATTTGCTCATAAAAATCCTTGGCCTTTTCAGTTTTCAATTGAGCTGAGATAGAAGTGCCCTTGGGACTCTTAACTACCGTACACTTTGTTATCTAAATCATAAAACAAAGTCTTCTGTCCTCCTAGGCCTTGTTGACTTCTTGTGCATTCTACTGTATGTGTTGAGAACTCTATTCTGTTGTGTACTAACTCTATTCTATTGTGAACTATACTACAGTGAATACCACCAGATTGTTCAGCTACACTATCTGTCATCCCCTGAACTTTAATTACAAAATTTTTTACCTGGTGCAAAGAATGAGGGATGAATTACAAAAGACAATCTGACTTCATATGGAGGTGCTCTGAGAAAGAGGAAAGTCTATCCTTTCATCTCAGGTGATTGGGGAAGAAGGTGGGCTTGGGAGAGAAATAAGAGGAGCCCCATGGCTTCAATGGTATCCTGAAGGTGTTGGAGTGAGCTGGTGAAGAACTGAAAAGCACTGAGACAGTGATCACCACAAGGAAGAAGTATCCTATGCCTTCCCACAACTTCTATAACTGTAAAGCCCCATTTACTCAACATTAGTTATAGCTTTAGGAAAACCCTAACTGTGATGCTACTACCTGCCCTCAAAGTACTCACTTAATTTAGAAATACTGTCTCAATTGAGCTTATTGCTGAACATAATACAGTAATGTAATATACCATTAAATGCATATAATGCACTTTATAATACACTTAATATTTATTGAATTGTTTGCTTTATGAGACCATGGCAATAAATTAGGACTTAGATTATCCTTTCCCTAAATACCTGCACAGAATGCTTAACTATATTGGTTTACTTTCAGCATAGTGATGTCTTGTATATTGAAAGATATTGGGCTGCACATGGTGGTGTTGCAGTTGGGAGGGGGGGTCAGAGTCAGAGAGACTCTGCCCACCCAGGGACGCCCAAAACTGTTGCAGTTTCATGATGTATTGTGGCAGAACCGTCTCAAAGAATCAGAGTCAGACCACCTCTAATCCAAGTATAGGCATTTATTGAGATTGATGTCTCTCATGAGGCAGGCTAAGTTCCAAGAGGAACCAGCAACTTTAGTGAAAGCAAGACAGATTTTTATAGGGTAAAGATGCAATTACATAACAGAAATTGTGAATATTAAAAAGATGGGAGGGGTTCATTAAGGGATTAGGTAATAAGGGAGGGGTCCCAGCCTCAATGGAACTGCGCACACGATTACCCACAATGTGTACAGAAAAACCCATTTGGGGGGGTATGTATGTATAATAAGCCTCTCTATGTCATAGGTTCACCTAAAGGACAGCTTTTGCTATTACTGTGCAGGTGCCTACTTAGGGAAAGTCCCTTCTGTTGTTCTGGAGTCCACATCCTGCTTGGGCATCCTGGTGGTGCTGCTTTCTGATTAGCTGAGTATTGTGGTCCTATCTGCGACTGGATGGATGTGGTTGTGGTTGAGTGCATGGACACACCTGCTGTTTCTGTGGGAAATATGAGGGGGTAGTGACTATCTAGAGGCAGTGGCTGGGATCCCATCACATGGACATGCCTGCTGTTTCTGTGAGAAACACGAGTTCATGGACACACATGCCTGTTGTTCTAATGAGCAGTGAGGCAGATATGAAGAAGTTAGGATACTGAGTCTGGGGTAGGCGGGGGGGGAAGTGGGGTTTGCAGTAGCTCGGTAGGAGCAGTGGGCCTGCTCTTCAGTGGGAAAGGAAGTTAGAATATTGGGGCTAGGGACAGTTTTATTAGGATTATATCAGTATCACTTATTCAAATAATTTAAAATGGAAATACTATTGCAGATGAACTTACTCTGGTAGTTTTGATAATTTAGGAAGTTTCCATTTTATTTCAGTTCAAGAAGCACTTATTATATTCCAAGCACTGTACTAGGTACTGGGAATACAAAAGCAAAAATAATGAAAGAATCTTGCTGTGCACAGACAAATAATAAGTGAGGGAATCAGGAAAGACTATAGAGGGGTGGTACTTGAGGTAAGTTTGAAGGAAACCAAGGGCTCCAGGAGTAGAGATGAAGAGGGAGAGCATTCCAGGCATGGGACAGCCTGTGCAAAGGACCAGAAGTGGGAGATGGCATGTCATATACAGGCAACTTCAAATTGAGGGTATCAGGGGAAGCAACGTGTAATAAGCCTAAGAAAAGTGCCATCAGTTATGCCAAATTACTTGCTTGCCCATTTTCTAACACTGAATTTTTGCTTATGAAGGTTTTGCTTTGTTAAAGGCTGCAAAGAACCAGACAGTTCAGACATTGGAATGGAAGGCAAGTGCTGCAGTCAGCCTGGACCACGCATTACATCAGTGGCTTCCACAAGTCTTCTAGGGGCGATGTTTGTGACTTTAAGTTCAAGTCGTATTCTGTTGATGAAATTCTCAGCCAATGAAGGTATGTTAATATCCATCCACACTGTAATTCTAAAACCTATATTCTGTTCCTAGTGCTGCCCATGACTCAATTTCAGTATGAATCATATCTTTAGAGATATGTCTTTAGTTTATTTATGAGAAACATAAGACTAAAATTATTCCCTGTAAAGTGAAATTGTTGACTATGGGCAATGAGGTAGATTTATATTAAAAAAAATTTTTGGCCTTATTAAGCAATATGTTTTATTCTGTTGTAGGGTCTCTAGTTGATTGGGTTAATAGTCTAATAGGAGACAATAACCAATTTGTGTGGTCCATGTTGCTAACATCTGAATTTTTAAAAATTACTCTGAATTTTAACATCAAAAAAATTTTTTTTGTAACACAACATAACATAAAAAGAGGATTCTTTATGAAACCATGAATCTCCATTTCGCAGAGATATTACTTGCCTTTTTAAAAAAAAGTATATAATCCACCTTTTTTTCAAAATTGTTCTATTTGTTCTTCTTTCTAAACTACATTTTGTTTCCTTCTTTGCATTTAAAAAAAGGTTACAGTGCTTCTTGCGGTGGGAGTGGGGTGGGAATCACTATTGCTGATCCTCCTTCCTCCAATACCCTCCTAATTAAAAACTGAAAGAAAGAAAGGGGGAAATAGCCTTGTAACAAAGCATAGTTAAGCAAAACAATTACGCAAAGTGACACTGTCCAAAAATGTAAATGTCTTTCAGCACTCTGTTCCCATGACCTCTCTGTCAGGAGGTGAGTAGCATGCCTCATCATAGATTTTAGGGAGACATGATTGGCTACGGAATTGATCAGAGAACTTGGATCTTTCAAAGTTGTTTTTCTTTACAACATTGCTGTCTTTGTATAAATTGTTCTCCTGGTTCTACTCTCTTCATTCTGTATCAGTTCATACTACCCAGGAATCTTTAAAATTATCTCTTTTTATTTCTTACAACATTCTATTCTATTATATTCATATACCAAAATTTGTTCAGCCATTCTCCCTGTCATAGAGCCATCCTGAGCAGAAGTCTATTTTTTTCAATCATAAGCTCCTCATTGCCCTACCAGATAAGCTAGAGACTATTTCATAATAGGCTCTGTCTCTCTCTGCACTTAGTATTTGGTGCATACTATCTCATTCATGTTCCTAAAGTGGCTGTCCAGCTTGCATAAACCATGAACATTGATGGGCATGTGCATGGGAGAAATTTCCCGTCTTTGCAAGAGATTTTTATTTCACAGATATTGATTGGTATCTTTCTCTAAAATTTCCATTTGCCATCTATATCCCCCAGGTTATAACATGAGAAACAAGAAAAGGATAGGACCATTGCTTGGGGATGATGGTTCTGTTAACATTTGACAGAGAAAGAGAAAGCAAAACTACTTGATTCTAATGCTTCCATCTTCCCAGCAAGGAAAAGTCATTAAACTGAAAGGGTAGGAAAAAATATCATTAAGAGGAATTTGAAGGTACAGGTTGGAGAGAGGCTAGTAAGAAAGTTGTAGCCACTTCAGTGAGGTTCTCTAGATTCAAATAAATTATTTTCCAGGATACTAATGAGCTTATAGATGTGATTATGGAATTATTATCAATAATCTTTATGACATAACGAAGAATGGGACATTTGCCAATAGGCCGAAGACAAGGAAATGTTATTCTAGTTATTGAATGAGGGGAAAGGCAGGATTCCAGACTCTGGAGATAAATATGATATCAATCCTTAGCAGAATTTTTAAAATAGATTATTTGAATAAGGAGTGTGTAATCACCTAAAATAAGGCAATAACTGGAATATAACATGGGCTTATTAAGAAAAAATCATGCAAAATTAACCCCATTTCTTTTTTTTGATCAGTTTACTAGGCTGGAGGCAGTTTAGCATAATGGATAATGCTGACCTTAGAGTTAGGAAAACCAGACTTCAAATTCCACCTCTGGAATTAACCAGTTGTGTAAGCCTAGAGAAATCATTTAATCTCTATACTTCACACTCCCTAGGATATCTTCAAAGTCATGATTTAGGTCTTCACTGATGGAGGAAGTATCTACATTGAGAGTTACCTATGCTGACAATATCACAGATCCTTTTCATGTTGTAATATTATACTAGCTTTAAGTATAGTGTATCTTGACCACAAAGGCATCTAACAAGGTTTATTATGATATATTTATAGTAGTTAAGATGGAGAAAGTTAAATTAGATGATGATATGATTAAATGGATTCATAGTTCATGGAAAAAACAAAGAATATTGACCAGTGGATTAATGTAAGCCTCTAGAGAGGTCACCACAGAGCTCTCTACTTGTTCATCTCTTTTTTTTCTGGTTTGGATAAAGACTAGAAAGCTTGCTAATTAAATAACAGAAAGCTGGGGATAACTAATTCTATGGTTGACAGTATAAAGGATTTAAAAGGTAGTGATTGGTTGGACCAATAGACCAAAACTAACAAGCTGATATTTAACCAGGTTAATTATACTAATAATACTACTACTACTACTACTAATAATAATATAGTGAATAAATGGCAAATGGTCTTGTATTTAAGTTTTAAAAAAACAGTTGCATAAGTGTGGGATGAAATATATCTTTTTAGTATTTCAATAAATGGCTGTCATCATAGGGGAGTTCATACAAAGATATCAGTGATGTCTTTTTTTATGTGACCAATAATGTGATTTAGTTACTAAAAAGAAAAAAACCCTAATGTATTTAGTATATTAATAGAAAAAGTATCTAAATCAAGGGCAATCAATAATAATCCAACTGTACTCTTTGCCTTGTTGACAAATTATTGTTGTTTGTTTAATTGAATTTTGAATTGGTAATATTACTATAACTTATTAGTTCCATGTTTTTGTCAAGGTAGCTATTGGCAAAATGAAGAGTATAAAGAAGAAGGTAAAGGGTTTGGCAATCCTGTCCAGTGAAGACCAGATGAAAAAAAAAACTAGACTGCAGAAGAAAGGACTTAGGGAGAAGTGATAGCCATATTTGAATGAATTTCATGTTCAAGTATACTTATTCTTTGTTGTAGCAACTGGTCCATCAGGACCAGTGGACAAAGGAGGAAAATTTTGCCTTAATATGCAGGAGACATTTTCAAGAATTAGATTTATCAAACAATTGAATTGGATCCTTTTCAAAGTAGTGAGCTCCCTACAAAAAAAAAAGTGTTTAAAGAGAGGCCACATGACCATCTGTCAAAAATGTTGTAGAGGGCATTTGTAACATTAGGAGGATTACAACCATTCTGGAGAGTAATTTGGAACTATGCCCAAAGAGCTATAAAACTGTGCATACTCTTTGATCCAGCAATTCCAGTACTAGGTCTGTATCCCAAAGGGATCATAAAAAAGAGAAAAGGACTGACACGTACAAAAATATTTATAGTGACTCTTTTGATAGTGGCAAAGAACTGGAAATTGAGGGGATGCTCATCAATTGGGGAGTAACTGAATGAGTTGTGGTATAAGAATGTAATGGGATATTATTGTGCAATAAGAAATGATGAGCAGGCAGATTTCAGAAAAACCTGGAAAGACTTGTATGGACTGATGCTGAGTCAAATGAGAAAATCAGGTAGGTTATGCATATGTAATCTTACAAAACACATTTCCATGTAAGTCATGCTGTAAAAGAAAACACAAACAAAAAAAAAATAAAACAAGAAAAATAAAGAAGGCAAAGAAAAAGTAATCTGTATTCAGGCCCCAACAGTTCTTTCTCTGGAGATGGATAGCATTTTTCATCTTAAGTCCTCAGAATTATCTTGGCTCATTGTATTGCTGAGAATAGCTAAGTCATTCACAGTTGGACATCTTATAATATTGCTGTTACTATGTACAGTGTGCTCCTAGTTCTGCTCATTTCACTTTGCATCAGTTCATATAAATCTTTCCAGATCTTTCTGAGAGCATCCTGCTCATCATTTCTTATAGCACAATAGTATTCCATCACAATTATATAGAACAACTTGTTCAGCCATTCTCCAATTGATGGGCATCCCCTTAATTTCCAATTCTTTGCTACCACCAAAAGAGCTGCTATAAATATTTTTGTACATAGTGGTCCTTTTCCTTAAAGTAATTTTCTTTTTTTTTTATTCTAAATTCATTCATTTATTTATTTTTCCCCTGTTACATGTAAAAACAATTTTTAACATTAGTTTATGAAACTTTGAGTTCCAAATTCTCTCCCTTACCCCCTCCCCAACCCCACCCACATTGAGAAGGCAGGCAGTTCAATATAGGTAATACATGTGTAGACATGCAAAACATATCCATAATAGTCATGTTGTAAAAGAAAACATAGGAAAAAAACCCAAGAAAAATTAAAAAAAAATTTTTTTTAAAAGTATGCTTCGATGTGTATTTAGACACCATCAGTTCTTTCTCTGGGGATGG
Source organism: Vombatus ursinus (assembly GCF_900497805.2). NCBI lineage: Eukaryota > Metazoa > Chordata > Mammalia > Diprotodontia > Vombatidae > Vombatus > Vombatus ursinus. Next base: position 22,362,331 of record NW_020941197.1, read on the forward strand.
ATAGCATTTTTCATAAGTCCTTCAGAGCTGTCTTAGATCATTGTATTGCTGAGAATAGCTAAGTCATTCACAGCTGATCATCTTACAATATTGCTGTTATTTTGTACACCATTCATTTCACTTTGCATCAGCCCATACAAGTCTTCCCAGGTTTTTCTGAGAATATCCTGCTCATCGTTTCTTATAGTACAATAGTATTCCATCATAATCACATACCACAACTTGTTCTGGCATTCCTCAATTGATGGGCATCCCCTCAGTTTCTAATTCTTTGCCCCAAGAAATGAACTGTTATAAATATTTTTGTACATTTAGGTCCTTTTCCTTTTTTTTTTTTAATCTCTTTTAGGATACAGACCTAGTGATGGTATTGCTAAGTCAAAGGGTATGCATGATTTTATAGCCCTTTAGCTCTACAGAATGGTTGAATCAGTTCACACCTCTACCAACAGTGCATTAATGTCTCATTTTTCCCACATCCCCACCAACATTTGTCATTTACCCTTTCTATCCTATAGGTCTGAGTTAGTCTCTCAGAATTGTTTTAATTTGCATTTCCCCAATCAGTAGTGAGCTAGAGTATTTTTTCATATAGTTATAGTTATATCACCTGAAAACTGATCATATCTTTTGATCATTTATCAGTTGGGGAAAAGCTTTTATTTTTATAAATTTGACTCAGTTTTCTATATGTTTGAGAAATGAGACCTTTATCAGAGAAACTTGCTTCAAATTTTTTCTCACAGTTACTGTTACTATTCCCTTCCTATTCCCTCCCTCTCCCCATTTATTCTATTTTCCCTCACTTTTTACCCTGTCCCTCCTCAAAAGTGCTTGCTTCTGACTATCACCTCCTTCAATCTGCTCTCCCTTCTATAACACCTCAACCCCCTGGCTTCTCTTATCCCCTTCCTCTCCTATTTTCCTGTGGGTAAGCTAGATTTCTATACACAATGGAATGTGTATGTTATTCTCTCTTTGAGCCAATTTTGATGAGACTAAGGGTCACATACTCCCTCTCACCGCCCCCCTCTTCTCCTCTGCTGAAGAAGCTTTTTCTCTTTTATGTGAGATAATTTCCCCCTTCTACCTTTCTCTTTCTCTTTCTCCAAGTACATTCCTCTTTCACCCCTTAATTTATTTTTTTAGATATTATCCCTTTATATTCAACTCATACCTGTGCCCTCTGTCTATATATACTCCTTCTGTCTACCCTAATGAGAAAGGTCTCATGACTTATAAATATCATCTTCCCATAAAGGAATATAAACAGTTTAACCCTGTTGAGTCCCTTATAATTTCCCTTTCCTGTTTGCCTTTTTATGTTTCTCTTGAGTCTTGTATTTGAAAGTTAAATTTTCTATTTAGCTCTGGTCTTTTCATCAAGAATGTTTGAAAGTCCTCTACCTCACTGAACGTCTATTTTTTCCCCTGAAGGATTATATTCAGTTTTGCTGGGTAGGGGATTCTAGGTTGTAATCCAAGCTCCTTTGCCCTCTGGAATATCATATTCCAAGCCCTACTAATGTAGAAACTGCTAAATCTTGTGTTATCCTGACTGTGGCCCTACCATACTTGAATTGTTTCTTTCTGGCTGCATGTAATATTTCCTCCTTGACTTGGGAACTCTGGAATTTGGCTATCACATTCCCAGCAGTTTTCATTTTGGGATCTCTTTCAGGGGGTGATCAGTGAATTCTTTTAATTTCTATTTTACCCTCTGGTTCTAGAATATTGGGGCAATTTTCCTTGATAATTTCTTGAAAGATGTTGTCTAGGCTCTTTTTTTGATCATGGCTTTCAGGTAGTACAATAGTTCTTAAATTATTTCTCCTGGATCTATTTTCCAGGTTGGTTGTGAGATATTTTACATTGTCTTCCATTTTTTCTTTCTTTCTTTTTTTTTTTGGTTTTGTTTTATTATTTCTTGATTTCTCATAAAGTCATTAGCTTCCACTTTCTCCATTCTAATTTTTAAGGAATTATTTTCTTCAATGAGACTTCGGACCTCCTTTTCCATTTGGCCAATTCTGCTTTTTAAAGCATTCTTCTCCTCATTGGCTTTTTGGACCTCTTTTACCATTTGGCCTAGTCTATTTTTTAATGTGTTATTTTCTTCAGTATTGTGTGTGTGTGTGTGTGTGTGTGTGTGTGTCTTCTTTTTCAAGCTGTTGATTTGTTTTTCATGATTTTCTTGTATCACTCTCATCTCTGTTCCCAATTTTTCCTCTATCTCTTACTTGATTTTCAAAATACTTTTTGAGCTCTTCCATGGCCTGAGACCAATTCACATATTTCTTGGAGGCTTTGGATATAGGGGCTTTGACTTTGTAGTCTTCTTCTGAGTGTGTATTTTGATCTTCCTTGTCACCTTAGTAACTTTCTATAGTCAAGAGTTTTAGGGGTTTTTTTTTCCATTTTTTGCTCATTTCCCCAGCCTATTACTTGACTTTTAGTTGTTTGTTAAAGTAGGGCTCTGCTTCCAGGGTGGAAGGTGCACTGTTCCAATCTTCAGGGGTTTTGTACAGCTTTTTTCAGATATACTTCTAGGGACCTGTAAGTTTTCAGTTCTTCCAAAGTGGTATGATCTAAGAAGAGGTCTTTACTACTCTACTGGTGTGTGCTCTAGTCTGTGAGCAACCACAAGCACTCTTTTTCTGCTCTTGAACTGTGAGGTGGGTCCCCCCCTCCACTGTGGCCACAAATTCTGCTATGGTAGTGCTCCTCTTCACCCTGGGACTGCCACCCAGGACTGTGACCCAGATCCAAGTATGGGCAAAGCAATAGAGTCCTGCCCCAGTGCTAGCAACAGACCCCTGTAATCTTCTGGCCAGTTGTCCTGGCTGTGGGCTAAGAGCTCCATGAGCAGATGTTGCCACTGCTGATTCAGTCACTCCCAAGACCTACTCCTGGTTTGCTGGAGCCAGGGCTGTGCTGACCTGGCGCATGCTAGACTACGCTCCACTCTTACCCATGTGCAGGGGACCTTTCCTGCTGACCCTCTGAGCTGTCTTTTGCATTTGTGGGCTGAGAGGTCTTGAAACAGCCACTGCTGCCAGTGATTTGGTCACCACGAGGCCTGCTTCAGGTTTCCTGGGACCTGACCCTTGTGCAACAGACTTTTCCTGCTGACCTTTCAAGTTGTCTTGGGCTGGTAATTTGTTTCACTCCATTTTTTGTGGGTTCTACTGCTCTGGAATTTGTTTAGAGTCAGTTTTTTAAAGTATTTGGAGGGTTTTGAGGGAAAGCTCAGGTGATCCCCTGCCTTTACTCTGTCATTTTGGCTCCACCTCTCTTGATGACCAACTTTGATAGACTTAGCTCTTCTTAGCAGTGCAATGATCCAAGACAATTCCAAAAGACTCATGGTGGAAAATGCTATCCACATCCAGAGAAAGAACTATGGAGTCTGAATGCAGATCAAAGCGTACTATTTTCTTTTTTCTTTCTCATGGTTTTTCCCTTTTGTTCTGATTCTTCTTTCACAACATGACTAATGTGAAAATATGCTTAATATGATTATACATATATAGCCTATATCAGATTGTATGCTGTCTTGGTAGGGGGAGTGGAGGGAGGGAGAAAAAAAATTTGAAATTCAAAATCTTATGAAAGTAAATGTTGAAAACTATCTTTGCATGTAATCGGAAAAAATAAAATACTATTAAGTGGGGAAAAAACATTAGGAGAATTATTGGATAGACATTACATAAAGTCTTTTCCAAATGTAGCCTTCTGTGACTTATTAGATTTTTGTACAAACCACCATGCTGGCTTTTGGAATGAATACATATGTGTGTGTGTGTATATATATATGTATGTATATCTAAGTATATATGTATAAATACACATACATACAAACATATGTATATATGTATATACATGTAATGTGGAATAATCTCTGCTAATAAGACATTTATGATTCATGAAGAAGACATTTTAAATTGATTAGAACGTGATTGAGATCGATTTTCAAAAGACTGACAAAAAAACCAAAATAGAGCACAAAAAAAGGAGGAATAAATTTAGGTGAATGATAGTTGAGGAGTATAGAAAGAGGAAACAGGCATGTGAAAGTAATGATTTAATGATCCCAAAATTCTTTAGAATGTGCATCTATGTAGATCCCTACTGGTGGAAGTGCTATCATATCCTTACTTCTCTGGACTTTTGGTTAGAATATAGCAGTATTATGGTATAATAATTATAATGTCACATATATATATATAACTTTAATCCATGAATATTGAAAAATTCTTACGATAATAGTAGGAGGTAAGTACAATAGGTATTATTATCTTCAATTTACTGATGGGGAAACTGAGTCTTAAAGAAGCGATTTACTTGTCTGTCATTACCCAGCTAATAAATGTCAAAGGTAGAATTAGAACCCAGTCATTTCTGACTTAAGTTCCAGCATTTTTCCCACTATACCATTCTGTTTCCCTGAATAAGTAATGGACACAGGGCTGAAACCTAGCTTTTCTGACACTAAGTCCAAGTAGGAAAAAGCACTGACCAGGAATCAGGAGGCCCTGGATTGGTTCCCAGCTCTGGTTTGTAACTCTCTCTATGGCATGAACACAAGGGTTTTGCGAGACTCAAATATGATAATGGATTTAAAGCACATTGCAGATCTTAAAATGCTATATAAATACGAATTATTATAATTATTATTAGTAGCCTACAGTCTCTAGACTTTCAATGTGGTAGTGACTTTATTCCCTAAACCTTTAACTGCATTCCTGCTGAGCTCAAGCAGTGTTTATTGAACAATATAAGGGTATGGTGACAATAGGCTCTCTGGAGGAAAAATGTAAACTTTTAATTTTATTTATTAAATAAACTTTTAAGTTTATTTGGTAGTAGTAACACTTTCTTAAGTGTCTAGACACTTAACAAAACAATAAGTCAAGCCCTGATTGCAGATTTCTGAGGTATAAATGCTCACAGTGAAAACTAAACAGTTGACTTGCTGGTTAGAACTGGCACTAACACACCCTTCCGTAGACAAGTCATTTGATCTCACCATCTCTGCTAGCTGTCATTTTGTTTCTCTTCTCTCCTTCATAGCTAACCTCCTTAAGAAAGCCGTCCACATTAAATACCTCCACTACTTCTTCTCTCATTCATTACTAAATCCCCTATATTCTGGCTTCCAACCTTATCATTCATCTGAAACTGCTTTCTCCAAAGTTATCAGTGAACTCTTAACTGTCAAATCTGATGACCATTTCTCAACCATCATCCTTCTTGACCTCTCTGCAGCCTTTAACACTGTCAGTCACCCTATTCTCCCAGAAACCCTCTCCTTCCTTAGGTTTTTGTGAGATTACCTAGTTCTTACTTTCTGATCATTCCATCTTAGTCTCCTTTTGGGGATCTTCATCAAGGTCATGCCCGTAATGATGGATGTTAGTCAGTGAATAAGCGTATATTAAGTGCTCATTATGTGCCAGCCACTGTGCTAAGCACTGAAGATAAAAAGAAAGGCAAAGGGCAGTCCTTACCCCCAAAGAGCTCTTAATCTAATAGAAGAGACAACATACAACAAGACAAATAACTGAGGGAAGGCACTAGCATTAAGAGGGAGTAAGAAAGACTTCTGGTAGGTAGAATTTTAGCCAGGTCATGAAGGAAGCCAATGGAGCCGGGAGGCTGAGATGAAAAGGGCCGGGGATCACCAGTGAAAATGCTTAGTCAGGAGATGAATTGTATTGTATGAGGAACAGGAAGGGTCCAATGTTGCTGAATGTCAGAGTACATGGAAGGGGAAGGAGGAGGAGAAGGTGTAAGAAGACTGGAGCGGTGGGGAGAAGGGATGACTAAGTGGTAGACTTTTAATGTCAAATAGAATTTTATATCTGATCCTAGAGATAATAGGGAGTCATTAGAGTTTATTGAATTGGGTGAGGTGGGAGGAAAGAGGAAACATTATCAGATCTGCATTTTATTTTTTGTTTGTTTGTTTTTTGGGGTTTTTTTGGGAGGCAATTAGGGTTAAGTGACTTGCCCAGGGTCACACAGCTAGTAAGTGTCCAGTGTTTGGTCTGAGGCCGGATTTGAACTCGTCCTCCTGACTTCATGGCCGATGCTCTATCTACTGTGCCACCTAGCTGCCCCAGATCTGCACTTTAGAATGACAAGGCTGTGTCCTAGCCCTTCTTCTTTTCTCCATACTGTGTCATTTGTTGGTCTTCAGTTTCATGAGTTCACTTGTCATTTCTATACTGATGTTTTCCATATTTATTTATCCAGCCTTGACCTCTCTCCTAAGCTCAAATATTACATCACCATCTGCTTCTTGGACATACTGAATTGGATGTCCTTAAACTCAACATGTTCAAAGCAGAACTAATTATCTTTCCCTTCAAACATTCCCCTCTTCCAAACTTCCCTATTACTTTTTTTTTCAAGATAAAGCATCTATTAAGCTCTTACCATATGCCAGGTACTGTGCTAAATTCTAGGGATACAAATGCAAGAAAATAAGACAGTCTCTGCTATCAAGGAGCTCCTACTCCAATGGGGGAAGACAGTCCATAAAAGGGAGATGGAAAGCAGGGGTAGGGGGTCCAAGGCTGCTGAGCAGGTAAAGCTAGTATGTCTGGGGCTACTCTGAAAAATAGCAATCCTGGCCAGGGACACAGAAAGCAGGAGAGCAGGCCTCACACTGCAGGCATCCTGAGGTGAGGAAGAGGCTGATGTGTGGTCTAGGGAGGGAGTGACCTGGGAATCCTTCCCTGTTGCTGCTGAGGGCACCACCATCCTCCCAGAAACACAGACTCACAACCTCAGTGCCATCCTTGGCTCCTTGCTCCCACTCACCTCATATATCTATCAGTTGCCAAATCTTGTCATTTTAACCTTCATAACATCTATTGTATAGATTCTCTTCTCTTCATTCACATACCCATCACCCTGGTACGAGCCCTTATCCCCTCACACCTAGACTATTACAATAGCTTCTGAGTGGTCTCTTTGTCTCACACCTCTCCTCACTCTAATCCATCCTTTATCAAAGCTACCTCCACTATCAAAGATAATTTCCTGAAGCATGGGTCTGACCATGTATCCCTCTTCTCAGCATATTGCATTGGTTCCCTATTATTTCTGATATCAAATATAAAATGCTCTCTTTGGCCTTTTATAGCCCAACCCCTTCTTACCTTTCTAGTCATCTTACACTTTGCTCCTTTCTACAAACACTACAATCTAGCCATACTGTTCTTTGGACAGGACACCCCATCTCCTGACTGTGTCTTTTCACTGGCTGTCCACCCATGACTGAAATGTTCATCCTTCTCACCTCTGCCTCCTGGCTTCCACCAAGATAAAGCGTAAATCCCACTTTTGGTGGAGATGTTTCCTGTTCCTCATCTCTGCCCTCTCTACCCCCAATAGTGTCACCCCTCTCAGATCACATTTCACTTATACTGTATTTATCTTGTGTGCATACTTTTTTTTTGCATTTTGTTTCCCTTTCCTTAGAATGTGAGCCCCTTAAGAGCAAAGATGATGTTTTTATTTTTATTGTCTGCCAAGTGCTTAGCACTGCGCCTGGTACATAATAGAATCTTAATAAATGCTTGTGGATGATTGAGCCTCAGTTTCTTCATCTATCAATGGTGATATTTATACTCCCTAATTCACAAAGTTTTCATGGGAAAATGCTACATGAATACCCAGATATATTCCAGTTCTACAAATTGTCTATAAAACAACATTTCACTGGAAGTACATTTATAATAAATGCTTCATAAAACATTTATCAAATTAATGACCACATTAATACCAAATAGAGTAACAAATTCCTCTCTATTCCCTTTCAGAGAATAAATATGATTATCTTCCTACAACTGTCAACATGTGTTCAGAACTTGTGAAGCTGATCTTTTGTGTGGCTGTGGCAATCTGGGCTTTGAAGAAAGGTAAGGGAGGCCTATCCCTCATAGTCTCTTCATCAAGTTAGAATTATAGGTAGCACAGTGGATAGAGTGCCGGACCAGAAGTCAGGAAGATTCATCTTCATGAGTTCAAATCCAGCCTCAGACATTTACTAGCTGTGTGATCCTGGGCAAGTCACTTAACCCTGTTTACCTCAGTTTCCTCATCTGTAAAATGAGCTGAAGAATGAAATGACAAACTACTACAGTAGCTCTGCCAAGAAAGCCCCAAATGGGGTCTCGAAGAGTCGGACGCAACTGAAATGACTGAACAACAACATCAGCATTCTATAGCTCGAAGGGACCTTATAAATCATCTTGCCCAAAATCATTCTACAATTGGGAAAACTGAGGCCCAGGGGAAGTTGGTCACACACTGTTAAATAAGCATTTAGTTCAATTCACCAAGCTATGAAACGCCCACTGTATGGACAAAGACAAAAATGGAAACATGAGTGCCTTTCCTCAAGAAGCTTGCTTTTTGCTAGGAGGAAACAAGTACATAAATGCTATAAATATAAAATATCTATGAAGAAACTGAAAAATAATATTTTCAGGGTGGGGAGTATAATGCTAAAAATTGAGGGTATTGGGGAAGGCCTCATGTAGAAGATGGAACTTGAAATAAGCTTTGAGAGAACTAGGGATCCAAGACTCTTTGTGGCACCATTGGTGATTTTCTTGGCAGAAATATTGGAATGGTTTGCCATTTCCTTCTCCAGCTCATTTTACAGATGAGGAGACTGAGGCAAATACGGTTAAGCGACTTGCCCAGAGTTACGCAGCTAGGAAGTAACTGAGGCCAGATTTGAAGTCAAGTCCTCCTGACTCAGAACTGAGAGCTGCCCCAGTAGCTATATAAATATAAGCAATTATTTTTAACAACTTGTTTTTCTCATCTTTTTCTGTTAGATCTGGGACAAGTCCTTATCTTACTATTATTCTTTTAGATTTAATGTTCTGTCTACCATATCAGAGGTATATAAAGTAACTGCTTTTTGGAGTTTAATAAAAGTATTTTTAGTATGTAAGCTTACCCTTTTTATACTTACTGAAAGCATCCTTGGTACAACTTTGGTAGCAGATGGGACAACAGAAATGATATGGACTTCATCCTCTTCCCATATAATTTTTATCTTCTCTACTAGGTCATATATTTTGAAAATTTTGCATTCATTTAGTTTGAAGAGTATAATATTTCATTTGGAAACTCTATCTAAAACATTATTCTTAAGTTCCTTTGGATCAGTGTTATTTCTGGGTGAATGTGGGCAACAGTTCCATCTGTGATAATGGTTTATTTTCCAATAAAGGTTATTGGTTGAAATCTTCATGATATTTTGAAATCTATATTGGACTTTGGGGATCTGTAATCTGTCAGTCAGTGAAAGATTATCATGTGTAATTTTAGCAGCTAGTCATGTATTCTAGCTATTTGATAGGTGCTATGTTTTTTAAGCTTGTAGTGATGTGCTACACAATTTCTACTATCTCCTCACATAATCAACATTAATCACTAAGTCTGGACCCCTTACAGACAACCCTTCTATAATTTCTGGTAGCAAATACCTGGCACTGAATTGCCATCATAAATAAATCTGTATGACTCATGCATTTATTTGATATTTCTTTGTCAGCATATTGTCATCCATGTTCATACAGATGTTACCCAAAGAGGGCCTTTGACTTCATTCTTGAGTTTTAGCCATTTCATAGGTTCTCAGAGATAAATCATTTTTAGATTACATTACACAACTCCAGTGGCATGTACTTGTTATTCAGATTTTACTGTTGCTCAGTAAAGCAATGCCTGCTTATTCCAAAATTATTTCTCTAGATTATTGATCTGCTTGTCATATTCTCTAAGAATGTCTATCAAAACTCTTCTTCCTTTTAAGTAAGGAAGTATTCTTTTTTTTTAGTTGTCTTAAGGTGATAGACCCTGTTTCTTTTAATATTGTATGGATTTTTGTTGTGGCACAGTTTGCAGCTTCATAAGTGTACACATATTTATATATTCTGTTTTCACATCACCTTCATTTCTGAATATGTTCCTCTTCATCATCAAGTCATCCCTTGTAACAAAGAATTTTTCAGAAAGGAGGGGAGGGGGAAAGAAGATCAGCAAAACTCACCAGTTTATCACCTGATGCTGATCATCTGTGTGACCTCCGTCAAGAAGCACCAGGTGCATTTTCTCCCCGGGCCAAGATTACATCACATTCAATTTCTTTTGCTGTTGTTCTTTCCATTTACATTGTTATAGTCTGGAGGTATAATGATGAGAGTACTACCTGAGGGGTCAGGAAGACCTGTTTTCAAATAGCACCATACAGAGTGACTGGCTGTGTATTCATGGCAAGTCACTTAACCTTTTTTGGTCCCCATCTCCTCATCTGTTATGTGGAGAGAATAATAGCACCTACCTTGGAGGGTAGTTATAAGGATCAAGTGAGATAACGTGTATAAAGCGTTTTACTAACCTTACAGCATTGTATAAATATTAACTATTATTGTAGACATTATTTATATTGTTTTCTTGATTCTCTGCATCAGTTCATATAAGTCTTCCCATGCTTCTCAGTAGTCTAGAAGTCTTCCATTACATTTGAGAGCTATTACTCAATTGGTGGCCATTAGCTTAGCTACAAACTCTTAAAAAGATGCACTTAGCTTATAACTCAGAATCTTGAGTTATTTTTATATATTCCTGAGTTAATTTTAGATAAATTTTGTATGTTGTCTCCCCTTAAGTAAGTTTCTTTTAAGGACTGTTTCATTTTGTCTTTGTATGCCCAGCATCTCTTGATCTACAATCAAGCATGTAGATTTTGAGTTACATTATCTATTAGAAAAAAAAAGTCTATTATAAATGCTCAGTTAAACTTTTTTTAGTCATGAAACATGTATTTTGAACTTGTATATGTTCCATTAATTCATGTAACAAACTATATTTTGAAATTTTTTGGATAGAATGAAAACTTAGCCATAACAATAAAAAAGGCATACTGATTGTAAAACCTGAAATAACATTTTTGTATCTTTCATAATCTTTCTAATGTAACAAAATCATTATCCTTCCTAATAAGATCTCTGTAAAAGTATATTTCTTTTTTAAAGTATTTAAGTTACACCTTTTTCATCTTGCTATTTCTTAATCTGATGTTGGTTAAAAATAGCCAAACCACAAGGCATTAGTTTCTATGTTCCTTGGGATTAAATTTGCTGTTGAAATGATACCATGTAGTTTATTTAATAATAAAAAAATTAAACAAATGATTAAGTAGGCACTTAATAAATACTTATTGATTGAATCCTGTTAATTATGTTGCCTGAGCTATTTATGTTGTGAATGCAGACCATATTAAAAAATACTATATATTTTCTGTTTAGTATTGGTTCTGAAAAAACATTAGTGAATAGAGTGCCAGTCTTGGGGTCAAGATTCAAATCATAGTTCTGACACTTATTGCCTCTGTGACCCCAGACTGGTTATTTAACCTCTCTGTCCCTCAAAAACTACCTAGGATTTTATCTACTAAGAAGGCTTTGTTGGGGGAGGGAGTATCTCATTCTGATGAATTGATGCATCATTAGAAAATCATGTATGGAATCTGTTCTCCTGCATCTAGTAAGCTTCAACTGTGAGGTTTAATATATAAACAAGCAATTTCTAAGAGCTAGCCTAGAAGAGAACCTCTAGCAGTTTACTGCATTTAAGAATCTTATTTCATATTAGACTAAACTTCTTAATCTAAGATTCTGGATGGGAAATGTTGAAAGATGCATGAAACTTGGGCATTTTTATGCTTTGTGCCATTGGTCTTCCTATCCTTTTCCCTCTGTCTATGGGGTGACTTCCACTAGAGTTTTTGGAAACCAGGGTATATTCAGTTGAAGGTTAAGGTTAGTTTTCTTTAATGCCACAGAGGTGAGTTCAAATTTGAAGTCTAGTCCATCTTTTTAGGTCCACAATGGGAAAATAAGTATCTACTCTAAATATCTGCCTATTTCTTCTAGCTTATTGCCTCATTCTTCCTTCTTAGTCTTATGCCCATAGATGTAAAGCAAAATCATGTACATATTCCTGGATCTCCGCAGTTGTTACTTCCAGGATCTCAAGTAAATAGAAATCATGGTCATCACTCTCACTGTGTTTCCCAAGGGCAGAGGAAAGGTACATCAACAATATATAAAACATTTATATTCTTGACTATATTCATTATTATCCTTTATTTTCTAAAGTTATTTAACATTCATCTAGACAAATCCATAAATCCTTTTTTAAGGAAATATCTTCAGAAATGGAATAGAGTTTTGTCTTTTCATCTAAAAGTTTGATCATTTTCACCAATACAAGTTCCATATCCATTTTATCTTTTCCTGTAGAAGACTACCAGTGTAAAGATTTTGGATGTGCCTCTTGGAGAGAACTCTGCCATTATATGAAGTGGTCCATTCCTGCCTTCCTTTACTTTCTGGATAACCTGATTGTCTTCTATGTCCTGTCCTATCTTCAGCCTGTAAGTAAACTTGACAAAAAGAAAAAAAAAAGCAGCATTGAAGCAACACAGGAAAAAGTCCCTGAGCTGTTCTTTTATTATTACATTTGTTGGCTTTGGTTGTCTTATATTGAAATTGGCATTGCTGGTATTTACTCCTGTTGTTGGTCTTCTTGGGTCAGCATGAGCTGTTTTTTAAGTTCTAGACTAGGACTTTTGTAGTAGGCTTAGTAGGGCAGCCTATAATCTTGGCAAATTGTGAGAGACTGCCCTGGATTGGCACAATTCCTATGTTAGACAAGGGAAGCCCTTTGGTGGGAGACTACCAGTCCTGGTAATCTGTGAGTGCCTTCTAATTAATCTCCCTTCCTTTAATCTTATCAATTTTCCACACAAGCATCAAAATTATTTTCTTAAAGCCAAAGTCTGACTTAAAGACTCAAGCCTAAGTCTTAAGACCTAAAGCCTAAGTCTTCCCCACCCCCACTTACTCACAAACTCCAGTGATTCCATAGTACCCTCAGCCCTTATAACCTAGCCCCATTCCATCTTCCTAGTCTTATTAAGCATTACTCTTCTCCACAAACTCTTTGGGCCAGCCTTTTTGGCCTAGTTTCTATTCCTCACACACAAAATCCCATCTCCTGTCTCTTTGCCTTTGCCGTGGCTGAGTTTCACCACCTCAATGTTCTCCTTCCTCATCTTTGTCTCTTCCTTCACTCAAACGTCTCCTTCCACCGGGAGCCTTTACTGCTCTCCCCAGATGCTACAACCTTCTCCTTTAAGGTTACTTTCCATCTACTCTGTATCTATTTTGTGTGTACCTATTTGTAATTGTTTACTTCCCTGTTGACGTAAACTCTTTGAGGGAAGGAACTGTTTCTGCTTTTTCTTTGTATCTCCAGTGCTTAAAAAATGTCTGCCACATACATAGTCACCACTTAATAAGATGTTTGTTGATTCATTGATTGAATTCAGCCAACGTTTATTAAGCACCTGTTTTCTATAAGAGCCTGGGTCCTTGAAATGTGTTCCACCAGTTACCAGTCATCTGGTTTTTCATATTTCTTTAATTTGTCCATAGATCATGTAGACATTTAGAGCTTATCTTGGTATAAAGTATGAGGTGTTGATCTAAATCTAATTTATTCAATATAATACTGTCCAGTTTTCCCAGCAGTTTTTATTGAATAGTTAGTAGCTGGGGTCTCTTTGTTTATTGAACACATGACTACTAGATTCATTTGCTTCTATATGTTGTGTACCTAATCTGTTCCACTGATCAGTCTATTTTTTAACCAGTACAAAATTGTTTTGAGAATTACTACTTTGTAGTATAGTTTGAGATCTGGTACTATCAGGCCTCTAGGCCGCCTTTATTCCAACTTCTTCATCATTTCCCTTGAGATCTTGACCTTTTTTACCTCTATTTGAATTTTATTACTATTTTTTCTGTTTCTATAAAGTAATTCTTCGGTAGCTTGATATGGCACTGAATAAGTAAATTAATTTAGGTAGTGTCATTTTTCTTATGTTGACTAATTTTACCATGAGCAATTTCTATTTCTTCAATTATTTAGGGCTATGCAGTGATAAGATCCTTATCATCTACTTCTCAATAAATCCTTAGTACCTCACTTAATAGTCATCTCCATCCCAACCCTTGCCCTTCTTCTTGGGGACTTAAGTCTTTGGGTGGATGATCCTACAAACACCCCTGGCTTCATAAAGTTTATCAACATCCTCAATTCTGGTTTCTCTCTCCAGTATAGCTTAGCAGCCAACAAGAACAGTCACCCTAAATCCTCGAATCATCCCAGGCTGATCCAGAACTCAAAAAAAATCCCTCTCAAATCATTATTTCCTAGTATTTTTCTCACCCTTTCCCACAGTCTTCCTCCACTTCATCTTTCCTTTCCTGTGTACTCTCAGTCTCCTTGTTTTCTTAGTCCACCACTTCTATTCTGACTTTACTTCTCTCCTTTCACAGTCTGATCCCTAGATTTAACCTGTTTAATAAAAAAATTTTAAAAAAAAGAAGCACTGTGTGTAGTCCTTACCCCCTTTCTCCTTTGTCCTTAAACTTTTTAAGCCCTGCTAATCTTCATCTTACAAGTGTCTACCTTGGGACCATCGGATTTTGGATTTATAATAGAAAGAGACCCTCACACCTGCCTTCTCCAGCTCTCCCATCTTATAGAAGAGAAGGCGGAGGTCACTTGCCCAAGTTCAGAGTGTGGCAGGGCTGGAACTTGTATCAAGGCCCCCTGGCTCCAAAAGCAGCAGCACTGTTTGCTTTGCACTGTTTTGTCATCTTTGGTCCTACTCCTAAGGTACAAAATACTTCTGGAGGAAGACACAGAATCATACAGATTGGATCCACTGCAAATCCACACTGTCTAACTTCATCAGAGCCCTCACAGCAATCATTTCATTCATTTCTTTTTTTTTTCCTTTTAAAAAGAGTTAACAAAAGGAAGTTTACTTAGCCATAGCATGGAAGGGCTATACCCGGCTGAAGTCACTGATTCACTCTGGTTTGACCATGATAATGTGCAGATCAGAAGTCTAAGGGAAGAGCTCCTGACTTCTCATGGGCTGGCTGTGTACATTGGTCAAATAATTCCTTCTAATTGTTCTATGTGTTTACTTTTCTATGATTCTCTTGATTACTGTGTTTGCATTTCAAAGTATTTACTCAGCTTTGGTCTCTTCATCAGGAATACTTAGAAGTCCTCTATTTCATTAAAGGACCATTTTTTTCCCCTTGTAGGATTATTCTTAGTTTTGCCAGATAAGTTATTCTTGATCTTAAGCCTTTACATTTTTGCCTTTTGGAATATTATATTCAAAGCTTTCCTCTCCTTGGCACTCAGTGGTATGAGATCCAGATGATCTAAATGCTCAATACTTGCCATTCTGGTTGTTTTAGTTACTCACCCAGGCTATTCATATTGGGGAATGTGTTAACCTGATCTAAAGGAAAGTCAAATAGTTTCTTTAACCAGATTGCCCTTTCCCTAGACTGTTCTATGCTCTTCCAGACTTTAATATTACCTTAAAAATTCAACTCTCCAGGAAGGCTTCTGTTAGTAACTTGGCAAACCCTTCATCTCCTCAACCACTTCACTGTACCGATAGTGCCTTCGCTTCTTTATATGTATGTTTTTTATAGGTACATGAATCCATGTGTTCACATTATATCTGTGATTTTCAGACTTATCTTTACAAAAGACAGGAGACTTCTTAGCAGTAGCTAGGTGGCACAGTGGATAGACTAGGGGACCGAGAACCAGGAAGACCTGAATTCAAATTCTCACTCATGGTTAATAGCTCTGTGACCTTGCACAAATCATTAAGTGACTGTCTCAGCCTCAGTTTCCTTATCTGTAAAATGTGGATAATAATAGCACTCAGGATTGTAAGAATCAGATGAGATAACATGTAAAACCCTTCACAAAACCTTAAAGTGCTATATAAATGTTAGTTATTGCTATTAACATTTAACTTTTATTACTAACCAAAGTTATATGCAGGGTGTTCCAAAGGTCTTAGTGTGGTTTTAAGCTTTAATAGCTTTAAAGTTCCCTAAAACTTCTCAGACACTGTATTTGAACTACATCTGAACAGTGAGTGCTACCTGCCCTGCAGGTGCACAATAAATAAATAATCATGAACATATTTCACAGCCTCTATAGTTTCTAGCTCTACTAGGGGAGGCAGTGGTTGTGAAAGCGTGACATTTGCATTTCTACATTTCCTTTAATGTCAATATTTGTATAATTTTTTTTCACCAGTAATTTAACGCAACAAATATTTATTGTGTCTAATATTTGGGAGGTTCTGAGAATTCAAAGGCAAAAACAAAACAATCCATGCCATCAGGAGCTTAGGTTATACAGGAAAGGTTGAAGCTTGTACACTGATAAGTAAATAAAAAATCATTTCAGGAGAAAAGGAGAGCTCTAAAAATTGGAGTGGATCAGGAAAGGCTTCACATAGGAAGTGGCGCCTGAGTTAAGCCCTGAATGAAACCAGGCATTAAGAGGCGGAATTGAAGATGGGACTGTCCAGACATGGAGGCTAGCTCAGATTTGAAGAATAGCTACTAGGCCAATTGGCTGGAAGGTAAAATAGTTGGAGCAGGGGGAGGGAAGAAGGGAGCTAATAAGAAAGAAGTCTGCAAACTTTGATTAATAGTCAATGTTATTAATAATAATATTGACCTAATATTTATTAAGTGTCTACTATGTGCCAGGCACTGCGCTAGGTCCTGGAGATACAAAGAAAGGCAAAAGAAGGTTCCTAACTATAGAGGAGCTCACAATCTAATGGGATTAGGGTAAGGATTGAGCGGGTAATGCCAGATTGAAGCCTTTAAATGCTAAGTTAAGAAAGTTCTATTTATCTGCAATCATCCATTCTCAGAGATTTAGAGCTAGAAGCAACCTCAAAAGCCATCTAGTCCAACCCCCTCATTTTATTGTTGAAGAAACTGAGACCCAGAGGGATTAAGTAATGAAATAGGGAGCCAATGAAGATTTTTGAGTAGTTGGTGTTTGGCAAGACTGGACAAGAGGACAAGAAATTCAGGGGCAGAAGAGAGTATGTAATTGAATTGAACAATCATAAGATCAAGCCTGAAAGGAAAAAAGTTGGGCCATAGCAGGGTAATGATTTAGAAAAGAGTCAGGATGGAGCGATTAAGTCCCTGGTAAGAATGAAACATAAGAGATATAAGGATAGGTGGAATTTCAAAGTTCTGTATTTTTGACAGAATATATATGGTTGATCAAGGGTTTCACTATCCTATGTCTAACTGAGGTAGAGTTGAAGGTGTAGATTATAGATGGAAAGAAGTTAATGATGTCAACGTATATATTGAAGCCCCAAATACAAAAACAGGTCAGGTGAAGACAATATTGTGAGCCAGGTACCGGACTTTTTGAGAAAGTGGGGAATGAATTGAATGCCAGTAGACAACTGCAGTAGGAATCAAGACTGGATAGATGGATTTGAACTTCAAAGGAAAAGAGGCTGTTGAGGAATGATGATAAAGGAATTGATGGGAAGGTGGCTGTGAGGAGTAAAGAGCATGGCCTTTGAGGCATGAGAAGGAACACCCAGGGATGCAGTGTCTTCTGGACAGAGCCAGGTTCCTGTTAGAGAAAGAAGGTGGGACATATGTGAAGTGAAGCAATCCAGGCCAAATTAGGAATTTAACAAAGAGAATGGATATTGGAAGAGCAGAGAAAGATAAGCATTCTTATTTGGCTCCAAATGTAATTACCTTTTTAAAAAATCAGATGTTTTAACTTATTTTGGGGGGGGGTAGGCAATGGGGGTTAAATGACTTACCCAGGGTCACTCAGCTAGTAAGTATTATGTGTCTGAGGCTGAATTTGAACTCAGGTCCTCCTGACTCCAGGGCCAGTGATCTATCCACTGTGCCACCTAGCCGCCCCAATCAGATGTTTTAGTATAAAAAATTCTACTGGATCTAGTTTTTACCTTTGCATTAGAAATAGTAAGTAGGAGTAAGCCTGACCCTGAATACGAATCCCCTCTAAAATATTCTTGACAACTGGTCATCCATGTTACAGCAAAAGTCCTCTAGTGTTGGGAAACTCACACTTTCCTGAGGGAGTCTTTTGGACATCAATACTGAATACTTTATTGAGTATAATTGATAGTTTTTCCAAACATTAAATATTAGACCAAATTAGGTCCAGCTTGCTATCTCCTTCTTTAAGCCTTACAAGAAAGTAGGATTTATCGTATTTGATCTTATCTACTTTCAGCTAACTCACTGCAACTTCTTGCTGGCTTTGTGAAGTCAAGAATATTATAAATAACTATACATTTCTTCTGTGCATGACAGAAGAATAGTAAGAATAAGATTAGGTGTTCAAAACTAAATATGTTGCTTGTTCAATACTAACTCTGTCAATAGCTTTTCCTATTCATTTGATCAGATAAAATTATTTTTATGTGACAAAATTTCCATCAGTCCTGTCCAGAATTACCATCGCTGCACATCCCATAAACATCTATCTTCAACAAAATATACCAAGTACCTCTCATCCTAATGTAGATTCCCAGAAATATCTAATAAAGCAATAACAAGATTTTAAGTTTTTCTCCAAGATTGTAGAAGAACTATGATTTCATTGGTATAGGGAACTCCCAGTAAGGAAACTTGAAAGTACTTTGAAAAGCAGAAAGTGCCAGTAAATCAACAATATCGAAGCATGGTATAGCAAAGAGCAATGGATTTGGAGTAAGGAGGTCTGGGTTTGGGTCCTGTCTTCCCTTCTTCCCTCTCCTCCCCCAGCCATTTACGAATTGGTAGGACTACATTTCTGAGCTAGTTTTTATATCCATTTTTTTTTAAATAAGGAGTACAAACTAGCAAGGCTAGAAGAACTAAACCTATTGGCCATATACCAAGATTACCATTGTTTGTATTTCTAGGCTTACCTATGAAAATCCTGATAGAACTTCACAATTACTCAACATTTGACAATTAGTAATAGATGTTTGGTAAGGAAAATAAACTTATCATTTAAGTTATACACTAGCCAGTTAGAACTGCTTTCTTTTTTTGGAGGGGTCTTCATAAGAGTTTGGAGAAAATATTAAGTGTGGTAAAGTCTGTTACTCATATTCACGTAAAATATTGCTGATTTTGAAAACCAAGATCTTTAAAAGCTGAAGATTAACTAGTTTCTAAATGACTGAAATCATGTCATAAGATCTTAGATTTCAAACTGGAAGGAACCTCAGAAGCCATCTAGGCCAACCTCCTCATTTTACAGATGAGGAAACTGAGGTACGGTGAATTGCCCAAGATCACAAAGATATACACATAGGATTTGAACCCAGGCCCTTCAACTCCAGAGAGCCAGTACTATTTCCATTATAGCATACTTCCTCAAAGTGGAATCCAAAGTAAGTCAGCTCTTAATTTTGAAGAAACACTGAGAACCTAGTGAATTAAAGTCTGAAAATTTGGTTCAGTTCCTCATTTCCTTTCATAATTTATTAACTTTCTAACTAGCGTTGGTGTTGTTCAGTTGTTTCAGTCATGTCAGACCCCATTTGGGGTTTTCTTGGCAGAGATACAGGGGTGATTTGCCATTTCCTTCTTCAGCTGATTTTACAGATGAGGAAACTGAGGCAAACAGGGTTAAGCGACTTGCCCTGGGTCACATAGCTAGTAAGTGTCTGAGGCTGGATTTGAACTCATAAAGATGAGTCTTCCTGATTCCAAGCCTAGTGCTCTGTCCACTGCTTCCTAGCTGCCTCTAACAAGTCTAGAAGGAGATAATTTGTTCCTCATCTGTTTTGGGGGCATAATAGTAACTGCCTATCTCATAGAAAGTGATGAGAAGTCTTAAAGAAACACTTTGAGATATGCATTGTGAAGATGAAATTTGATGAAATTTGATGAAAATTGCTATCTTACTTCTTACTTAATTTCTAAAGTCAAACCTTTAGAATTTATGTCTATCTCCGAATCTGCACATGCAGATTGTTTACATGAGCAGTTTCTGCAGTGGAGCATGGATTTTCAAGGTCTGCCTAATATTTGATTATATCTGCATAAATTTACCCAGCAATAATAATGAAACTTAATCGTCTAGTGAAAGAGCTGTCCTAATAACCTCTATATTTTGACGAGAAAGCCTTTTTGTCAAGTGAACACCAAGTTGAGAGATTTCTGAGGTCATTACTTTGTTTCCATTGTAACCTTATCTTCTGTTTCTTTCTAGGCCATGGCTGTGCTCTTCTCAAATTTTAGCATTATAACAACAGCTCTTCTATTCAGGATAGTGCTAAAGTAAGTAACTTACTGTGAAAGCATATATCATACTTTAAAAACTGCCTCACCCTGTTTCAAATGATATACCCTGAACACCATAATCTCAAGAGTCCAGTTTGGATTTTATTCCTACTTGTCTTTGTTGTATTGGGCAAGTTATTTAACCCATCTGGAAATCAGGCAAATGCAAGTCACAGCTCCAGTGAAAATTTGACCAAATCCCTTTGATAAGGTGTATTAAGTAGTTTGAGCCCTTCTAAAGAAAGATAAATGTGCAAGGTATTGTTAGTATTTTATTTTTGAGGCTGTGGCTTTCTGCAAATGGTTCATAAGAATCCTTGTATCCTCAAGGCTTCTGGGCCTTTCCATTCATCTTTCCTCCATGTCCTCCCATTCCCCCAATTAGAGTATGGTCTCCTTAAGATCAGGGACTATCTTGATTTCTCTGTAACCCCATGCCTTATTAGTACAGAGCTTAACACATACCCGCACTTAATAATTGCTTTTACATTCATTCATCCACCCAAAAAAGCTTCATGTGCAAATGTGGAAAGCCATGAGTTTCCTGATATGTTTTAAGTTTGGGAGATAGGGCTACAAAATGCCTAATGTAATATATTAAACATATTTTTAAACATTATAACTTTTCTTATTTTAAAAATAGCTCTTAAGACAAGGAATTTGGTATGTTACAAATAGACTGTAGAGTAATAATGACAGACTTAAACTTTTCACAGTATTTTCAGATTCCTGTGGAATGCATTATCTCATCCTAAGCTAGTCAGAAAGTTAACAAACTGTAAAAGGAATTGAACCAAATTTTCAATCTTTAATGGGAAACTAATCTCTGCATCATATTTTAATAATAATAATTTAAAATTAGGGTCATTAGATATTATAAATTTTGTTAATTAGGCACTATTTCCAAGTACAGTAACTGAAATATCCTAAATTGAGATAATGATTAGCTTACATTTATTTCTTGCTTTTACTTTGTCAAATGATTTATATTCACTGTCTCTTTTGAGGATCACAGCACACTTGTGAGGAAGGTAGAGGAGGTATTATTTTCCCTCTATCATAGATTAGAGAATTGAATGACTTGCCCAACCTCAGAGAACTAGCAAATTGAAGAGATGAGGCTGCCATGGGGATCTTTTGAGTCCAGCTTTTTTTCTATCATATTACACTGCCTCCATTTGGAGCATATGGTTCTCCAGGTCTTTAATCCTCCTTAATTCTCATTTAAATTGTCAGTTTAATCAAGTGATATTATATTAGTTGCTTGTCCTTTTTGCTGTTAACATGACATTCCCTTTTTTTTTTTCTGTTTCTGATTCCTCAAACTGCAAGTCATATCTGTATGAGACTATGAATAATCAGTTAGGATATACAATTGTCAGGCTTTTATCCATTCAAAGAATGATAAATGATAATATGGTACCTTCCTCAACGCTCCAAGTCCAAGGAACTCTTTGAGGATTTTTCCTTTGCTCAGAGAAAATTTCCTTTTATTATCCTTAAAGGGGGGGGGTGCTCTTCATTAAAACTTATCTCATCAAAATTCGTATAGTGCTAGCTTTTTTTAATACTTTCGAAGACTTTACATGCATTTATTTATGAATTATGAAACTGAAATTCTTAACTACCAGATAGTTTAAGGAGCTTTTCAGAAAAAAAAGCACTATCATAGAAAATAACTCTGTCAGGCAAATGTCTGTGGGCACAATAGTATTTTCCTATCAATTTCCATTATAAAACTGGATATATATTCCTCTGGTGTGTGTGGAAGGGAAATGGGGTCCCAGGCAATAATGGGGTCCCACACTTATGCAATAAACGTTTTTTAACATCATAATTTGTCAAGTTAAAATCATTTTATAGTAACATTTTAGTCGATTATTATTAGCTATTAGTCCAGTAATTAAAAACAGAAATATAAGTAGAATACTCAAAACTTCATTTTCATTTTAAATCAAACCACTTGAAAGAAATATGCCCTGTCTTTTGCCTGATGGTCTTTTGGTCACTAGTATACTCACTAACCCACAGCAACTGTTCCCTTCCCTAGCCTCAAGTGTTTTGATGTTTATGTTAAGGAATTTAATCTGACATTTAGTTGTGCAAGTCTATCCATGCCACAATATTTCCTTTTCAAGTTTTTGATACTTAAAGATATGGTTATTTTCTTATTAATCTGTTACAAATTTGATGCTTTCCCAAGATTATGATACAATGATCTGTGAATACAGCTTACAGGAACCCTATCACTGTAAGTCAAGAACATGACCAACAAAACAGTAGACAAGAAAGCTAGTCTGAACCTTTAAAACATGATAATTAGATGTGGAAGTTAGAAGAAAGGGTTCTGAAATGAATTTCAGTATGAGGTGACTCAGTGACCTGAAGGGAAGGATGTCCTATAAATGTTAATTAAAAGCCGAAGTTTAAGACCCAGAAACAACAATCACTTTCCTTTGAACTTGGGCAGGAGGGGATTATTTCAGAGCAGTGCATGATTTATTAATACAAATACTAATGAGTTGGTTTTAATGATAAGCATGAAAGATACAGGGTAAAATACACCAAGTAAATATGGTCTTATTTTTCCTTTGTGAATAGGCGGCATCTCACCTGGATACAGTGGGCTTGTCTGATGATTCTCTTTTTGTCAATTGTGGCTTTGACGGCAGGGACTGAAAATACACACTTGACAAGACATGGATTTCATCATGATGCCTTTTTCAGCCCATCCAACTCTTGCTTCCTCCTCACCAGGCCTCTCAGTGAGTGCCATGGAAAAGACAATTGCACAGCAAAGCAATGGACTCTTCCTGAAGTCAAATGGAACACTACTGCCAGGACTTTCAGTCGTATCCGCCTGGGCCTGGGTCACGTGCTTGTGATAGTTCAGTGTTTTATTTCCTCGATGGCCAACATCTATAATGAAAAGATATTTAAGGAAGGGGACCAGCTCACTGAAAATATCTTCATACAAAATAGCAAACTCTATGCTTTTGGAGTGTTTTTTAATGGTCTGACCCTAAGCCTTCAGACCACTAATAGTGGCCAGATGGAGAATTGTGGGATTTTTTATGGCCACAATGCATTTTCAGTAGCACTTATTTTTGTCACTGCTCTCCAGGGTCTCTCAGTAGCCTTTATTCTGAAATTCCTGGATAATATGTTCCATGTTCTGATGGCTCAAGTCACAACAGTGATAATCACTACAATATCTGTCCTGGTCTTTGACTTCAAACCATCTTTGGAGTTCTTTTTGGAAGCCCCAACAGTCCTTCTTTCTATATTTATTTATAACTCTAGTAAATCTAGAAGTCTGGTATACGCTTCTATGCAAGAGAGAACCAAAGATCTAAGTGGCAATCTCTGGGAACGGTCAAGTGGGGTGAGTTCCTAGCAAGTTACTTTCTGTCCCCTCCACTAGAATTCTAGGGATGGTTGTAAAAATAAAAAGAGGAGAGAGTTAATTTCTTGAATCTCTGAAAATATCTATTAAGTAGGAAAATATTTATTGCATATCTGGATAAGATGCCACATGCTTTATAGGATACACAAAAAATGTGACCCGAAATCCTAGCCTCATGATCCAGTTGAGGAAATAGCATTTAAACATGGAAAGGTAATAATACATATATAAACCTAATTGATCTCCTTAATTTCCCCTTCATTCATGAATAATAATGACTGATATAGTGCTAAGTACCAGGCACTGTGCTAAGGGCATTGCAACTATTATCTTATTTGGTCTTCACAACAGCCTTGCAAGGTAGGTGCTGTTATCATAATTTTACAGATGAGGAAACTGAGGCAAACAGAGGTTAAGTGACTTGCCCAGCATCACACAGCTAGTAAATGTCCGAGACTAGATTCCCCATGTCTGTAATGTGGCACTACAGTTCTGTCATATGTCATATGACAATTTAAGATTGTTTTTAGTAGGGAAAAGCTTTTGTAGACAAAATAGACGTTTACTTTGAATATCAATTGATTGTGGTAGATGGGAGTCTTGATCATCTTAATGGGGTGAGAGTGAGAGTTAGTCAGTTATTTAAACAAAGATATATAAACCCTTTTGAGGGCAACAGCTCTTTATCCTTGTATCTGGCCTAGCACCCCACACAGTGCATTAAACACAGTAGTTGTGTAATAAATGTTTATTAGATGAATAAAATATATCCCACCCTTTATTTAGCCATAGATGAACCATTTCCTCATATATACACATATACTTTTAAATGTTTCAAATAATTAATATTTCACTCTTCCTTTGGAATATGTTTCCACAGCTCTCTAAGCTCCCTGTAGGGAGGTTTTCCTTCAGTGTTGTGCATCTGTATTCTTGGTGACAGAGCTATCACTTGCAGAAAAAGTTTGGAAATTACTTTTTCAGAAAAAATTTTCTGCCCAAGTGAAATATGTCAATCTTTTGCTCAACCTTTTAGTTGAATAACATGCATTTATTGTCCTTCTTATCTAAAAGATATAGCCACTCTTTTCAAGGACATTTGAAAAAAATAACTCCTGGGGGCATGGGGGGAGGGAGGAAGGGTAAGAGGGAAAAAGGGTTGGATTTTTTTTTTTTTTGTCTATAGCCATTACAGGTAATGACCAGCAGAGTGTGCTATCTATATTTTTTTAACTATGGCCACACTAAAACATTGGGGCGGCTTTAACTTTGCAGTAAATATGGAGTATATTTTACCAAAATATCTCTATTATAAAATGAGTTTTGTAAGATCTTTGGCAGCTGGTTTTGCAAGCTATAAATATGCCTTTTTGATCTGACAGCAAGAGCTTAGTAAAACAAAACTTATCATTTTCCCCCCTTCAGGAGCCTTTGGAAATTATAATTATAGTTCATTGTTTTAATGTATTATTGACTTCCACATATTTCCTTTAGGATGGAGAAGAACTGGAACTCCTGACTAAACCCAGCAGTGACAATGAATCGGAAGATGATGCTCTGTAGTTGAGACCCAAAACAAGTGGTGGCTCTCTAGAATCAGCTGTTCATTTGAAATGTTTTCCTTTTCACTTTGAACTTTTTCACTTGCTACTTTGGTACAGAATACCACTCCAAGACCAGAGGCTCAAGGAAATAGCTGTGGTGTTGGGGCACAGTAGCACTAGCCCCACACTTTATGAGTCAGTGTGAAATATTTACAGGGTATCCTCAAAGTGCCAAAAAATATGCAGTGGACACTTTAGCTAGCCCCCTAAACTTGTGGGAAAAACTCATGTCAGTCCATCAAGGACCTGTAATTTCATCAGTGTGGCAGTTCCTTCTACAAATACAAATCATAACCTGTCTCTACTTTATAGTTTCAGAATTTCCTAAGGTTCAGAGAAGTTAGGATTCACAGTGAGTAGATGCCTCACCAAAAATGAAGGTCATGGCTCTCCTGCCCCGAGGAGAAAATAAGTCTTTATTTTTCTCCTTCTATAGATATAAATATTACTTAAGTAACTCCCTTGCATGTTGAGGGCACCGTGATCTCTTTATTTTTCTCTTAAGGGAAATGTGTACCCTTAATCAGATTTTTGCTTTAAAGAATCCAAATTTCTGATAACTCAGCAGAATGTGGAATTTGTATATTATTTTTTCTTTTGCCAAAGAATTAATTTCTTTTTTCTAAAAACCAAATGTCCAAATTTGAATTTTACAGGATTCATGAGCAATAAGATTTTAGTGATTGTTGTGTAAACTTCTTAAGTGAACAACGCTTTAAATGAAAGTGGAATTTCCAGATCACCATAGTTGCCACTCATACCCAGTAATTTATTCACTGAACAAGCAGGAGCTTTTTTCTCCATTAAAAAAATCTTAAGTTCATTATTTTTGAATACAATTAAATTTCAATGAATAATATGTTTGTGGATTATTAAGCAGTGTTTTTGACTGATAGGTGTGTCTGCATCCTGTATCATATTTTTTCTGGAGAGTTAGGGATTGTTTCAAAGTTAGAACAGTGTGAATGCAGCTGTGATGCCTGAATGAGAGTTCCTCAAATGGAGGACTTTGAAAATAAGTATTAGTATTATACAGATATGAACTAATTATTTTAAAACAGAAAGACTTAATAAATAAAACATTTTACAATAATTTGTATCACTTTCATTCTTTTTCAGAGTGTTCTCACATATAGTGGTTTACTTATTTAAATAATAATGATTTATTATTATTATTATTCAAATAATAATTAAATAATAGCACTGTATGATAGATAGGGTGGGTGGGATTTTTTTCCATTTTCCAGTTTAAGAAATTGAGCCAAAGAGAAGTAACTTACCCAGGCTCACATCACAGTATGATAGAGCTGGCTCTAGAACTCGAGTCTCTTGATCACAGATTGGTGCTGTTTCTAGTATATCAAACAAGTATATACAAGGAGGTAGACCTATTGTATTAAAGCTCATCTGGTCTCACCTTCCTGCATTCCTTCTTTAGGATGGAAGCTGGGCTAGAAGGCCTTTGCGGTCCTGTAAAATTCTATGATTATAAGTGGTTAACAACCTAGAATCAGTAGTCTGAATCTGGTTCCTTCATAGACTGTGAATAGCCTATAATTTGATTCGGACCACAGGCTACGTCAGGTATATCAGTAATGATTCTGTGGACTCAGCTGTCTTTCTGGCCTAGCTGCTTCTCTTTCAAGAATGTAGTCAGGCTGTGAGCAAAGTCAGGGACATAGCCAGCACTGCAGTCCATGATCCTCCTGAACTGCCAGTCTAGTTTTACCAGAGCATCCCTTGTTTGGGCAGCTAGGTGGCGCAATGGCTACAGCACTGGCCTAGTCAGGAGGACCTGAGTTCAAATCTAGCTTCAGACACCTACCAGCTACGTGACCCTGGGCAAGTGACTTAACCCTATTTGTCCTAGTTTCCTCATCTGTAAAATGAGCTGGAGAAAGAAATGACAAATCATTCCAGCATCTTTGCCAAGAAAAGCCCAAATAAGGTTTCTCCCCAAATGGAGAGTTAGACGTGACAAACTATTCAACTACAAATTCCCTCGTTCAAATGTCTGTGGCACTAGCCCAGATCTTGTAGCCAGGGAAGTCTGGCCCTCTGTGCCAAAGTTGCCAATGATTGTTTTTTTTTCTCTCTTAGAAACCATCTGATATGTAGATATATCAATGACTTCAAGTCAATTTAACAACATTTATTAAATACCTACTGTGTGTAATGCAATGCCTGCACAGAGATTACTTTCTACTGGGAAACACACAAAAGTGGATTAAATACAAGGAAAATTGAGAATAGAACAAGAACACTTACCTAGGGCTTCCATAATCATCTATTTCCCCATCCTTAATTAAGATCAGGACAAACCCTTGGAAAATTATGAAATTGGTTTTCTTCCCTCCCCTAAGTCCTGCTTTCAGGTCTCATGGTACTCACCACTTACCAGCTTCCTCTCTCTTTTCTGTCACAGCACCATGTTTTTTGTTTTGTTTTGTTTTTTCCCCATGCTCAGGCCAAGAATCCTCCATGCCTCTTTTGGAATAGGTTTTTCCTGCCAGGCTCCATTCTTAGTTGTTTCTCATTCCAGAAAGAAAAAAATCTGTGTTAATCAAAGTTGAAAAACCCTAAAGACTTTAGACTGGAGGAGAGTCCTTGTTATACAAACTCCCAGGTGTAACCTCGCCCCTCTGATCTCATATAGTAATTTGTATTTCTCTACTGTCGTTGTCAGGTATTTATTGTTTTTGTTTTTGTTTTTGTTTTTTTAACTAATGGATCTGTGATTTCTTTGACGACAACTCCCAGTGAGGGAACTCTCTCTAACATTGAAGATCAACAACTGTTTTGCAACTTAGAATCTTAGCAAGTTGCCTTTCCATATATGTTATGTGTGTTTCATTCCCCTTAGTAGATTTGAATTCCCTAGGGGAAGAAACTATGCTTTGTCTAAATCTTGTATCTCCCTGAGTGCCTAGCATAGTGCTGAATATTTGGTATATTTAATTGAATTCTCCCCCTCTGTACATATAGGTATACCTGCCACCAACTTTGTGTGATAGCCTGGTAAAACAATTCAATTCATTCAATAAACATTGATTTTTGTTACTGAAGTGTGCAAGGCACTCAGGCTACAAAAACAAAAACAACCTAGGCTCTACCCTTGGAGAGTTACATTGTGTTGGAGAAACGACATGTATGTAGATAAGTAAATACAAGATTTTGAGGAAGAGAAAACACTCATGTAGCTTAGATCCCTTCTCCCACAAAAATGGTCCCCGGAAAACTAGACCCAGGTTTCAAACTATGCTTTGGGTGAGTATCCAAGCTCACAAATCCCCATTTGCAGCTTCTTTTATCTGGCTAAATTTTAAAATATTAACTCAAAGCAAAATCATTTAGCATAATAGCAAGGTAAATAACAAGGGATACATACACATGCACACACACACATATCCCTATACATACATGGATATGCTCTCCCATACACTGGGAATTGGGAGAGAGAGATGATGGAACAACTCATGATCCTAGTGCCAAGCCCTTACTGAAATACCTCTCTCTCTCTGAAACTGCTCGATGTTCCCCAAAGAGCTGGTGATGTCATTTGCTGGATATCCACTGACCTGTTACTGCCAAACTCACAATGACTTAGAGCTGCTATGTGACATCTTCACTGTAGGACAGTGGTGAGAGCCCTTTTGTGAAATTGTTCATAGCCTCAAGGCTATTTCTTTTTTTTAAAATAAATTTCTATTGATGTACTTTTTTTTTAACATCACCATATTTTCCCCAGTATCTCTCATAACTCCTTCCCCTTTCAGAAACCTATTTCACTTAACAAATAGTATTTTAAGATTAAAAAAAGAGGAAAGAATCAGCATAATTGGTCAATATATCAACAAAAATCTAAAAATAAGTGCAATGTGCAACACTTGTGGACTTTTGACCTCTGTAAAGAGGTGAGGTGGGAGTGTTTTTCTCATCTCTCTTCTTTCAAGACATACTTGTTCTTTATGATTTTTCAGCATTCAGTTTTGATTTGTGTGTGTGGTTCTTTCCATTTACATTGTTGTAGTCATTGTGTATATTGTTTTCTGTATCCCTATAGATCTTTCCATGCTTCTTTGCAATCATTATTTCTTACAGCATGTTAACATTCCATTGTATTCATGTACCACAATTTATTTACGCGTTCCCCAATTGACGGGTATTTACTTTGTTTCCAGTTCTTTGCTGTCACAAAAAGTGTTGCTGTAAATATTTTGGTACATATAGGGACTTTTTTCTTATCAAAGGCCTTCTTGGGGTACAAGACAATGAAATTTCTGGGTCTAAGGATGTGGACATTTTAAGTCACTTTATTTGCATAATTTCACATTGGTTTCCAAAATGATTATACTGATTCACAGCTCTACCTAGTGCCTATCTTCTCACACTCTGTCCCAATACTGACTATTCTCATCTTTTGTCATCTTTGCGGATTTACAAGGTTTAAGGTGAAATCTCAGGGTTGTTTTTATTTGCATTTCTCTAATTATTAGTGATTTAGAGCATTCTTTCATGTGGTTAATAGTTTGCAATTCTTTTGAGAACTTTTTGATATCCTTTGACCATTTATCTATTGGGAAAATAATTAACAGATATATTAATTATGTATTTATGTAAGTATATATACAGTTAAGGAATATATTAAGTATTTTTCTTTATATATATATACATATACACATAGATATGTATATAGATATGTATTATTTATTCATTGTTTATATATCTTGATTACCAAACTCATCAATGCAAAGATTTTTTCCCGTTTTACCACTTCCCATTTTATCCAAGGTCTATTTATTTTGTTTATGCAGAAACTTTGCCATTTCATGTAATCAGTGTTGTCCACTCTAATAATTGCCTGATAGTTGCCTCTATCCCCTATTTCATCAAGAATGACGTGTCCTATCTGTAGCTGTGAGAGGTATATGACCTGCTTCTCTTCTATTTTTTTAATAGTATGATCTTTAATATTAAGGACACATATCTAGAATGTATTGTGGAATATGGTACAAGGCATTAGTTTAAACCTAATTTCTGGCTGAAGGCTATTTCAACCAACAAGGAGAGAATCCTTCCGTTTGCTTCCACCAGAAGTAATTCCTTCAGGCCAACCCAGTATTTGTGTAAGGTTGAGTAGATTCCTTTCACCTCTTTCATACCCATGACAATAGCCAAGGTTTATACAGATTACTTTGGAGCTTCACTTGCCAAGATTGGAATAGGTGAGGTAGAACTGGTGATCTTTGTTCTACATTCCTTTTATTTTTCCTTGGAACTAAATGTCTGTCTCACTTAGACTGGATGATGTGTAGCAGCCACCCACAGATTAGACTCTACTGCCAAACTGCATGGGAGTTTTGACTTGTTTTGTTTCAAATCTGAGCCAGTTTGCCCCTCCTCAGACAGCCTGGTGGTTCTCCACTCTCAAGCAGTCACCATATGTGCCAAACTTAGCATCAACACAATGTCTGCAGCTGAGAATTCCCAAGCTCAAGCAATCCACCAGGTTTAGCTGCCCCACCAGTAGAGATTAAAAGTGTGTATACCTTTAATATGCCTGATAGCTCTGATCTGCCTTCCTATAGTTAGACACCAAACTCACTTCTCTCCCCATGCTAACAGCGTGGGGATCTGGAAGGCTTTGCTGAGATGATGACCTATCTGAATGTTGAAGAAAGATAATATTGAGAAGTGAAGGCAGAGTGCATTCTGTATTTAGAGAGCAGTTTGTATGAAGGCACGGGAACTGAAAATATAATGTCAAGTTCAGGGAATAACTTACTCAATTTGTCTGAAATATAAAAGTATGCGAAGCGGAATAATGTGAAATATCTGGAAAAGTAGGTTGACCTTTAATCATGGAGGGCTTTAAAAGCCAAGCTGATGTCTTTACATTTTTATCCCAAAGTCAATGTGAAGCTACAATCTCCCTTCTAGGAAAGTCAGCTGCAACAACCCTCTGCTGATTGAAACAAAGCCTTTGTCTTATTTAGAAGTGTTTGGGGTTGACCTATGATCTACCCATTTTCTTATAACCTTCCACTTTTAAATACTTACAGATCGGATCAGAAAATGTTCCTCTTGAGTGGTTATGATTCTTTTAACAGTGTACTAAGCCCTTAGACTAAGTTAAATTCCAGGTTTCTCATTAGGCTATCCCACCTGGATAACTTAGCCACACAATTTCCCTTCCAATTTTGACCCACCCTCATGATTCTGAAAAAAAAAATCTTATCCAATTCCTTCCAAAAGTTGAATGACTCATAACTTATTCAGCTTTGGTATCCGTTTCAATATACAGCTTAGAGCATAGCGCACCAAGAAATCATACTCAAGCTGTCTTTGGTATGTTAGCACAATTGGTATTCAATATATTCTCATCTGGCTCAGATGGTATATAAACAAATTACTTGTGACCATCAGACAAGTGGTACCCACTTGAATCCCAAATGGACACATTTCCTGGGACATGCCATCATCACTTGGTAAGGTCACTTTTCTAACGGGTACATCTAGAAATAATATACCTCAGAACCCCTGTTTCCAAATAAAATACAGCAATATCCTAAAATTGAATTCCTACAGGAGGCAGGCAACTGATGATTACAAAGTTGCTCTGTCCTTGGTGAGCGTGAGCAATAGAGTGGGGCTATCAGGAATGGGTACTCACCCTGGGTTTGTTGGAATGTTGGGATCATCCATTCTATTCCCTCCATTCCACCCTTCTAGAGCTGGAGTTTAAGTGAGGAGGTCTCGGTCCCTGTCCCAGACCCAGTGTGTAGGGGCCTGGGCTTGGATCTAAAAGCAAATTAGATTAAAGGGTAAGAAATTTTTTGTGACATTTCCCCTCGATCCTGTGTTGTGTCCTTTCCAACATTTAGTTAAATCCAATGTTTATTATTGATTGTACACAAAAACTCTTTGATTAGACCTTGGTCACACTGTAATCTATTCCTGCCTTAACTGTCCATCAGGCATTACTTCCTGTCAATCTTAGTATTGTAGTATAGTGGATAACAATACCACTACTACATTACCACAGAGTTCGGAAAATCCGAGTTCAAATCCCACTTCAGACATTCACTCTCTATGTGATCCTATTTCTCTGGGCCTCAGTTTCTTCATTTGTAAAATGAGGGAGCTGAACTCAAGAACATCAAAAGTCTCAGCTTTACATCTATGATCCTTTCCTTCATATTTTTTCATCTGTATCTGTTCCTCATCACCCTATTCCTCGAGAGTAAATCAAGATACTTTCTTTATCTTAATTTTCAAGGTTTTTATATCAACTGGCTCAAGCCTTTTTCACACCGTGCACCTCCCCAATACCTACCTTTTATCTATTTTTCCTACTTTCACTCATATCTGCACTCTATTCTATCTATTTTTCCTACATCTACTCATATCTACACTCAAGTCTTCCTGTACTCCCCCATGTATGATGGAAGAGAGCACTAGTCTTAGAGTCAAAAGACCTAAGTTCAATCCTGGCAATAACACTTTTTAGCTCCACAACTACTGACAAATTGATTAAGCTATCTCTCTGTGCCTATGAAATGGAGACCTTTCTTAAAGGCTATTGACAGAAAGGTTTCCTATAAATCTTAAAGTGCCATATAAATGTTTATTATCATTTTATCCCATTACCAGTCCCTTCCTCCTTCTTCCTTCAAAAAAAAAAAAAAACCTCTTAAAATCTCTCCTTTAAATCTCTCCTTCACTTTCCTGGTCCTTCTCTTGTTTTTGTCTTTTACTT
The DNA here is from genome assembly GCF_900497805.2 of Vombatus ursinus. Taxonomy (NCBI): domain Eukaryota; kingdom Metazoa; phylum Chordata; class Mammalia; order Diprotodontia; family Vombatidae; genus Vombatus; species Vombatus ursinus. The sequence goes on from NW_020941197.1 coordinate 22,395,394, forward strand.
TTCTCCTTGCACGGGCAGTGACATTTCTGTGTCTTACTTATTTTAGGTTTTCCTGTTTTCTTTTAATGAAAACTTTTAAAAGATGAAAACTAGAAATGAACAGTCTTTCTTCTTCTGAAATCTGATCATCCCGTATGTCAGTGTCATATCCTCTCAGTGAAACTACCCACCACCAGATACTCACTTCATCACAAATCTGGCGAGTGACAAGAACTCTCCAGTTCATTGCAACAATAAACTTTCTCTGTACCCGCCAGAAATCATAGTAGAGACTACGCCACAGTCTCTTTCCAAAAAGGACAGGCATCATGTTGAATTTAGATTTCATGTCATCCTCCTCAATTTGATTGGCGATGAATCTGCCACAAGGGAAGGGGAAACGCTAAGCAGATGCCTAGTAATGACAGACCACTCAGAACCAGTGAAATGTGACAGTGGAGAACTAAGAAACAAGCACCCAAAATAACCCAGGTGATACATAGGTTAGGAACTAATAACAGCTTTAATCCAAACAAATCTCATCAGACTAATCTGATTTCCTTCTATTTTAAATCAACAGGCCCTAGAAAGTCTATATCAGAAGAAGCAAGAGAAAGGGTCTAGAACAAGGATTCTTAACCTGGGGTCCACAGAGATTTCAGGGAGTCCATGAACTTGGAACTTATAATATTTTGATGGTTGTATTTCTGTATAATTGGTTTCCTTCATAAACCTATGTATTTTATTTTATGCATTTAAAAGCATTGTTCTGAGACAAGATCCATAGTGTTCATTCATTGCCAAAGGGGTCCATGACACATACAAAAAAGGTCAAGAACCCTTCGTCTAGAATTTGATGAGTCATCAGATATGGCCAAAATGGAATAATGTAATAAAGATTACTTAAGGACCAGTGTTCTCTAAAGTAGGGAAGTTGAGTCATTAGTAGCCCATTCGAGACTTCTGATGGCCCTCACAGAGGCCCTTGAATCCTAATTTTCCTTTCTCCATCATTGTGTATGCTCTAAACTAGGACTCCAAGACCAGACTCAATCTTCAATTCCTTCCCTTCCCCTTCTATATATCCACAATGCATATAAATCAGCAGTCTTTGTTGCCTAGGTCAGCTCAGGGAACTATTGGAATGAAAGGGATGGCATTGGCCCCATCACTCCTAAAGTAATGATCCACCTGGCTGGGAGACCCTGTGACATTCAATGTTTATTTAGACAGGTGGAGGACATGAGGGTGCTGAACGTTGAGAAGTACTCACAGTGCCACAAAAAAATGGATCCGGTTATAAGTGTACGCAGGAAGTCTCACCCGGCCAAAGTATTCTACAACCATGGAGAGCAGGTACTAACAAAAGAGAGGAATGTGGTCAATGAGGCAAACTCAGGAAATTATAGAATCAAAGAGGTGAGAAAGACTTAAGAGGCCCTCCAGTGTAACTGTAACCCCTCATTCTGTAGATCAGGAAACTGAAGTCCGGAGAGATTGTGATTTTCTCAAGACAAACTAGTATTTATGTCGGCAGGAGGTTAAACAATGGTCTATATACTTTGAAGAGCTCCCCATGCCCAAAAAAGTCTCCCAGCATAATCTACCAATGTCTGGAGTCCTTAATTGGTTAGACAGAGAAAGGCAGGACCATTGTCTCCAGAGGGTTCTTGAAAGGGCCTCCACAGACTGGCTGTTACTACACCTCATATTACTCTCTTTCATATAACTTTAAAGCACAGCCAAGCTGGACTGCTAACTATTCCCTAAACACATCCCAAATTTTCCTATCTCTGTGCTTTTGGCAAAGGTGTTCCTTATACCCAGAATGCCCTTTCCTTTTATCTTGGATACTTGAAATTGTACCCAACTTTTAAAGCTCAGCTCAAATGCTAAGACACTGAGGAGTATAAAAGCAACAAATTCTGGAACAACTTGGCATGGAGAAAAGAGTTAGAATTGGATAAGAGTAGTGGGGAGGGGAGGGGAGGCCCAAGAGAATGTGGTGAAAGAGTTTAGGGTGGACACTGGAGGGGAGTTTGCTATAAAGAGCAAACTACTTCAATGTAGGGAATTGTTGAAATGAAAGAGGTAGTATAGGCCCCCACACACATAAAACAATAATCCATCTGGCTGGGAAAACTTGTGACTTTCAATGTTTACTTAGAAAGGTAGAAGGCATGAGGGAGCTATGTGGCACAATGAATGGACCTGAAATGAGGAAGACCTGAGTTGAAATCTGGTCTCAGATACTCCCTAGCTGTGTGACCTTGGGTAAGTCATTTAATCTCTGTCTGACTCTATTTCCTCATTTGTAAAATGGAAATAATAATAGCACCTACTTCCCAGGGTTGTTTTGAGGATAAAATGAGATATTTTCAAAGCACTTTGCAAAATATAAAACATTTATATAGCATTTTATTTATATAATAAAATATATTTACCTATATATATTTTATTTAAATGCTATTTACATAGCATTTATAGGCTATGTTATAAAAGGAAAAATTGAGGTCATCTTTGCCCACCATTTTCTCTATGGCTAGCCCTGATCCTAGTGTGATTATTTTAATGGAAAGGAGCTCAGCTATGGGCTGGGCTAAGCCAAAAGTAAGAAATAACTTCCTCTTCCCACATCATCATCAACATCATTAATACCTAGCATTTCTATAATGCTTTGAGGTTTACATTATCTTGTTTGATCCCATGAGGGGACGTTACTACCTACTAGCACAAAGGCTAAATACCTGAATGGGACCCCTCTGCTAAAACTCAGCTCAGAGGCTTAGCCTTGAAGAAATAGTGAGGCAAAGTTTCCTTGACTTTAGGGGTGTCACTGAGATACAAGGGAACCACATGATAGAGACCACTGCTCCAGAGAAAACTACTGGCCATTGCTCCAGAAGGCCCTTGAATGCCTATGCTATGGCACAGCCTAGAGGTGACAGAACAATCAGCCAAAGCATGGAGCACAGCATGGGATTGAGAACACTATGCCTTAATCTCCCCAATGCAAGCACCCAACCCTCAGAACCAATCTCCTCTAAAGTCTCAGGTAGACATGCAACAGGAGGTCCTTCCTACCCCAGCATTACAGAGTGAAAACAAATCCCACTGAGAGGTGTCCAGGGGAGCGGCAGATACCTTATCAGCCACTTTAAAATGGCTGTCTGAATCCAAGAATTTCCGAATGATTGGGTCTTCTGTGGAGGAGAAAGGCTGTGTGAGAACAGGGCAAGGAAATCGTGAACACTCCAACCCTAGAGGAAAGCTATGGGTACAGATACAAATGCCAGGACACCTTGAAGCTGGGCTTCTGGTGCCCCTCTTCTTCTTGAAGCAGAAACCATGGACTAGATTGCTCTCCAGCCTTGGCCCCATAGGCCTCTCCTAGAGGATGTGATATTTTGTCACACCATGATCACCACTCCATCCTAAGTTAGACAAGTAGCTCGAATCAGAGTCATAAACTCAGAGTTTAAAAAAAAAAAGAATCTCTAGGGACAGCTAAGTGGTGCAGTGGATAGAACACTGGCCCTGAAGTCAGGAGGACCTAAGTTCAAATCTGGACTCAGACTGAACACTTGACCCTTACTAGCTGTGTGACCCTAGGCAACTCACTTAACCCCAATTGCCTAAAAATAAAAAAAAAATTAAAAAAAAGAATCTCAGAGGTCATTTAGCCCAAACCCTACCTGGTATATGAATCTTCAACAAGTGGTCCTCCAACCTCAACTTGAAGACCACCTGTGACTGATGGGCCAATGCATTCCATTTGGAGACAGTTTTAATTGTTAGGAAGCTTTGCTTTAGAGCTGAAATCCGCATGTCTGTGGCCTTAGCTCATCAATCCTAATTCTACCTTCTAGACTCCCCCTTTTCTGGGAATCTCCTTTCCCTTTGAGGAACTAGAGTGTCTTGGGTTTGCACCCAGGCAAGAGTTCTAGGTAGGAAATGGAGCCCCCTGCTCACCTCAACTCCAAGTTGATTATGTGATTATTGCTATTAGGCACTTTATATTTAATTCGACCTTCCTGGGGTTTAGGTTCCTGGGCATTATGCTCATTGTTAGCGGATTTGGCTCTGAATATTGGGAATGTAGTTGGGCAAATATGAAACAGGAGTTCCTGATATGGTTTCTCTTACCCAGGAGCCTGAAGAAAGCCTTTAAGTCTTCTGGGCGATAGTCAGCAATTTTTCTCCTTTTCAGAACAAGCTTTGTGTCTGTTGACTCAATCACTGACCACACCTTCCTCTTTCTTTTTTGTCTACTCTCATTCCTTTCTTCTGACAGAGATGGAGACTGTGTGGTGTCCCCTGAGGTTGAGGGTATGTAAGTCTGAATTGTGACATTAGGAGTGGCCAGTAAGGAAGCTACTGAGAAAAAAAATTAGAATCAGAAAAAGAAGGCACCAGAGAGGGTCCCCATTGCCTCGTTTGGCACTCACAACAGTGCTGAGTGGCCTTTATTAAAGGTGTTTCTGTACTCACTTTATGGATGAGGAAACTGAGGCTCAGAGATATTAATATACTTTTCCCTCCCTAGCTAAACACATTACAGTAACTAGGAGCACTGAGACTTGAACCCAGTTCTTCTGACCAAGTTCAGTGTTCTTCCATGAGGTCTATGTAATAAATAAGCTAGTTACTCAAACAGTAGGAATACTAAAGGAGGATGGTTGAACTATGTGGTGGTTATTGGATCAGATAGACTGAGGGATCACCACCTCCTGAAATACCTGAGGCTCAATCCTAAATCATCTCTCATGGTTGCCTTGGGCTCTGACCCCTTCTGCTTAATCCCATGGACCATCAGCGGACTACCGCTTATTAACAAGTGGCTAGAACCACCAGATAACCCACATAGCATTGCTCTGAGCTGTCTGCCACCTAGACAGCTAGCATACAGAGCAGTCCCTGGAGTCAGGAAGACCTGGATTCAGATCCTGCCTCAGACACATCCTTGGCTGTGTGATCCTGGGCAAGTCACTTAAATTCTGTCCTCCTCCTTTATAAAATGGGGATAATAAGAACACCTACCTCACAGGCTTGTTGAATTGATCAAATGAAATTTGTAAGGCATTTGGAAGCCTTAAAACACCCTATAAATGCTGACTAATTCTATCACTGCCACCTCCCTAGGCCTGCTGATCATCCCTGTTTTCCCACAGTTTGGGCTTGTTGGCCATCCTTGCCCACATACATACCCCTCCTCCCCATCAACTTTGATACCACTCAAATTTTCACCCAAGGAGACACAAACTGGGCCACTATTGTGTGTTTTCTCCAATATGTCCTGTGCTTTTCTGCCTCCAAATCTTTGTTTATGTCATCCTTGATAATCTCTCTGCTGTTTCCACTTACTGAAATCCTACCCATCACTCAAGGACTAGCTTGAATCTCCCCTCCACCATGAAGTCATTTCTGATCAATCCCAACTGAAAGTGATGGCTCTCTTTCCTTTGAAAGGACTTAGCTCCTAGGGTAACTTTCTTGGGCACTGATCACAGTCTTTTATTTAATGTCTATGTGTGCATCATTTCGTTTATTATATTTGTAAACTCCTTAAGAGTACAGACCATGTCTTATTCAGTTTTGTATCTCCTTTTTCATAGAGCAAACATCTAATAAATTTCTGTTACATTCAAGTAAAAAAGATTTGGAAGAAATGAAATACAGGGGGATACAATCTAATAATGAGAAGACATATAGTGATTTGATTCACTTATCACCCTTACAAAAATGGCCTACCTGAGAGCAACAATGATACCTAATTATTTGTATAGTTTTCTAAGGTTCATAAAACATGTTTTACATAAATCATTGTATGTAATATTCACAGCAGCCTTGTGAGGTATATAGCATAGTTATTATTATCTCCACTTTATAGATGAGGCACCAGGGGCTTCAATTAATTGACTTGTCTGAGTTTACCCAGCTGGTAAGTGTAGGAGACAGAATGGGATGCCAGATCTTCCCTGACTTTCCACAACAGTCCACTGCCTAGATAAATGAAATATATGATAGTCACCAGGGGGGGAGGAGCCAAAGACAAGCCTAGTTTACCTCATAGAATCATAGATTCTAAGAACTAGAAGGAAACCTCCTCCGTCACCTCTTATCGTACTGGTGAGGAAAGGTAAACACAGAGAAGTGTGGTAAGTAGTTAAATGTCACATAGCTAGATAACAACAGAGCCAGGATTTGAAACCAAGTATCCCGTCTCCCAGGACAGCATTGTACCATCATACTTCCATTTTCCTAGTGCCACCCTTCAAAATCATCTTTCATGCTGCCTTTGGCTGATATGCTACAGGCCAGCGGTTTTTAGCCTGGCATCCATGAATTTGTTTGTTTTGAATATTTTGATCATTGTATTTTAATTTAACATGATTATAATTTATATATATTATTATATTTGTATTTATATAAATTATATAAATAATAATTATAATATAATATAATTTTCTTTAAACCTCTATATTTTATGAATTTAAAAACATTATTCTGAGATGAGGTCCATAGATCTCACCAGACTGCCAAAGGGGTCTCTGATGCAAAAATGGTCACGAACCTCTATTATAAGTGTTTATCCCACATCTTAGAAGATGAGGGACTATTCATCTGCCACCCTTGAGGAAAGAGCTAAGATATAAGATATAAGACTATAGATCTTTTCTGCTTGCCTAGTTTGTGCAAAGCTCTAGTTGTCTAAGATATCATAGAATTATCTCACATGTGAACATCTCAGAGGGACATTTTTAAAATACTCACAGGAGCCCAAATCACTCCCAGCCGCTCACAACCCTCCTTGTCTCCTCACCCACCTGAACTTTCCATGGCAGCTCTAGCCTATCTAAGAAAAACTTCTGGTGGCTTTCTGAGATGGAAGTGAGAGCCCCACTCAAAGCAGCCCCCGCTGGGTTTTCCCAGTTCTCTGTGTCAGCTGAAATTCGCTGTCCCCATCAAATCCTTCTCTTTGCCAAAGGTGATAATGAGCAGGCAGCACCGACTGAACACTGAGCTTAGTTGAATGTTTGGATCCGAATGGACCTAAAGGTTCTGGGGTATGCATGAGACTTGGATTCTCAGGTGACATCAGATAGTTCCACATGGGAACTGTCAACACAGCTTCAAATTCAAATGGCCACATGAAACCTATGGCCCATTGTTCTGACATGCAGGGCAGAGTGGTTGGAAGAAGAAGCTGGAGTGAGGAAAAAGGAAGAAGAAAATTATTTTGGTGATGAGACTTTAGGTTATCTGTCTCAGGAAAGCTGGAATTTGCCTGGGCTCCCCACAAAATTATTACCTTTTTCACTTACTCACAGGTCAGATCTTAAAACAATATCCAGGCTCATGCTTGTCCAAAGTAGGGTCTCCTGATCATGTTTTCATTTCTGAGATGTCCAAAAGCTGAGGAGCATGGAGGATGCTAAATTGTTTACAAAAGCTCCATTGACTCTGAGAAGGCCTGAACCTTCTACTTGAGAGAATAGTGGTGTATCTTCTCAATGAAATAATATCAAGAAGTGGCCTCAGCTCCAGATGGACCACCCCCTTCACCTCTGCCTGGGGAATGTGCTGGGGAGGGTTGGTAGAATGAAGTAACCCCAATTAATGCCCAGGACTAGAGAAATCATTCTCCTTGGCTTCCATTGCAACAAATCTTCCAGGCCTTGACATCAACCTTAGATCCATAATTATACCACCTCCATGATCTAAAAGTTCTCCTCTCCAATAATTTTATCTCCTGTCCTTTCATGTCTTCTTCAGCCTCATGCCTCTCAAACATGGGTGCCTGTGAGGTGGTGCAATGAATAGAATACTGGGCCTGGCATCAGGAAGATCTGAGTTCAAATCCAGCTTTAGATACTTACTAGCTGTGTGACTCTGGGCAAGTCACATTTCCTCTGTTGGCCTCAGTTTCCTCAACTGTAGAATGGGGAAATTAGTAGCATCTCATGGAGTTGTTATGAGGATCAAATGAAAATGCTTAGCACATGCCTGGCACCTACTAAGTGCTTAACAAATTATTTTCTCCTTCCTAAACCTATTCTCTATGGTTCCTATGATCTCCATTTTTCTATATTTTACTGTCCTTATCCATCTCCTTTACTACAACCTCAGTCATCCTTTCAGTACTGACCCTATCATTGACCTTTAGAGCTGATCACTGTCCTCCAACCTCTTTCTATGTACTCCAACCAAAAGTGTGCTATAGGAGCAGCTAGGTGGTACAGTGAATCGAACACCAGCCCTGGAGTCTGGAGGACCTGAGTTCAAATCCGGCCTCAGACACATAACACTCATTAGCTGTGTGACTCTGGGCAAGTCACTTAACCCCAATTGCCTCACCAAAAAAAAAAAAAAAAAAGCATGCTGTAGCTAACTCATACCAGTTCAGAGACTGTTAAATTTTCAGTGTGAGCACTGACATCTCAAAAATGAACAAACACTAAAAATTAGAGCTTGATTTATTGTTTTGAATGTTGTCTGGACTTAAGAAAATGATAGACAAATATTAATAATGCAGGTTAAACTTGCATGATTAAAGTGTGTCATACATATTTTTTTGTGGGAGAGCTGGTGGTTAAACATTTAGTAATACATTGCTGACTCCAACTTTTCATGTCAATGCCAATCCTCAGTCTTAAGCAACACCTACTATCTATTTCCTTTTGTTTTTCACAAAGTCTATTTTACTTCAGCCCTCAGACAACTCCTACCCTCCACTCCACTCATCTTTGCCCCTCCTCCCAGGTCAACTAGATCCTCAGTGCAAAAAGTGAGTGACTATCATACCCAACAGTGGTTATTCTATATCTTCTTTCTTCAAAAGGCCCCACCACAATTTTGCAAACAATGTTGCTCAGCAAAAATCTTGCTTTACTGAGAAAATTGAGACCATCCAGCCATAATTCCCTACTCAAACCTCTCTATATGTTCACCCATCCTCTCCTTTGTCCAGTCTCAGAGAAGCAGGTACCTCATCTTATCAAGGCTAGTTGTGTTGTGTTAGTGGTATTTACCCCATCTCCTCTGATATTCCCCACTCCCTTCCTCCAAATGGCTTCTTACTTGATGGCTGCACATAGGTCCATCTTCTAAAAAAATGGCACTTCACTTGATACCACCACCTCCCCAAGCTGTCATCCTATACCTCTCTTCTCTTTTATTGTCAAACACCTAGAAAGAATTTCCTTAATCATTCACTGGCTGGACTTTCTAACTGCCCACTCAGTTCTCAATTCTTTGCAATCTGATTTCCAATCCCACTCCAATACTCCTTCTTCAAAGGCTAGTTGTGATCCCCAGATGGCTAAACCCTCACCCTCTATCCATCCGTCTGTGGCTTACAATCCTGTTGATTAATGCCCCCCATTATCCCAGAAACTCTCCATCTTTGGCTTCTGTGACATAATTCTCTCCTGGTTCTCTTCCTTCTGCTGACTACTCCCCTGCCTCCAGGCTCTTGCTCCTCCCCAGCACCCCACAAATAATCAGTTGGCAAGCTTTGCTGATTCCATTTCTATGACATATTATCACTTTGCCTTCATATACCCACCACTCTCCTTTAGAACTTCATTTGGAACTTCATTACCTCTCACCTGGACTATTGTAAGAGTCTTCTATTCTCTTGGATAACGATACATTGGTTCTATTATCGAGAAATAATTTATGGAAGAGTTAACTTAAATAGTCTCAGAGGTCCCTTCCAGCTCAGATGCTGTTATTTTCATCTCTCTTTCTTGTGTTTTTACCCGCTACAATCTTCCCACAGCTGTCAAAATCATCTTCCTAATGAAAAACGTCAACCCCTGTTCAAAAACATCAGTGGTATCCTATTGCCTATAGGGTGAAACACAGACTCTTTGGGCCCTCAACAGTCTGGTTCTGATCTTCCTTCTCCACTTAATTTTGTATCACCTTTCACTCCCTCTACTCCCTATAACCAAATTATATTACTATTTCCTAAACTTTATATTCCATCTCTGGCCTCTATGCTTTCACACTAATTGTCCCATCATCCTAATGCATTCTTTTCTCATCTCCCCTTTTAGAATCCTTATCTTCCTTCAAATCTCAGCTCAGATGCCACTTTATTCATGAAGCCTCCCCAGTTCTCTCAGTTATTAGCCCTCTCTCTCTCTCTCTCTTTCTGTTTCTCCTCAAATTTTTTTAAAGAATAGTTGATGTAATTTATCACTTGTTCCCCTTGTTTCAGACTTTGAGTTGCATTTAGATGTCATATTCATCCATCCCCCTAAAATGTGAATTTCTTGATTATTTCCTATTTTTTCTATATCCTTATCCTTCTATATCTTTTTCTATATCCTTGGTCCCAAAAGCAATCCTTTTATCCTTCCCTATATCCTTTCTATATCCAGCACAGTATATTTATATAGAATAGGTGCTCAATACATGTTTGTTGAGTGGAATGAAATCTTTCAGGGTTATCAGTTGCTTCTTTTGAAAGAGGGGATGATAGTATTCCTTCTCCTGAAAGAACAGACCTGAAATGGAAACTTTTTCAAGTTCTCTTCCTTTTCTTAGAACTGGGACTCCCATTTGAACTTTTGTTTGCAGCAGAACAGAGATTTGATGGGGATGCCTGAAGTCCTCCACACAGCAGTCATGAGAGAGCTAACAACAAATTCACAAACATTTGTCTTATTAAGAATTAACCTATGAATTATTATGAGCTAATAATAACTCTTCTGACATTAGTTGTTAGCAACAATAACGACCAATGCACATCCCTGTTATGGGAGCAATCAGTAGAACTGGGTAAGACTGTTCAGAGAGTCTAATGAAGCACACAGTGGACATTCAATAAACATCTGTTGAATGAATGAATGAATGATGAATGCATATTTCATTCCATTGTAAAGTGGAAAAAAAACTCCATCTTCGAAGAAACAATTTCACTTCCCTCCCACATTTTTATTCCAGTATTGATATAAATAGGTCACATCTGCCACACAGCAGAAACAAGGGCATCCATGGAAACTATGCTTCTGTATTCTTCTAATATAGCACACTATATTAATGGTGAGTCCAACGAAGTAAATAAACATAGACATTGTCTGTGATAGGAGAGGTCTAGCCTTGCCCCACTTAAAGCTATTCCACCTTGGCTAAATAGCTGGCAGTATGCCCTTTGTTAAGTCCAAAAGCAAGTTTTGGAACTCTTTATCTCCTTTCTCCTCTGCCCAAGTCTTGTGCTCCCCAAAGCCCTCTGATGCAACTCTGAATGGACAGCAGGAAGCAGGGAGGCCTAGGAGGCAGTGGTCATGAGTACTGAACAGGGGATGGAGACTGAAAGGAGGTAAAACCCAAGCTCATGAGGGAGTCAGCCTCACAGACCGTCAGAGCCATTATGTGGCCAAGGTCACATGGCGTCACCATTCCCTTTCGTTAAAGATTTTTCATCAAATTGTTGTAATTCCTCTTTCATTGTCACATTTTATGAATGAAATTCAAAATATGAAGCTTGGTTAATTTAAGCAAAGTTTCTTTTTGACAGACATTTAAAAAGGTGTTAATAATCAAACTGTAATCTCATTCATTCACCTTTCTTAAAAGAATCTGGGTCATGACCTTTTACTCATCTTCTTTGACATTATACAAAATTCTCACTTTCCAATAAATACTTTTGAAAAAATAAAAAGCATCAGAATGCTTATTTTACAGTCTTCTCTCTACCATACAATGTCCATCTTTGAAGGAAATAAAAGAAAATCATCTTGGTTTTTAGTACAATTACTGAGCAACAGATGCCCTCCAGCTAAAGAAAACACAAAAAGAAGTCTTTGTTACTTTAAAACTCTGGGGTTACTATTTCAGAACTATTTCACTTTTAAAGACTCATGCACTTTGGGGAAGGCAAAAGTCTGCTATTTATTTAGTCTGGATGAACACTGTAAGAAAAATGCAGGGCAGTTTAAGCTGTTTGAAGTAATTTCTTTACATAGCTGGCTATATGTGGCTTTAACAGCTGCAGGGGTTATTGGTTGGGAAATGGAAGGGAGGCAAAGGTTACATAGTTCTGCTCAGTAAGGGTATCCATGGTGGTAACCCTCATGATGACGATAATCATCCTGGTAGCCATCCTGGTAGCCTTGGTGATAGCTATGGTAACCATAGCCAGCATACTCATCTTCAGGGCATCTCATGCCCAATGACTGCTGAATAGCCATTTCTTGTCTCCTGAGTTGCATGGAATCAATTAAGTCATATACGATCACCATGGACCACATTGGAGAAGGATACCAGGACTTGACATTTCCATCTTTCCCAACCAGAAGCATGGAGAAGTACTCGGGACTGACTTGAAAATAGTTCCGTATATCTTTCACCAAATGAGCAGGCAAATCTTCTCGTTCAACCACAGAGCTTCCTAGAATGGGATTGAAATAGAATTCATCAATGAACTGTGGTTTTGTAGTTCAGGAAAAAACGAATGCGGCAGGACCAAGTAGAGAGCCCAACTCTCCTTTCTTTCAGCGCAAGCCAAGACTGTGATACAGGAATTGTGCCATAAGGAGTCATCAGAAAGAGTTATAGATCATATAAAAATGTAACAAAATGTCAGGAGGAGAGGATGGCATGAGTTACAGTTGGGGTCATGTGTCCTCAAAGAGTACAATACCCCTAAATACCTCAGTGTAGTTATCACCTTTGCCTAAGTCCTAAAAGAAATTTACTTCTTGCTTCTAATAGCTCATCTTTCCTTCTATTCTATAATACCGTTAGTAATGAACTTTGGTACACATCATGTCTCTTTCATAGGAATGTTAGAAAAGGTAGAATCAGACTCTTAATTTAACTCCAGTCAGATTCATTTCTTTTAAGCTGGTCATTAACAAAGACTATATTGTCCATGTTTCTGAACTTGTTTCCTGTCAGAGTAGCAACTCATTTCTTGGCAACTAAAGTCATCCTTTCAACTGATGCCTTTATAGCCAAGAGGAGTTTTTCATCAGCAAATGTGTGTGTGGGGAGGGTGGGGGCAAAGACTGCCCAAAAATAGATCTAGTGAAACCAAATTGAATTAACATGGGAAATAGATTTTATTAACTAATTTTCTAAGTGATATTTTGAATAGACAGTATTAATTTTTGTCTTGGTCTCAAAAAAATGCTTTATGCATGTATGTATATATGAGCGCACTAACTTTGCTAATAGTCAATTACTTAAAAACATATTACCATTGATTGGGAACAATTCCAAAACTCCCCCAATGTCTTCACCAAGGCCTAACAACTTCAAAATGGTTATGTGACGCAGACCTGGGGGAGAAATGAGAGTCATAGTTAATTTACAGCAATCCATTTCAAATAGGAACCATCTACTACTTCCCAGAATTTTGCAGCTGAGTATACAAGATATCTTTCCGGAGCTAACACATATATTACAAAAGAAAATGAGGTGAATAATTCATTCACACATTAGGCTTCAGAATTTTTTTTTAAATGCCAAAATGGGAAAAGTGCTAAAAGCTATATCCTGTGGCTCTGAGAATTAATATCAGTGTTTGAGGAATGTTCAAATGTTTTGGTAGATTGAAAGAGAAGAACTTGTCTCAAACTGGTTTGCATTCTCTGGAATGATGAAACAAGACATGAAGCAGTTAGCTCATTAAAATATCTGAGATTCTTTGGGCTGGCTGGTGCTTGGAAGGAAGCTGAGCCAGAAATTGCAATGGCTTCCCTTGGTAGCTTTTCTCATTAACTTCCTTCCAGAGGGAGGACTGGGAGGTCAGAGACCTAATTTGATTCATTTGATGGAGAGCCCATCCTAAGAATCCACCAGAGAGCCATTAGCACAAGTCAGAGGATGCCCTCCGGGCTTAGGAGATTGTTTAAAGAATTCCAAAGGGAAACACTTGGGAAATCCACAACTTTATTTCAAATATCCAGCTGAATTTCCAGAAAGAGGGGGAAGATGCCATGCCTTGGCAACTTACTGGGATCGTTTTAAAGATAAAGATGATGCAGGGGTACAATGGACAGAAAGCTGAAAGGACAAGGGGCCTGTCGTGTCATGGTACCCAGATGTCATGAAGATTTTGACAGTCTCAAATCAGGCAGTAATCTGGAGTTAATCACCTAATAATAGAATCAGTTCTTTAGCCTGGGGATGGAGGATGGGGGTTGGAAGACTTAAAATGGACTTGTTTTGAAGAGAAGCCAAAACCCAAGGCAGATGTAGCTTTTGGGGGAAAATGCATATACACTTTTCCAGTTTGTTTTGGTACATTCAATGCACATAGTTCTAATAGGCAAGGTTGCTTCCTACCCAAATACCAGGTATATTCGTCATGTGAATCACATTTTCAAATGCAGGCCTGTGAAATCAACAAAATAAATATAAACCAGGCTAGCCTTTTTTTTCTTCTTCTTTACATTTATGGAAATGATTTTGATCCACAGGGTAAACATTTGTGTATATGTCACAGCTGAAAACTAATCAGTGCCCAGGAACTGATTATCTGAATAAAGGTGATTTTTCAATGATCTGGGTTTATGCCTTCACTTGGCATAGTAGATGCTGGACTTGGGATCAGGAGGATGGGTTCAAATCATGCCTCTGACACTTAAAAGCTGTATAACTATAGTCAAGTAACTTAACCTTTCTGAGCTTCAGTTTCTTCAGCTGTAATAAGGAAATATTATAATATATGTATATGTATATACACGTATGTATGTGTATGTATACGTATGTGTACATATTTATATATAATATTTGTAGTACCCACTTCACAAGGTTTCAATTAGGTTCAAATGAGACAATATATTAAAAAGCACTTTGAAATCTTTAAAGCATTCTATTTTTGTTATTTTAGAAAAAGAAGCAGAGAAGAGAAGGGTCTACAGGAGTAGCAATGGCATGACTTCTTACCAAAATTGCAAGCCTGTCCACTGAGAGCAGAGAGCTGCTGTGAATATGCCCAGTCTTCATCATTAGGAGCAGAAATCACAAGTAAACGCCTCCTCCAACGGAATCTGGGAAATAAGCAATGGAGAATTAGGCTTTGCAGTGGCCAGAAGCTGCTGCCCTCCCCATTCCAAGCTCCAAAGGACACCTCTCACCATTGCACAGGAAGCCACTTGGGACTGAGATTCCACAAAGGTTCATGCTGAAACAATGACATTCCACATCCTAGTTCAAACCAAGGGGTAGAAGAATTCTGCAAGCTCTCTATCATTTAAACTTTGACAACAGAGCGTGTCTCATCAATCTACTTTTTGTTATACTGGCTCCCCAAACCTAGTCATCCAGTTTCACTACCTAAATTAAAAGTACCATGACCATGCTACCTCTTCCCAAAGATTCATCACTATTCTAATCAGCTCCACTCCTCCCTAGGTCCTTTCCATTCCAATTCCCCCATCTCCTAGCCCAGATCCAATGTACATTTTGGAACTACCAGCTCTCTTCTCAACAAACTCACCTATATCCTTGAACTTTTTAAGTTAGCCTCTCCATTTTAACTGAAACCTGACTCTCCCCCAAGGACACATACCCCTTGCAATTTTCTCCAGTGGAAGCTTCTCCTACTGCTCCTGCAATTCACAAGACCAGAAGGAAGAGAGGACATATTCTTCTCATTGGTCTTTCTTCTATTGCCACCTGTCAAGATCATTTCCTTTTTGACATCTGTATAATCCATTTATACCACTCTTTCCCTCAACCCTGTTTCCATTATCTACTATAGTTCAGTTTGCTCTCCTACTTTCTTCTTTCTCAGGGATTTTATTCCCTCTTCATAGTCTTCCTTTGTCACCATCTGTATGCAGGTGTTCTTAAACTGAGGTCCATGGACAGTTTTAAAAAATTGGTAATTGAACTTTGATATAATTGGTTTCCTTGGTAAATTTATGTATTTTACTTTGTGCATTTAAAAATCATTATTCTGAGAAGGATTCCAATAGTTTTACTAGAAAACTAAAGGAGGGTGATACACTAAAGGTTAAGAAGCCCTAACCTGTAGGAATTTCAATATTCATGTCGACAGCCTCTCTAACAACATGACCACACAATTCCTCCTCTCTGTTGACCTTAGTAATGTGGTTTCAGCCACAAATTAGCACAGATATACTAACTACCTTATCACTTTGGTACGTGACACCATTTCCATGATCTAGAACTGTAATATTTGACAAGACAACCATATCATTTCATATTTCTCCCAGTCTTTTGCTCAAATCAAGCCTACTCTTCATCCTCTGGTCTCTTTTCTTGTCCCTAATCTCTTAGGTTGATCATCTATTCCACTTGTACTTGATTTGCCCTTGTACTCAATAACATTTTAATGCTTCAGTATCTTACAACCCTAGAATTCCCTACATCTCAATCAACTAACATTCTTAACTTTTGTATTTTCATGCCTGGAAACCCCCACTATCTGGTTCCTTTAATATTGATTCAAGACTCATGTGCTGCTAGAGAAAGTGACAAAATTAAGTTGATTTCACACATTAGAATTTTATCATACACAAATTCGGCTAGACCATTGACCTGGGGGCAGTGTGGTGTGGACAGAGTGCAAGACTTTTAGTCAAGAAGACCTCTGTCCAAATCCTCCCTCAGATTTTTTACTAGATACGTGATCCTGACCAAGACTCTTATTCTCTCTATGCCTCAGGTTTTTCTTCTATAGAATGAGAGAGTAGAATCCAATGATGTTCCAGCTCTAACTCTATGGTTCTGTGTTGTCTGACAACTCTTCATCCTCATCAGCTACCTGAAATTTTCCAGAATGACTGTTCCAAACCTTTTCTTTTCTCCTCTCACTCCCAACTGTACTCTTATTTTCCACTTTTAAAAATATGTGACTTTGTCTCCTGCTTCACCAAGAAAACTGTACTTTATTCTGTTCCTCCAAATCTCCAGCAATGTCAATGGCTATCCTCTTTCCCCTGAGTAATAGAAGAAATATCCATGAGAACCCTTTCCCCATCCTCCTTAAAAGCTACTACTTTCCTTCTGTTGATTATCTCTAATTTATTCTGCATATCCCTTGTTTATATGTAGTTGTTTATGTGTTGTTTCGCCCATTAGACTGTGAGCTCCTTGAAAGCAGGGACTATCTTTTGTCTTTGTATCTCCAGTACTTAACACAGTACCTGGCACATAGTAGGTGTTTAATAAGTTTTTATTGATTGCTCAATAAATGCATATTGACTAATTAACTCTTCATTAAGGCTAATGAATCTACCTGTACCTTTGATCTCATTCTTTTCTGTCTTCAGGAAAATGTTCCTGTGATCAACTTTCTTTAATATATCTTCAATCTCTCCTTCACCATTAATTCATTTCCCATTTGCCTAAAATATGCCCAGGTTTCCCCAACTCAATAATAAATCTTCCCTGGACTGTTCTAACCTATCCAATTATTGTTCTATTTTCTTCCTTTCATTGATAACCTTCTTGAAAAAGTTATTTATACCTGATGCCTCCACTTCCTTACTTTTCAGTCTGGCACTTACTGCCCCACCTAAACTCTACCAATGCTGCTTTCTTAAAGATTACCATGGACTTCCCAACCAACAAACCCAATGACTTTGATCCAGTTCTCATATTCCTTGACCTCTCTTCAGCTTTTGACACTGTTCATTACTCTTTCAAGTTTCCATATCCTCCATACTGTCTCCCACCTTCAAATGTTCTTTTTCTCTCTTCCTCACATTTTCCCCAAATTGACCTTCTCTTCATTGTATATATTCTCTCCCTTGATGATCTCATTTACTCTCCTGGCCTCAGTCACCACCTATATATATTTATATATAGACATCTCTTCATCTCTCTCCTCTCTTCTAAGCTCCATGCTTGTGCCTCCAACTGCCTACTTGGTATCTCTACTATGGCATACCATCAGTACCTCAAACCCAACATGTACAAAGATGCAATGTGTCTTTTCTCCCTAACCTTTCTTTTCCATTTGACTGTACTGTTTCTCACTATGGCACCCCATCTTCCAATTATTAAAAAAAAGAATAATGATATTATCTTTGACTCTTCTCTCTTCTTTACCACTCATTCCAATCAATTACTAAATCCTGTTGACTCTACCTTTACAATTTGTCTTGCATCCATCTCTTCATTTCTTTCTTTCTTTTTTTGAGGCAGAGTTAAATGATTTGCCCAAGGTCACACAACTAATAAGTGTCTGAGGTCACATTTGAACTCAAGTCCTCCTGACTCCAGGGCCAGTGCTCTATTTACCATGCCACCTAGCTGCCCCTATCTCTTCATTTCTATTTGTACTGCTGCCACCTTTATCACAGACTAGTGCATTTCTATAAACCTGCTATCTGGGAAGCTGGGATCATGTCCGCTGAACACAGTTTGTATCTCGTCCATTACAGTCTCACAAGTCAAAAGGGCATTATTTAGGCTTTAAATGATGATAATGTATACAAAGGAGAAGTAGAACCAAGGGACATTTTTAGGGTGTTTGGGACATATTTATTGGGGAAAATATGCTTTGCCTTGTACCTAAAGTTATGGGAGAACTGTAGGGGACAAATTTATCTAAGTGTTTAAAAAAGAAAAGAGTGGATTTCACACTTGTTTCTTTCTCTGCCATTAAGTCTCACTGTCTTGAGAGCAAAAACAGGAATATACAGTCCAGAAAAAAAAATGGCCTCAAGAATAGGTGGGGATGTGGTGTGAGGAGGAGTGTTGCAAAGGTTTGAATGACTGGGAAGAACACAGTAATAACCTGATGAAATATTAGTTTTAAATGGAAGGCCTCTAATGAGCCTCCCTGAGAACCATGATCATTAAATTATAGTGATTTCTATTACTTGTTTTTCTTAAAAGGAAAAGAAAACATAAAATCAATGTTTAGGTTAGTGGGGGCTGGGGGAGGACGGAGTATGTGCTCAGCTGGAGCAGGGCAGGAGGATGGGATGTCAGGACTGTCAGGGATTTCTGGAAGACAGCTTGGTGACTGTCGTCAGGGTCACACCCCTCTGTTCTCTACATTCTTCTGCTTTTCTAGGAGTTTTGCCAGACCAGTACTGACCCATCTAACCCAGACTCAACCTAATCCAGGCTCCCAGGCCTCACACAGAGCTATGAAGTCTTCTCCTAAAGGAGTTATTTTGGGTGATGTATATTTTGCCGTGTTTACCTAACTATGCCATTGAATAAAGTTCTGACTTCTGCAGTATGTGATTCAAGACCTACTGTCTCAACCATAGTGAACAGCGGGTTGTTTGCTTGTTAAGTAATGCCTCTTTGTCCACAAGGGGTCCACCAAGAGCTCTGCCTGGTGCCCACCACGGGGCTGATGCTCCAGGATATGGCATAGGTTGTGAATCTCACCCCACTGCCTTATTTTCAAATGAGTGGTTTCCCTGTCAGTTTGGCTACTCTGCAAATGAAAAACTCCAAGTCGTGCACGTATTTACATATCTTACTGGTATTCCCAAATCAGTAGAAATTTGACACCATCCTCTGTGGTTTCATTCTCACAGAGAGATAATTATAGGCAGAACAAAATGAATGTTGCTGAAGACTAGACTAGCTCCGATGTCTGCTAATCTCAAATGAGAATATAGAATCTCACCAATACCTCAGCAAATTTGGAGGAAAAATTCCATTTGGAAAACAAACCAAGTTTATTCTGTCATTTTCTACATCCCTCTTTCCTGAACTTACAACTTTAGAGGCTTTGCCTCACACACTCCTCCCTTTTATTCCTCCCTTGAAGCTAGAGTCCTTCAATATAGGACCTAGATAAGAGAAACCCTGTGAGTTTACCAGTCATTATCCTCTAGGGTGACAGACACAGAGAAGAAGTGGGCAAACTGATGAGCAGTTTGGGTTGGTGTATTAGATTAAGGTGACGTTTGCTCAAATGAGCTTCTATTGCTAGAAAGGGTGATAATTTCTTTAGCTTAAGAGATCTCTCCATGGGGGCCTGAGTGTCCCTCTCTGCAAAGAGGTTAGCCTAAGACAATAGGTTAAATTGACAGTCTCATTTAATGGTATTGCATTGGGAAGCAGCATAAGGTCATGGGGAAAGTATTACATTCAGAGGCAGGAGATCTTGGTCTGTCCCTGATTTTGCCCCTTACTAGTGACATGGACTTGAGTAAATAAATTTCTCTCTCTCTCTGAATTTCAATTTTCTCAACTGTAAAATATAACAATCATAGTATTTGGCTTCAGAGCTCCTTCTAGGTTGTTAAAAAGATGCCTATTGCAATACAGATGACTCAACACCTCCTCACCTTTATTGGTAATGAGAATGGAAGGAAGGGGGATAATAATAATAATAATGTGCCCACTCTCACATCAGCTTTCAAGAACAACAGGCCTCAGAAAATGAGACAATAAGAGAGAGGAATGCCTGGATTGAGAAGGTAGGTTAGAACCTTCTGGACTCAGAACTGTCTTGTTCCTTCAAAAGGAGCAGCACCTCCAAATCCTTCAGATTTGGCACAAAACTTTCAAGACAGAAAGTGTAATTTTGTCTGCAGTCTTAAGGGGAAGTAAGGAGCAGACTATGGAGATGCTCTAGCAGAAGGGAAACTCCTTGATTAGACTGAAAATAATGGGAAGGCTATAGTGAATACAGGACTTTACTCTCTTTCCTTTCTGGTAGGTAGAGAATCAGTATAGTCGTAACTGTTTCCTCTTCTCTCTAGACTCCTGAGAGGCCAAGATCCATTTTCCTTTTTTTTTTCTTTTAATATTGCCTTATTTTTCAGGACATTAAATAGAGAAAGTAACATTTTCTCTTTCTCTGGCCACCAGCGAAACTTTAGGTTAAGTGGCATCTTGGAAGTCACATCAGTTTTTAGTCTAATGTCATCTTCTAATGTTCCTCTGTATCTTTACAGCTATTCATTTTTTAAAAACATATTCTCAATTTATAGAAGTCATTTGGATAGATTTGTACATTTGCATTGAACTAGATATTTCCTCAAAGCTTAAAACTACACTCAGACATTTGCAGACATCTCAAGTTTTCCCAAATTTGTATTTCCTTTGACTTGGGTATCCAAGTAGAAGTGGAATGATGTAGTGGAAAGAATGTTGGACTGGGATTCAGAAGACCTGGGTTTAAGTCCCAGCTCTATCCTTTACTAGCAATATGACCTTAGATAAGTTGTTTCTCATCATTAGGCCTCAATTTTCTTCTCTGTCAAATGTGGGGGTTAGACTACTAGATGATCTCTGAATTACCTTCCAACTCTACTATTCTGAGATCTTTTGAGTCATCTCATGTTCAAGGAAAGTCAGTCACATGTACTCTGTAAGGACCAGGAAGGAGAAAAATCACTGATTCAAGATCACAAAGTCAGCAGCATAGCCACAAGTTCAACCCAATAATCCTCATTATCAGTGCCTTTTCCAATTAACAAGAGGCTAAAAATAACATTCTCAGTTGACAGTTTGCTGTATAATTCTTAGAAATTGAATTGCTCTCTTGGAAAAGATAAAGACCATACAAATCTATGAACATCTATTTGTTGTTTTTTATTTCAGTACTTTGGTGTAATCATGTAAGGTGATTTAAAGTCAAATCAAACCCAGCCACTCCTGAGGGCCAAAAAGACATGTACCTAGATAGGAAGTTCTCCAATGACTGCTTCTTGTCTTCCTTGCAGACAATGCCCTCCTTCTTCTGCCTTTCCATATCTTTGATTCGAGATTGGAAAGTGTCAATCAAATCAAAAATAGACTTCATTGCTATGGGAACCTCGTAGTATTGCTGTTTAAGAAAGAAAAACAAAAAGACAATTACAGACCCAAACATCCAGCTATTCATTAGGACAGCTTTTCTCCAATTGGGGATTGGAGCTGAAACCCCCAATCTGCCTAGGGCAGCACAATTTCTGAATACAGTCATGGAAACTGAACTACTGGGGCTCATCCATTTGACTAATTCCCCTACACAGTACTGCTTTCTTTCTTTTTGAGGTCCTGAATGTATGAAACACCATGACTTACACTTTCAAGGGTCTTTCGGGTTTACAGAACTCCTTTCACTGTGAAGTCACCCACCTACCTCCAAAGTGCTTCACTATGAATATATCCCAGTTTCACTTCCCCTGCCTTTGATGCTGAGCTGGTTCTCATACACTTTACAACAGAAAAAGAAGTGAGGAGCACCATATTTAATACAGGAAAGTGAATGAAATTACTCAATTGAGCCTACCTACAGTAATAAACCTGTGTAAAGAAACTTCTCAGCCTATCAGAAGGGTGATGAGGAAGGGAAAGAAATAGGCACTGGAAGAAGAGGGACAGAGAAACTGTTCTTGTAACACAGGAAAAGCTAAATCTGCTGGAAAATATGACTCAGGATCAATGAAAGAAATAAGCCAAAGGTTTACGACTTAGGTCAAAGTCTTATGCTTTAGAATACATTCTTCAAGAGGAAAGTCAGAAAGCACTAGGCATGGCAAATAACAAATGATATAAGGAAACATGAAATCAGATATATTTAACAGACAAAAAGAAACTGATTACAGACATAGTTGACATACTAGAATCATCTGTCTGTGGATACTCAGATCATCAGTTGGTCATGGCAGAAGTCAAAATAAACCCCAGATTGGAAGAAAGAATAAAAGTGAGGAAAAAGGGATTGTGTGTGATTCAGGAGTTCTTTATTGACTTTATATGGATAAACTAATGACTGAAAATGAGGAAATGAATAAAAATGATGATACTATCATTATTTCCTACAGAACTTTAATCAAAGAGACCAAAATAGCCCAGAAACCATGTTATCCAGCAAACTGTCAATCTCTTTGCTAAATTAATAAAAAGAAAGAATAAGCAGATATAACATTGCTTTAGAGTGAAATGGGCAGCGAGGTGATGCAGTGGACAGAGTGCCAGGCCTGAAGTCAGGAAGACTCATCTCCCTGAGTTCAAATCTGGCTTCAGACACTTACTAGCTATATGACCCGGGGCAAGTCACTTAACCCTGTTTGCCTGTTTCCTCATTTGTAAAATAAACTGGAGAATGAAATGGCAAACCACCCGGTGTCTTTGCCAACAAACAAAAACAAAAACACAAATAGAGTCACAAAGTTGGACACAACTGAAAACTACTGAACAGCAACAACAACAATTGGAGTGAAAACTTGTTTATAAAACACCATGGAGGAAGACAGCAGAAGATTAAGAAATCATGAAAAATAGTTGTGGGAAAAAAGAACCTACCAAGAGTTTAGTGTGAGATCCCCCTAAACGAGAGGTCAACAAACAGATATGACATAGAACAAATCTACTGGTATTTTGAGAGTGATTTATTTTGTCAGTAATAGTAGTGAAATCACTCCACTTGGACTCTATACCTTAATACCTGATAGACGATGCTTATCTGGTAGCAACAACACTTTATAAAATTCAGTCCAAGAGAGAGGGTGATCCTGACCAAATGCCTACAGAAGAAACTGTGAGAGGCAAAATAATGTTAAAAATACTGAGAGTATCTCAGATGAAGTTTTTTTTTTCTTTGAAAAATATCATCACAGTGCTTTTATTACCAAAAGGCAACTGGGAAAATGTGAACAACCATCAAGCTATATGCCTGTTCCCTCATCCCTAAAAAATATTTATGAGAATTATCTATGCATGTATTTAATAGGAAGAGATATGACACAATCATGTCTGGGGAACGCAGATGGGACTTCATTTACTTCTTCTTATATAGCTATTCCTCCTGAGTTCCTAGGCCCCATTTCCTAAGACACTTAGAGCCATAGAGCAGTCAACAGGAATGAATTTAAGCATTTTACCTGGATGAAATGCTTAGAAGTTTGGGGCTGGGGAATACTGGTGTAGAGAGTGGTCAAAAGGTAGTATGGTGCTGTGCATTTAACAGTTCATAGAATCATAAGAGTTTGGAACTAGAAAGGATCTTAGGCTAGTGGTTTTAACATAAGAAATGATGTTTACTGAATGTGTGCAGTCATGTATGGATAAAAAAGAATGAGCTAGCTCTTGGAAACTTACTCCAGGGTCAGAACCCTAAAAGCTAGCTGAAAAGAAGCAATTATCATTATGATAGTGACCTATGTCATCTTGTCCCTACTATGCCTTGGCATATGGCTAAGGCAGAGCTATAAAAACTGAAGAGTGACAGCCAGTGGGAATGCGGAACAATCCAATTCTTGCCAACGTCAGGGAAATTTTTCTTCAGTAAGCAAAATAAAGCTAAATAAAGTCTGCCACTTTATGTCATCTAATGAGCATACCTGAGGCTGATTCTTGTTCTATGAACAAGCAAAGCTGCCTGAATTTGGGTCAAAATTAAACAGCCTAATTACCTTCCGGAAGCTTACAACTTTCCTGCTGCCTCCTTTATTATTTCAGCCCCTACTGCCTCTGCATACCAATAAGGCACCAGCTGTAGAGGATGCCTCTCTATCCAGAGCCAAAGAGCTGACTCCATTAGTGATTCCTGGTTTCCATGGTGTTGACAATACATTTCTCTGTTGCACCTTAAAATTGAAGTCAACTCAACTGTTTCCCTTCAACACTTTGTTAAGTGATCCTACTCATAATTATTTGTCCTCCTCCTCTTCTTCCTCCACAGTGTTTTATAGGCAAATTTGCATTTTCAACCATTAGTTTTCTAAAAGGTAATCTAGTCCCACATACCTTTGACACAAATGAGAATAGTCAGAATTTTTTGACTTTTGAAAGTCAAAAAAATGGCAAGAATCAGAACATTAGAACAGAACATTAGATCACTAAAACAGAAACAGCAAATGTATAGGACATCAAGTGGAGAATAAGATATATACATTTCAGTCAAAGGAAACCATTTGTAGGAAAATCTGAATCATCATACTAGGGAATGGCAACTTAGGTCACAAAATCCCTACCTTGACTCTCATGTCGACATCAGTTAGCACCATGAAGAAATCATTGTAGGTCATTCCATACTCCTTCCTCAGTTCACTGATGAGATGCTGATCTACTAAGTCTTCATCATCTAGCACCTTCATGGGTTTCTCATTATCTTAAAGGAGATAAAATATGAATGAGTATGGGGTAGGTGGCACGTAGATGGCTCAGTAAATAGAAAATGGGACTGAGTTCAAGTAGAGCCTCAGACACTACTAGCTGTGTGACCCTGGGCAAGTCATTTAACCTCTGCTTGCTTTAATCCACTGGAGAAAGATATGGCAAACCACTCCAGTATCTGCCAAGAAAACCCCAAGAGAGTAGGACACAACTGCATAACTGAATAATACAAATGGTCTGGGTGAAACAGAACTGTTGGTATGATCTCATGGTAGATTATTCTATGCAATGTAATATTTAGTATTTATATGCTTTCATAATATTTAGAACCCTTTACCTACCTCACAAGGTTGCTGTGAGGAAAGCATTTTGTAAATCTTATGGCAGTATATGAATGTGAGGTATTACTATTACTGTTATTTTGTTGTTGCTACAGGTAGAAAAGAAAAAACGGTCACTCACAACCACATACATACTCCCATTATGGAGGTTTAAAACATAATGAACATCCATTGTAACACCCCCCCCACTACGTTTCATGAAATAGAGTAAAACAAAAGTTAACACCTTACATTTTTAAAGTATTTGTTGTCCAGGAACAGAGACGGTGGGTAGAGAACTGCTCCTGGAGTCAAGAATACCTGAGTACAAATCTGACCTCAGACACTTACTAGCTACATGACCTTGGGCAGGTCACTTAAACTTCTGTTTGCATCAGTTTCCCCAACTCTAAAATGTAGGTAATAATAGCACCTATCATCAAGGGTTGTTGTGAGAATGAAATGAGAAAATATTTGTAAGGTGCTTAGAACAGCCTGGCACCTATTAGGTACTATAAAAAAGCTTATTTCTTTGCCTTCCTCCTTCCCATCACTCATTCACTATTGAGGTGACCTTGGGCAAGTAACTGAACCTCTCTGAGCCTCAGTTCTTCATCTGTTAAAATAGAGAAAACCCAGCAATACAATGATCCAAGACAATCCCAAAGGACTCATGATGAAGCATGCTATCCACCTTCAGATAAAGAAATGATACTGATTGAAGCATGCTATTATTCACTTTGTTTCTTTAATTTTTTCTAGTTCAAGTCTTCTTGGACAAAATGACTAATGCGGAAATTTTTACATAAGTACACATGTATAACCTATATCTGATTGCTTGTCATCTCAGAGAGAGGGGAGAGGAGGATGGGAGGGAGGGATAGAATTTGGAACTCAAAACTTTAAATAAAAATGTCTAAAACATTGGAAAAAATAGAACATTGCCTACTTTTTAGTGTTGTTCTGAGGAACAAATGAAAAAACATGTTTGTAAACTGCAAAGCACTAAATAAAAATAATGTTTCTAAGTTACTTTGTACACTGATGGCAAAACTTAACAAATCTTGCCTTGAGTCCTGCTTAGTGAGAATACTGTTCTCAGTTCCCATGTTCACCACATGTTGACCATCTAGTTAGCCAAATTTTGAATTAAAGCCAGAGCCAAGACCTGGCTCCATATAACACCACTCCTTCCAAGTATAAAGATTTCCCAGAATCAACTTTTTAAAGGCCCTACCTGTTTATATTACCTCTATAATTACAAATGTGGTCCATTAGAGTGAGAGACAAGAAGCTCAGTTCCATGATTTGGTCTTTCCTTCTAGCCAAAAACTTAGCTAAGAGATTTTGACCAAACCAAAGTCATGATAAATTCTTCTCTCCCAGGCTCTGGAGAGAGTCATAGGCCAAAATGAATATTTGTGATTAAGTAGCAAAAACTGTCAAAGAAAAACAATGGAAATATTGACCAATACTATAACTGGGTTACAGGATAGCACTACAATCATGATAGACAAGCTGAGAACTCAACCAAGTTCAGTGTTAGGTTATTCTCGTGTCTATCTTGGGACAACTCCTGCCAAAGAAATTGGTCCTCTCTTTGATTTTATTTAAATCAATGCCAGGTGAAAGAGAGGACTGCTTCAATCTGAAAACACACCCACAAGTTTGGGCCATATATTTGAAATTTTATCCAAGAGCATCCATAACTCTCCCATCTCTAAGCATGGATTATATATCTTGAATATACATGCATACATACATACACATATACATACAGATATACACACGCATGTATGTGGGTGTGTGTATCTTCCTGTACAACCCTCCAACTTTTATCCTGTTCAGTTTGATACTGACCACATATTAGCCCATTTTGTGGTGTTTTAGCTATTCTATGGTCTGTCTGGGAGACTAGGATGGAGAAAATCCATTATATTCTGGGCAGGCTTGTATATAGGAGTGGCAAGTAGGGTTTTTTTTGCCCCAGGTCCCATCCTGGAAGGCAGACATTCTGAACTCTTTTCTTGTCATATTCCCCTTTAGAAATCTATTGAAGGGTAGGGATCTCTTCTCATAATGTTTTAAATGCATAAATTAAAACACATAGAATTACAATGAAAATATTGAAATAAAGATCGAATTTTTTTTTCCATCCAAGTACATGGGCCTGCTGAAATTTATTCACAGACCCCTTGGTGATAGGGATAGATTGGGGGTGGGGGTAGAATTACCATTTTGGAAGGGTAGCTTAGAAAAAGGGTAAGTGAGAGATAAATGATTATGCAAAGTTGCTTGAAAACCCCTTGTGAGTGCCTCCTCACTGTCACCCAAAACTATAAATACACATGTACACACATAAATATGTATATGTGTATACATATATATGTATGTGTGTATGTATGCACATACATGTATATAAAATGTATAGTACACATGTATATATAAAACATATAAGTGCACGATGCATAAACATGCATGCATACATATACACGTGTGTATATGTACACGTTCACATACATACACGCATGTGTATGCACATGCGTGTGCCTGTGTAGATGCACACATGCATGTATTTAAATGTCACTTTTGAACAGTTTTAATTTGTTAGAAAGTTCTTCCTTAGAGCAAATCAAAACTAGCTTTTTTGCAACTTCCACCATCTCTTCTAATTTGACATTACGAGATAATGTAAACCAAATTTCACATCTCTTCTACAGGACAATCCTTCATACATATGAAGACAGTTGTTGTTCCTTTCCTCTCTCTCCTCTTCTTCAGCCTCAACTCTCTCAGTTCCTTCAGTCAACCTTTAAATGGAATGATTTCAAGGTTCTTTACCATCATGATCCCCAGCCTCTGGGGGTTCTCCATGTCCTGCCTAAATGTGGTGCTCAGAGCTGCTCACAATATACAGATGTGAATTGTAGACACAGCAGAACTATCAACCCCCGGCTTTCCATGCCTCTCTTAACACAATCTAAGAAAAGTTAGTTTTCTTTGCTGTCTTATGACACCCTTGAACTCCCACTGAGGGGAAGTCTACTAAAACTCCCAGAATATTTTCAAGTGAATTTCTGGCTCTACTATCTTGTGCTTGGGAAGTAAATTTTTTAACCCAAATTTAAAACTCTATTTTATCCCTATTAAATTCCATCTTATTAGATTTAGCCTATTGATTAGATTTAGCCTACTGTCATCCAAAGGATTAGCAATCCTCCTTCCACCCTGCTTGCTTTGTATCATCTGCAAATGTGGTAACCATGTATCTATGCCTTTATACAAGTCATTAATAAAACTATTGAGCAGATAGGTCCCTAAAGCACTCCATGAGAGACCTCTTTCCATGAAAACATTGACCACTTAATGATAACTTCTCAGGTATAACTATTCAACCATTTCCAGATCCACAAAATTATGCCATTATTTAACTTGTATTTCTCACCTTGACCCCAAGAAGGTCATAAGAAACTTTGTTTGACTCTTTGCTAAAATCCAGGTAAACCAGGTCTATACCATTTCCCTGATTTAACAGTCTAGCAACTGAGGGGGATAGGGGGAGAGGGAATTAGGTAGAGGGAGGAAGGGAGGGAGAGAGAGAGAGAGAGAGAGAGAGAGATAAAAACTAGTCATTCTTCCTTTTAAAGGTATATATTAAAGATCCCTTTAATAATAAAATATCAAATTTTTCCAGTTAAAGTAAAGGTCAATGTCTTCTAATTTCCAGACTCCACTCTCTTCATTTTTAAAAATCAGAACAATGTTTGTCCTTCTCCAATCCTAAATCATCTATTTGATACAATTCTCTGCAATCTTTCAAAGACACAGTTCAGCAATCACATTAGCCAGGGCCTTTGACATCCTAGGTAGTAGTTGATCTTGGCCTGGTGACTTGAAGCCAACTAAGTATTTCCTTACTATTTTCCTACTTATCTTGGATTTTAGTTTCTTATTAGCACTTTTTGTTTTGTCCTTTGTAACCCAAAGGTCACTTTTCTTAGTTAAGAAAAGAAATACGAAGAATTGAGTAATTAGACATTCCCTCCATCATCTATTACATTATTCCTGCCACCCCAACAGCCTATCACATCTTTGATCTTCCTCTTTTCTGCGACAGAATTGGAAATACAAAAAACAAAACAAAACAAAAAACTAACTTTTTGTTGCTCTTAGCCATCCTTGCTAGCCTTAGTTCATTCAGAGTTTTTGTACTCCTGAATGTTATTCTGGGAGGACCAGGCCACACTAGTGCATTGTATTATATCCATTAACCCTTGTATATATCTTTTTCCAAACAAAACAAAACAACAAAAAAAAAAAAAAAACCTAAGTTGGTCAATGATTTTCCCCCTTGTAGACATAGCCATCTTCTTTCCTGGTTTAACTTTTTCCTTAACATTTAAATTGGTTCTTTTTGCACCTTAAACATTCTTGTTTTTGAGAAATTCCCATCTTTCCTTGATTGACTTCCCTTGTAGAATTTTAACTGTATAGGAAAGTATTCACTAGGTTGTAAGCTCTTTGAAGGCGGAGACAATCCCCCTCCCTCTTCTTCATCTTTGCATGTGGAAAGAACAATGTACATCCTGTGGATGTTTTCTGAATGATACTTTCATCATCAGTGAACTGGTTCTGTTCCCACCTGAAGAGTACAGTTTCTATCTGTTTTCTTTACAAAAGAAAATTCTTCCTGCTCCCAATTTCTCTTATTATATTAGATATAATGGCTATGTGGTTATATGGGGCAGAGAACAAAAGAAGCAGATGAGTCAGTGGAGGCAACATAGACAAGGGTGAGGTGGAAGCGAGGGGCATTTGTACAAATTGTTGTTGTTTAGTCGATTTAGTCCTGTCCAACTCTTTGTAACCTCATTTGAAGTTTTCTTGGCAAGGATACTGGAGTGGGTTGTCTTTTCCTTCTCCAGATCATTTTACAGATGAGGAAACTGAGGTAAACAGGGTTAAGTGACTTACCTAAGGTCACAAAACTAGCAAGTATCTGAGGCTGAATTTGAATTCAGCTCCTCCTGACTCCAGGCCCAGCATGCCATCCACTGCACTGCATAGCTGCTACAAATTGCCACTATCTAATGACACAGACACAGCCCCTGCCCTGAGACATTTCATCCCTAACCATTGTAATACTATATACATACATTTATAACAACATTAAACAAGAGCAAGAATAATAATGATCTCAAACATTCCTTCCAGCTTTAAACTCTGTAGTTTTCTAATCTCTCAAACTGAAAACTATTAAAATCAGAAGCTGAATAATAAAGAGGAGTGCAATGATTAAACTCCAGAAAACAAAGCATCTGGTCAGCATATACTCCTGATTTGAGCCACCTTGGAATGGCAGGGACAAGAGGCAGCATCTATAACTCATTGTCAACTAAGAAGGGCTCAAACAGTGGTTAGAGTGCTGGGTTTGGAATGAGAAAGACTCATCTCCTTGAATTCAAATCTGGCATCAGACACTTACTAGCTGTGTGACCCTGGGCAAGTCATTTAACCTTGTTTGGTTCAGTTTCTTCATCTGTAAAATGAGATGGAGAAGGAAATGGCAAACCACTCCAGTATCTTTGCCAAGAAAACCCCAAATGGTGCCACAAAGAGTCAGACATGACTGAAAAACGACTCAACAAGAAAAGAATAATTAGTATGTGGTCAACCTGCTAAGGCTGCTTTTGAGGAAAAGTAACAAGGATCTGTGTGTTCTTATCTATCTCAGGTCCCTGATAGATTCAACTTTATAGAACTCTGACATAAAGAAGTCATCCAGGACAGAAAATATTGAGGTAAAGAAGAAGGCAGTTCCAGCTGTTACCTGTGAGAGCGATGTAGCCTGTCATTCTCCCCTTTGTTACTTATAAGAAAAGACACTGCCTGTGGCTTTTTTTTGCCCACACCTGGTTTAGGTACCTGTAGCATTCCTCTTCATACTTTCATTTCACCCCCCACTTAAACCACATCCTCTACCTCCCTTTCTGTATTCTACTGAAACTCTCCCTATCTCCCTCCTATAAACTGCCAAAGACCTTCTTTCCTTAAAAGGTCCACTATGTTCTTGTTCTCAAAAACTGACCTGTTAGATGTGATTATCCCACACTTTTCATCTCCAAACTCAACAAACAATGAGAGTTTGGAAACAAACAAAACAAATACCTTTATATTGACAAAAAAGAACAAGGCTATCTTTTCCTTCTACTGAACAAACGAGTTTGCAGCCAGCTACTTTTCTCTTGAGGAGACTTTCCCTTTAATTCTATTGTCCTGACACACTGTATTCACTATTCTCCTCCAAGATTAGCATCTTTTAAATAGCATTGGCAGTGAAGAAATTCTTTCAAAGATTGGACTCTTTTAACCCCAGTCTCATGCCTTAAAGGAACAATTTCCAGGCTTTCCTGTACCACCCTAGCTGATATGCACCTGATGGGTTGGAACTTGCTCAAGCAAAATAACTCTCTCTCTCTCTCTCTCTCTCTCTCTCTCTGTCCCTCTCTCTTTCTCTCTCTCTCCACTTTCTCTCCATTTCTCTCTCTTTCTTTTTCTCTCTCTCCCTCTCTCCTTCTCTCTCTCTTTCTCTGTGTCTCTGTGTGTGTCTTTCTGTCTCTCTCTGTCTCTTTCTATCTCTGTCTCTCTCCTCTCTCTCTGTCTCTGTCTCTCTGTCTCTTTTTGTCTGTCTCTCTCTCTTCCTCCCCCATCTCTCTCTGTCTCTGTCTGTCTCTCCCTCTCTCTCTCTCCCCTTTCTCTTCACTTCTCTCTCTCTTTCTTTTTCTCTGTCTCTCCCTCTCTTTCTCTGTTTCTCTGTGTGTGTCCCTCTGTCTCTCTCCCTGTCTCTTTCTGTCTCTCTGTCTCTCTCTCCTCTCTCTGTCTCTGTCTCTGTCTCTCTGTCTCTTTTTGTTTCTGTCTCTCTCTCTTCCTCCCCCATCTCTCTCTCTCTGTCTCTGCCTGTCTCTCCATCTCTCTCTCTCTTTCTCTCTCATTCTCTCTCTCTCTGTCTCTCTCCCTGTCTTTCTCTGTCTCTGTGTCTCTCTGACTCCCTCTCTTTCTCTGACCCTGCACAACTTAAGAAAGATGAATACCCTAGAACCTAGGTGCTTACTCACATGTTACCTAGATTCTGGCAGTGTCTTGAATGCACATGCTAGGGTGTGGTGCCTCATGAGCACAGATGGCACTGGGATTGGATAAGGGCCTTTACTTCTGGGCCCACTTAAAATTTGGAAAGTTCTGAAAAAATGCTTGAAAAAAATTCTTAAATGGAAAATTAAAGCCATCTGATCAATTTCCAACTGAGTTTTGGTCAGGGCCAAAGTTTTGAGATTTTGGATGATGGTGCAAGCTGGTTCTTATTTTCCCATAGCTGTTCTGTCAGTTCTGGCTTACTAGTGTGCACGTGGTAGGTTTTCCTTTCAAATCTGTTGAGAAATGAGGAGAAAGAAAGGCATATAGGACTTCAGAAAGGAAAAGAAAAAAAGGTCCCCGAAAAAAGCAGGCCTAGTCTGTCATCCAAGGGAAGCAAACAACCAAATTACAGTGCCTGGCTCCCTATGTAGGAGAAATAAAACACAGGCATCTATACAATTCACATTAGATCCAGATGTCCAGAAGGCAATAGAATTATGTTGCATAATTGCCAGGCAACACAAAATACTTATAACATTTGGAAAGAGATAGATATCTAGATGGGAAAAGAGAATGACTTTCTAAAGGCCATCTTTAGATAACAGACTTTTAAAAAATACATTATGGGATTGGTGGATAACAGATTTGACATTCTGGATCCCCTGTGCTTAGACAATTTCCATAATTACCTAGCACAATTCTCTACACTAGAGTATTCTTCTCCTTCTTATCTAATTAGATTTTATTGTGTACCTCACTGCCTAAATAACAGTCTAAAAGTTAGGGGGCAAGAAGTTTTGTTTTTGTCTATTTGTTTTTTTACATCAGTTTAGCCAACACCTGATTTCCTACCTTTTAAAAAAGAAATAATAATGCACCTTCCCTCACAGAACAAAAGCCGAGGTAAGAAATCCCACCAATTGCAAAGAACTTTGAAAATAGAAATAGCCCACACTACAAGTACACCTTTCTTTAAAGACTTCCAAGTACTTAACAGCTATAATTTAATCCAGCCCCAGAGTATGCATTTCCTGATCAAGGCTGGACAATAAGCACAGAGAGGCCTAAAGAGGCAGCCAGATCCCATGAATGGCAAGCCCCTGTTATGTTTTCCAACCACTCCTCCCAAAAGGGGAAGAGGAATGTATAGGTTGCGTCATAGATAAATGTCCCATCTTCTTCTTAGCCTATTTTTCTATATATTTAGCATCAATAATGTTTTTGACTGGACCAATAATACAGAATGTTGATTTGTAAAGTATTATTCCTTTGTCCAAGGAGAAGTATGGCATAGCACATTGAAATCTGGCTGTAAAGATCTGGGTTCAAGTCCAGACTTTGATGCATCCTGGTTGTGTGACTATGGGCCAGGTGCTTACTTCTTAGTGCCATCAGGCAGCTCGCTAAACTTCTAATTTGCAAGGCATTGATCTGCATGGGCAGGGACAGTTTCCTCACTGAGAATTCCCTATAGATACCCATGAAATCACAGTTCTGGGCAAAAAAAAAAAGTTCAGACTGTGGCAGTAGGAGGTAAATGATAACAATGAAAGAATTTTGCCAAAAGTTTTTTTTTTCTTTTTTAAGTGCTTTAGAACTGTATTAAAAAAAATTTTGGAGTGTAATGTTGAGTCCATATCTGAAAAGTATCATGAGGTCATAATAGCCTACAGCCTTAACACTGAACTTATTATTCGTCAGTCTCACAGGGATTATTAATACAAAAAAAATTGCAAAGAACCTAACTCAGTCAAGGCCTTTCCTTTTTTCAAAGCATCAAGCTCAGTCCACTCTATCTTTTCAGTTGATTTTTTCCTTTAGCCCTAACAACTTTCTTTCAATTCTAGTTAATTCCCCTTCCTGCCTTGCCAAGAACTGAAGAGTTCCAAGAAGTCTGGAAGGTCCCTGAGTCTGTGAGTGAGTGAGTAAACCACCTGCTATGTCCAGTCCACAAAACATATCTATGCCGCGCACACATCTATCAAATGGTTTCACTCTAGGAGGAGCTGGACCCACATAAAAGTGTTAGATTTCTGGCAAATGCCTTGATTCCCTTCATCCCATCCCTGCGTCCTCCCTAGACCCTTGGGGTCCTTCTCTCTTTCTCATAATTTCTCTGACTTCTAAACTAGCATCAAGAAATGCCATAAATTTCATTTTACAGCCTAAACATGGGAAAATGCCAGGACATCTGTGGAAAAAAGGAGCAGAGAGGGGAAGAAATAGAGCCGTGATCCCACACAAAAGAAGCAGCAGTGATACTATATTTCTCATATTCTCTTTCCCCTAGGATTGGCCCCACTCCCCTTTTAGGACATGAAAAAAGAATGTAATGATTTTTTTTTAAAACCACCTAGCTGGAAATGGTCAATTTTCATGGTGCTGTTGTTGACAGGGCCAAAGATAGTGATCACAGATATCTTTCTGGTTGCCATTTTGCAGAAGCTCTCCAGGTATTCATCTCGCTGCTGCACATACATGTTGTTCTCAGCCTTGGGAGCAGTGATGAGCTAGAGGGATATAGAAACAAGAAAGTGTTAATCTGGGTATAACATTTAGGAAGCCTCTACTGTGGCAATCTGAAGGAGTGGGGTGATGCACAGATGTGCTGGAGTCATCTCAAATTGGCTCCTGAGGGATGATTGTTAAACTTTTGGTGTGAGCATTTGTACTTTGGAAATTGGCAAGCACTGCAAATCAGGGCTTGATTTATTGTTTTGATGATGTTTCAAGCTTAAGAAAGTGATGAAGATTCTTTGACACAGCAATACCACTTCTTGGGCTGTACCCTAAAGAAATCATAAAAAAGGGAAAAGGACTCACATGTACAAAAATATTTACAGCATCTCTTTTTGTGGTGGCCAAGAATTGGAAATTGAGGGAATGCCCAACAATTGGGGAATGGCTGAACAAACTGTGGTATATGAATGTAATGGAATACTATTGTGCTATAAGAAATGATGAGCAGGTGTACTTCAGAAAAACCTGGAAAGACTTATATGAACTGATCCTGAGTGAAGTGAGCAGAACCAGGAGAACATTGTATAGAGTAACAGCCACATCGTGTGATAACTAACTTTCATATCCTTGGCTCCTCTCAGCAATGCAAGGATCTAAGACAACTCCAAAAGACTCATGATGGAAAATGTTGTCCACATCCAGAGAAAGAACTGTGAAGTCTGAATACAGATTGAAACATACTATTTGCTCTCTTTTTTTGTTGTTTTGTTTTTTTTCTTCTTTCTCGTGGTTCCTCCTCTTGGTTCTAATTCTTCCTTACAACATGACTAATGTAAAAATATATTTAATATGAATGTATATGTAGACCCTATATCACATTGCATGCCATCTCGGGGAGGGGAAAGAGGAAGGAGAAAATTTAAAACTGAAAAGCTTATGGAAGTGAATATTGAAAACTAAAATAAATAAATTTAAAAAAAGAAAGTGATGGAGAAAATGTTAGTAGTGCAGATTAAACTTAAAAGTGCTTTATGTATAGTTTCATTTTCACTGGAGAGCTGGTTGTTAAACATTTAACAGCACCCCATTGGGTGAGGGTAAACCAAGCTTGTTCAGTTACCATAACTGAATGATTCAGATCTAAATAAGGCCACTCTAACTTTTATGTTTTCTGCTGGCTATTAAACTAGTCAAAAATTCACCAGATGATATTAATAATGCTTCATTTTGCCTGATTAGATAGTTTTGCTGACCAAACACTTTTGGCCTTATGCAGAACACAGAATTAAATTTCCATTGACTCTATTAGGTATCTTTATAAAACAACACTACAAACAGCTTTAAAGAAAACTCTGAGCCCACACATTTTCTCTTGTGCAAACATTAAAAAAAAAAAAGAGCACCCAGGTCCATTCAGCCAAGTATTCTGACTCTAAATGCTAGGTTCTCTGCTCAGGTTCACTTACATCTCTTCCAGTCTAGGTTCCCACCCAGGACCCCACCAGCCCTTCTGGCAGAAGGAGAGGAAGGGGGAAAAAAAGAAGAAGAGTAATGATGTGCTTGCCTCTTACAGTAGGATAAAAAGTAGGTCAGTTTCTTACTTTCATGACCATTCCTTCCCTATCACCTCCTTCCTCTCCATCTTAATTAGGTAAGCTTGAAGGGATCACTTTCCTCTAGGGAACCTTT
Organism: Vombatus ursinus; assembly: GCF_900497805.2. Taxonomy (NCBI): domain Eukaryota; kingdom Metazoa; phylum Chordata; class Mammalia; order Diprotodontia; family Vombatidae; genus Vombatus; species Vombatus ursinus. Next base: position 22,431,990 of record NW_020941197.1, read on the forward strand.
AGAAATCAACTTACATGAATATCACATGTCAAAGCCTTCCTTCAAGGCCTCTTCCACCCACTTGACCATTTTAAGTGCCCTTCTCTGAATCTTCTCCAAATTCTTACATCTTTCATGAGGTATTCCAATTTGACACGTTGTAGTCCTTGAGCGGACAAGCTTGGAGTAGATATGTCTTGGTTTTATTAATAGGATAATGTTTCCTTTTTCTTTTTCTCTAAACTTTTTTTGGTGGTATCCAGCAAGAGTCTCCTTTTCTAAACAAAGCACATTGGGCCAGCATCTTCAGGGTCTAATAAGGCAATCAGTCAATCAATGAGCATCTGTTAACAGCTTACCACATGTAACATGCTATGGGATACACAGAAAGACAAAAGTTGTCCATGCTTTCAAGGAGTATACATTCATGGGGGAGATAGCAATGATTCTTTTCTGGTTCACAACTGAACTCATCTATAAACTTATCAATAGAGTTTGGACAACTTTTCCCTAAATGTATTTACATAACTTACACTTGACTGTCACTTTTCTATTCACTCACACAGGTTCATGAAATGAACTTTTGGAAAGGAACAATTTTCCTGAACCTTAGAACCTTAGTTTCCTCACCTATAAAATAAGAGGGTTGCATTAGATAATTTCCAAGTTATCTTCTAACTCTCAATGCTATTATGAACAAGTCTGAGATATTAATCGTGTACAGTAGAAAGATGAGTGGAAGGAAGAAGAAAGTGAAAAGAGAAAAATGTATGCAAGATATATTAAGTTAATCTTCATTATCAGTAGGTCAAATGGAATAATAATTATAAAATGTTTAACACAGTGCCTGGCACATAGCAAGCACTATATCAGTGTTAGCTATCATTATCATTGCTATTTTTGCTATCACTTTCATAAATCTAGACAATCAACAAAATGGTAAATCAAGCACTGATTTGTAGATTTTTTTTTTATTTTTATTTTTTGCTGATTTCCAAAGTGTAAATGTTCATCCTGAAAATTTAACAATGGCCTTCAGGTCATTGAATTTGAAGTGGCTACAGCACACTCCCTACACTGATTTATCTTAATCAATCAACAAACCTTTATTAAGTGCTTACTGTGTGCCAGGCTTACTATGTGCTTAGTGCTGGTGGTACAAAAAGAGGCAAAAGACAAATTCGTTCCCTTAAGGAACTCACAATCTATTGGAAGATACAACAAACAAATACATACAAACAAGTTATATATAGGATGAATAGGAAATAATTAAGAGAGGGAGGGCACTAGAAATTAGGAGGGAGTGAGAAAGGCTTCCTGCAAAAGATGAGCTTTTAGTTGGGACTTAAAGGAATACAGGGAAATCAGTAGGTGGATTTGAGGAAGCAGAACATTTCAGGCATGGGGGATATCCAGAGAAAATGTCCAAGGCCAAGAGATGAAGGGTTTTGTTTGTGGAACAGCCAGAAGGCCAGTGTCACTGGATGAAAGAAAACATGGTAGAAAGTAAGGTATAAGAAGACTGGAAAGGTAGGAAGAGGCTAGGGTATAAAGGTATTGACTTATGAAGGCTAGGTATTGAATGCCAAATACAGCATTTTGTATTTGATTCTGGAGGCAACAGGAAGCCACTAGAGTTTACCGAATACAGGAGTGAGATAATTAAACCTGCACTTTCGGAAATTCACTTTAGTGGCTGAATGGAGGGTAGACTGGAGTGAAGGATGGGGTGTGGAGATTTGAGGCAGGCAGACCCATCAGCAGGTTATTACAATAGTCCAGGCTGGAGGTGATGAGGGTCTTCATTCACTAGGGTGGTGTAAATGACAGAGGAGAGAAGAAGGTATGTTTGAGAGATGATGCAGAGGTAAAATTGACAGGCCTTCGTAACAGCTTAGATCTGGGGGGTGAGAGATAGTGAAGAATCCTAGGTTGTAAGCCTAAGGGACTGGGAGGATGGTATTGCCCTCTATAGTAATAAGGAAGTTTTTTTTCGGGATGAGGGGATTGGAGGAAAGGGTTAGGGAGGAAGAAAATGAGTTCTGTTTTGGACATGTTTAGTTTAAGATGTCTACTGGACATCCAGTTCTAGGTGTTTGAAAAGGAGATGGAAGATTGGAGGTCAGGTTAGGACAGGATAGGTAGATTTTAGAATCATCAATGTAGAGATGGTAATTAAATTAAATCCATAGGAGCTGATGAGATGCCATCTCATCTCAGGAGATACTGTGGAGCTTTACCCTGAAGTCCAAGTCTTTCCACAACTTAACCCTAATCCTCTCTAGCTTCATTATTCATTACTCTCCTCTACAAACACTGTGCTCCAGCCAGAGGCATCCAATCCTGCAGAAACATATAAAGGGCGTTTTTACCTCAACTTATGCTCATGTATTCTTCCTCCCCAGACTTCTTCTAGCTCTCGTCCCTACTCCACTTTCCTGAATCTGACCTGTCCATCACTGAGGTCCAGGTCAAGTCCTCTGTCTTCCATGAAGTTTCCCTGTCCACTCTTACTCAAACCAATCTCTCACAACTTTGATTTCTGTAATATTCATTGTCTGGACCACACATTTGGCAATTGGCATATATTACCTTGAATTGTTTGTTGTTTTATGTGCATTACCTGTTTCCTCAGTTATACCATAAGTTCTTCAAGAGCAAGGCATGCCATATTCTTTTGGTTCTGAGGTATGTGAACCTCTGCTAATATGCATGGCTGTTAGAACGCATTCATTTTTAAAAAGAACAAGAAAACCTCGAAGTCAGCATTATACTCCTTCATATCCCCAGTGCCTGGGACTGTGCCCAGAACATTGTAAATGCTCAATAAACATATATAAGTTGATTTAGAAGGATAATATCCTGTTCACTTTCATAATTATTACTGTTTTGTCCTGTTAATACTGAACTTAATTATTTCCTCTGTCCAAAGAGCAGAGCTGGATCTCTACAAGGACAAGGAGAAAGTTTCTTTCCTCTTCCACAGTTGGACATAAGGTCTTTCCTTGCCCCCTTGTAAACCTGAGAGGAGGCATATCAAGGTGTAGGGCAGGGAGGTATCAATCATACTTCAACAGTCCTCACTTGGCCACTGGGTCTACTGGCCTTAGGGAGAGGGGGATGAGGGAAAAGATAATAAAGTTTTTTTCTACTCATCCAATCCTTGAAGAATGCATGGTTAAAAATTTCTGAGCCCAAGAGGAAGAATTAAGCAATTTAATTATGCTATAGCATCATCATCACATGGGACAGCTAGGTAGCACAGTGGATAGAGTGCCAGCCATGGAGTCAGGAGGATCTGAGTTCAAATCAGGCCTCAGATACTAGCTGTGTGACTCTGGGCATCTCATTTAACACTGTTTGCCTCAGCTTCCTCATCTATAAAATGAGCTGGAGAAGGAAATGGCAAACCACTCCAGTGTCTTTGCCAAGAAAACCCCACGGGGTCACAAAGAGTCAGACACGACTGAAGGATGACTGAACCACAAAGTCATCATCACAAATATGAACACTAGTAAACATTTATTGGACGTCTATTTTGTGCAGAACACTGCAGTAAGTTCTGGGGATACCAGGAGGTGCATGACACAGTTGCAGGCTAGTTGGGGAAATAGAACTTTAGAACTATAACATACAGGCATGAGTCTATCCTATATGTCAGGGGCCTCTCCTAAGCAAGCAGGTATCCTAGATAGTCAAGGCCCCAACCTAAAAATGCAAACGCTGATTTCAGGCAGAGAAGGCTTATTCTAGTCTGGGGTCTATCATAGACAGACTTGTGAATTTATCCTTGATGTATAGGGGCCTAGTCCAGAGAGACTGGAGTCTCTTTTAAATGGATATGGCCCAGTTGCCAAAAGACACAGACCTACCCTAGATGTACCAGGGACTATGCTAGATAGATCTCAGGAAAGTCTTTTAATCTCTCTGGGCCTCAATTCCCTTATCTCCAAAACGAGGGGTTGGATTAAATGAACTTTCCGGTCTCCTTCCAGTTCTAAATTTATGATCTTATGATTTGATGACAGTACTTTTAAGAAAGTAACCAGGAAAGAAGTTAAAAGGCACCTTTTCCCTTTACCCATGATGAAGACTCGTGCCTCTGACAATCTTAACTGGCTGTGTCAAGTTATTGGCAAACGTGAATGGACTTTGCCATAAGGTGGTGAGTAAGGGAGCTCAAGATTACAATCCCACCATCGGTCTGTGAATATGTATTTACAGTTCGGCTGAATCGAGAAGTCCACCTTAGCATCTTCTCTGTTCCTTGTGTTTGATTCAATGTGTAAAGAGGACAATGTATCCATTTCAAATTTTTGGTGACTTTTTTCCTGTGCAATGACATCTACACAACATTCGTTTTCTTTCTGGCAACAACTAAAACAGCTTTTGAAACAGATTCAGCCAAGGTTTCCAGTTCCCTCTTTCTTAGAAAAGCATCCCAGTGGTCTCTAAGGAAGGAGGGGTGCTAGTCTCAGTAAACACTGTTGTCTAGCAATTACACTGGGCACCCGTCCAACGTGGTGGGTGTAAAGTGGGACTTGTATTGTGGCTTCAATAGAGTTGGGCTGTTCTTTTTCCATGTTTCTTTCCCAGATGCAACATTGGCTCAGCCCAGGCTCACTGGATTATGAAGCTTGTTTGCGTAAGGAAAGCGAACAGATTAGAATGGGAAGTCTGGCTATACCTAAACATGAAGATGCTATCTAAATTCCAGATTCTTTTAAAGTACTGTGTTCAGTCCTGAAATGATTCTGGATTGCCATGGTATAATTTTTAAAAATGGAGAAGTAATCTGCTAGTTCAAAGGTTTCAAACTATTTCTACATTAAAGTGATTTCCCAAATGGATCAAATAATCAGATTACTGCACAAATACTCAGATTGCTGAAATCAAGTTGACGTTATTGGCCCTTGCAGCTCAATTACATACATACAACCTCCCAATGGATTGATTGAATAGGAGCCATTTGTTTCATGTGAACTTGTGATCAGATCCCTGAAATTCAACACCAGTAGATTGACCAATGGATTGGTCTTTGGGTACAACACAACAGGTTTAAAACAAGGTTTTGCCTTCTATGAAAAGTCTAGAAAATTCTACATGGACTGTGGCTATGTCTATGTAACATGATTTCAAAAGGTTTGAGGGTTAGTTTGTTTCAGCTATCACCATGATCAAACACTAATCAATTTAATAAGTCACTCAGTTGCCTATCTGATTCAGTCAGTATTGAACTGATTAATCAATTGCTTGGCAAATAAATGGTTGATCTGGGAAGTCATATAGACCTGTCTATGTCTCTATAGGCAGAGCAAAGATGAGGGCTGGAGACAAACATCTGGATAATTCAGGCAAAACCTTTGCTTTAAAATCATGACAGGAAGTAGAGTTTATGTCATGATTTGATTAACGTATTTGTGTAAGTCAGGGCCTGCATAGTTTGTTTAAATGTTTAATTCTTAGTTTGGATCAGCTAAGCCTAGAAGAGAACTCAGAAGCCATATAGTTCGGTTCCTTCATTTTATAGCTGAGGAAACTGAGAACCAGAAAGATCAGGTGACTGACAAACAGAGAGGAAGCATCAGTGGGGGGATATGAACCCAGATTCCTTGGTTTCAGAAATAGCCAGTGGTTTTTCCCCCCACTGTACCATGTAGACTTCAACATTTATTAAAGCAATGAAGTAATTTCTTGATATTGCCTTCATTTTATGCAATATAACCTTATCTACTTTCAGTACTGGCACAGTACAGGCGATAACCTCAAGATGAAGGTAAATTCATTTTGTTCCATTTTCTTATCCGGAGATTGGACTGCGAATCCAGAAACTTGAATCCTAATGCTTGCTCTTCCACTATCTGTATAGAATACTTGGAAAAGTCTTTTGATTTCTGCGATCCTCATTTTCTTTATTTACATAATAACAAGTGGACAATATTAACTTATGTGACTACATATTGTATCCCCTCTTTAAGAGCAAGCACTATTTCATTTTTTGTCTATATGTCCATTGCCTGACATCATTCCCTGAATACTGTAAGTGCTTAATAAATGTTTATTGTTGGACTAACCAATCTCTAAGGTCTTTTACATCTTCTACTTCCTATTACTCTATGATTCGCATGATGGAGGCAATTAAAAATTTAGAATTACAGTCAGAGTTTTGCTGGTAAATGTTTAACAACCAACTCTTGGGAGGGAGGGAACTGTATATGAAACTCACTTTTAAATTTAATTTGCATTCTTAACATTTTTCTCCCTTACTTTCTTAAGTCTAGACAAACAATAAAACAGTAAGTCAAACCCTGATCTATATATAATTTGGTTTTTTTAATTTCCAAGGTGTAAATATTCACATTGAAAATTTAACAATCAGCTTTCATAAGCTTGTACGATTTTACTCCAGCACACCTCCAATGAGAGTATTCAAGACTCCAATATGCAAAAAATGTTATCCTATATTGACTTGTTGGAAGGCAGTATGTATGCAAGGTTGAACGCTGGCCTGAGAATCAAAATATTTCAGGTTAATGGATGGGTTGTCCTGTAAAACCTCTGTGTCTCAGTTTGCCCACCTGCAAACTGAAAACAGTAGCTGCTACAATTCTGACAAAGGCTTGGTGAGCTATTCACAGAATTGTAGATTTTGAGCTGGGATTATCCTCACCTCACTCACTTTATAGACAATTTATGAGATAATTGAGGCATTGAAAGTAAAGTGACTTGATCAGACAGGTGGTAAATAATGGAGCCTGGATTTGAGTTCCAATTGGAATCTCCTGCTCCAAATTCAGGGCTCATTATTGTGAAATTTTTTCATTCCTCAAAAGAATGAAATTGCATGAATGTAAAACACTCAGGTTACGTGAGGCATATCAGATTGGCTGGGCTGCAAATACTGTGCTCGTGCTTTGGTTCCTAGACCTTGTTTCATTTCCAAGATATCAGGTTAAGTTGGGGCCACTAGGAAGAAAACTTTAGCTGCCACACTTGAACTTCTGCAGTATCTACTTTTAGGTCTCTATCCCTTTGTGAATATTAACTGAACCATTGTATTCCTAGGGAGGTAAAAAAAAATACCTTATCTAAGTTTTAAAGGAAAGGTATCTTTGTACAACACAGAGAAGGTAAGCAGGATGCATGGAATCATTTACCCAGAATCTCATTCCTGTTTGCCTCTGTACCCATAAGTCTACTATGCCCCTTTACTTTGTACCAATCTTTGATCTTTATTAAGCCTTGATTTTTTTTCAATTCAATAAACATTTATAAGTGCCCATACTGTGTTCAGGCACTAGTAGGTGGCACAATGGATAGAGCACTGGGCCTGGAGTCAGGAAGACCTGAGTTCAAATCTAGCCTCAGACACTTACTAGCTGTGTGACTTGAGCAAATCACTTAACCCTGTTTGCCTCAGTTTCCTCATCTGTAAAGTGCCCTGGAGAAGGAAATGGCAAACCACTCCAGTATCTTTGCCAAGAAAACCCCAAATGGAGTCATGAAGAGTCAAACACAACTGAAACGACTGAACAACAAATACTCTGTTTGAGACATAAAGCTAGTCATCTTTTCTCACCTGATTCTTATTTCTGTCAACAATAATAACTAACATTCATACAGTACTTACTATCTCACTCAATCTTCCTAACAATCCTGGAAGGTGAGTTCTATTATCATCCCTACATTATAGATGAGGAAACTGAGGCAAACAAAGGTTAAAAGACTTGCCCAGGGTCACACAGCTAATAAGTATTTGAGTCTGGATTTGAATTCAGGTTTTCCTGACACCAGGTCGAGCATTCTTTCCACTGAGCCAACTAGTTGCCCCATTATTCAGAAAACAAATTTCAGGTGGAATCATGTTCTGAAAGGGTGCACCAGTGGGGAAATGTAATATATCTTGTTCCTATTTTATTTCTAATAACAAACTTTATACCCTTGTGAACCCTGGTGAGCTCATACAGTCACCAGCAAGCCAAGTTGGATTCTGCTTTGCCTCATGTGACATCAGCAAAAACTGTCAACTGAGTTTCAAGCGCTGAAGATTTATTGCTGGTGATGATATGAAAAGCAGAAAGGGCACAGCTGAACTTTCAGATCATTGGGTGAAGAAGGAAAGGAGGGAGGGAGAGAAGAAAAGAGTGATGTCTAGGGGAGGGCACTTAAAACCTCCTTTGTATTTTAACTCACTTAGCTCACAGCATTTTGCAGGAGAGGCATTTGCCAGGAGAGTACACAATTGCAGCCTTGACACATTCTCTAACTATAACCTGGCCGAAAGGTGAACTCTGCCTGCCCTGTCAGCTCGGTTAAACCGTCCAGGACTGGATGACTTCCACAAAGCAGGGTCAGGCAAACAAACCCCCATGATGCCTCGAGGTTAGTTCCCAGGGGTGGAAGAGAAGGTAATATCTGCTTCTTTGTGCCTACCTCCTAAGAGTTCGAGTTGTCTCAGAGGTCCCAAAATAAATGTTCAGTTACCCTTTGGGAATTGTTCAATCCAAAAAGTGAGTTAGATTTGGGGACCTGAAGTGGAAGATTTCCAGATTAATCTTCCCCCAGATAATCTTCATTCCAAATAAAACATACCTTATAATTTCTAAATGATACTACAATGACAGTGATATCCTGTCCTCTACTGATGGCTGTCCCTTAGTCTATGATTAATTTCTTATGGCTGAAAACTAAATCTCTCTCCCTCTCTCTCTCTCTCTCCCTTCCCCTCCCTCTCTCTCCCCCCCCCCCCCTCTCTCCCCCCCCCCTCTCTCTTTCTCCTCCTTCCCTCCTCCCCCCTTTCTTTTCTCTCTCTCTCTGTCTCTCTCTCTCTATATATATATATGTATGTATGTATACACACACACATACATACATACATACACACACACAACTGAACTTGCAAGGAAAAAAAAAAGACCTATCCCTCTTATCCACCTAAATTTTCCAAAGTTCTGGATTTGGTTCTAGGATTCTGACATGAGTCCTGTGAAACAGCTGAAAGATGGAAGAGAATTTTGGGAACTGTCCCACCTAAGATGAATATCACCACGATTTCTGCTTTGTTTAAAGCTCCAAATCACTATTTGAACTTAATTGGTAAAACAGCCAAAGACTAATGGGAGACAGAGCCTCTAAATTCAGGTCATTGGTACAAATCCAGCTCAGATTGAGAGATATGGAGAGTTTACATAACGGTTACCAAGGGACCAGAGAAATGAACTGGTGGGAAGGAGGTGTCAGTCAGTCTCCTACTTAATCCATAGGTATGAAAAGTCATGCATAAAGAACAGTGTAATTTTAGGGGAATGTGGAAGACACATGGAATTCCCATGATTAGAAATTCATGAAGATTGCCCTAGTTTCATGACCTGACTTCTTGGGGCCTGAATAAAACCACTTAGGGTTCCTTCCCTCCAGTTCTAACAGTCTATAAGTCTTCTAAAATTCAATTGTTCCTGAGAAGGGTATTAAAATTTGGGGGGATGTTTGTTGTTACTGAAGGACACTGTATTATCTGTGTTGTGTAGTGAACAGACAGTGTTTGTAGTGAAACAAGAATTGCATTTGGAGTCAGGGGATCTGAATTTAAAGGGCAACTATGCCACTCACTGTCTATGTGACCTTGAGCCAGTAATTTTAGTTCCCTGAACTAAAATTGGTTTCCTCATTTGTAAAGTTAAGAGATTAGATTTGATGTTCTCTAAAGTTGCTTCCATCTCCAAATCTTATGACCTTAATATCCTAGAATGCTAGAGCTAGAAAGGAGGTAATAATCTAGTCTAACTCTAGTTATCTAGTCATTTTACAGATGAGTAAACAGAGGCCCAGAGAAGAGAAGTGCCCTTATCAAGATATATTACTTGTTTCCCTAAGTAGGGTTGACCTAGATTAGCATGAGACTTTGCAGTTGAGGTAGAGATAAGGGGGTAATGAAAAGGGAGAGAAGGAATACTGAGGAATATTATTATTTATAAGAACTAGCCTTATGTTTTTTATGGAACTAGGGATTTTCCAAAACATAGTTCATTTTTAACTAGTTTCTACCATATTCTCTTGTGGTTGTAAAGGAATGACCCATGTGGGCCTGAGGAATGCTCACAGCTCCGGAAAATGAAATGGTCAGAACCACCCAGTGATTCAGAGGAAGAGCTAAGGTTCTAACTGAACATTCCTCCAAATTTGCATCTTCACCCTACCACAAACACTGCTTTTCTCTCTACCAACACAGATACCATTCTGAATCTAAATGGTGACAGACTTTAAGTGTGGAAATGGACTTAAGAGATCAAATTCCATACACACTGACCCTCCTCTTTTTAGTCTCAACAGTAAAGCCAGAATTAATTGGAATCTGGTCCTTAAACTCAGTTATTGCTCATTATCCCACTATAAATCCTGGAACTCACATTGTTCTCTATCCTACATTGCTCTGTTCCCATTGCTAGCTGGCCAGTGACCCAGGGAGTTAGTCATGAGGAAGAATAGATGGTAGTTTTGCCATCTGATGCCAAAAAAGGACTAAGGCTCATACACACATAATCTTGCCCTTCAATTTCATCACCTACCACCTCTCTCCAAAAAAATACCCTTCTCTTTTGTGATTTCTTTTCCCCTTCAAGACTGGTCTTGATATTCATTTTAAACTGATTTTAAAAAAAATTCCATATTCTTTATTCCTGCCACTCCACTAGAAGGATAGATTTATCTATGCTTGCTCAATCACAAAGAAAGTGGTTTTCATGTAATAGTTGAAGTTTGTTGGTCAACACAACTGCCTGAGATTCACTTTCCCCTGCCCTCACCTTCTAATGCCCTTAGCCCCTCCTCTCCTACTACTTCAGTGTGATAGATCATAGGGAGGGAGATATATATATGAATTACAAGGCTGTCAAGCAGGAAAGGGAGAGTTATTGGACAACTGAACAGAAGACACTAGACTTTTGGACACTCCATCTATAGGGCTATAGGATCAACTCTGTTGACCCAAACAACTGTTTTAGCAAAAAAAAGAAAAAGAAAAAGAATAAAAAAAGACTTTGAATGCCTAAATTTTCTTGCTATAGTTTTACTACACTCCCCAGACTTCCTACCAGCAGCTGTACCCTAACAAGGAGCCTCTCTGGGGCTCCACTCACCATCCCTGTAACTTTCCAAGCCAAAATACTATTTCCTTATATGTATTGTCTCTCCCTACTAGAATATAAGCTTCTTGAGGTCAAGGACTGTCTTTTCTTTGTATTTGAACACCCAGCACTTAGCACAGCGCTTGGCACATGCTAAGTGCTTAAGAAATGCTTTTTCAAAATCTGGCCTCAAACACTTGAAACTTACTAGCTGTGTGACCCTGGGCAAATCACTTCACCCCAATTGCCTCACCAAAAAGCCAAAAATAAAAAGTCTTTGTAAAAAAAAAAATGCCTTTTCATTTATTTCTTCATTCCATCCATTCACCCATCTACCCATCCACCCACCAATCCATCCATCCATCTATTACCTCACATTTTTGTTTCATAAAAACAACAAACCAAAACCCCTCTAAATAGTAGGTTGAGGAGTTTACTTACAATGAGCCGCCTTTTCCCTTCCAAAAATTCCAGCAGGTCAGTCAACGATTTCTTGGAACTCTGTGTGAAAAGCTTTGAAGTGGGTTTCTGGTGCCCATCGTGCTCTGTTTTGCTCCCCTTCTTCTTTTTACTCCGTTCTTTCTCCTGCTTACTCTTTTTTTCTGTCTTGTCCTTCTTGGTCTGCTTTTCGCTCTTCGGCGGCTTGTCTGGTTTCTCATTCTTCACCTTTTTCTTCTTCTCAGGCTTGTCCGGCCGCTCGTGCTTTTTTGTCTCCTTCCCTTTCTTCGGGGGGATGTTCCCCGCCTCCAGCTCCACTTCTAGCTGAGAGACAGTAGGCCGGCTGGGGTCATACTTGTCCTCATATTCATTGCTTAGAATCTTTTCCTGCGCTTTTTTTTTAGGTGGCTTTGCCTTCCCTGGTTTGTGCTGGCCTGGCACCACATTTGGATCCCGAGGGCCATACTCCTTCCTGTCTGTACGGTTGTCACGGAAACGGCTTATGCCGGCCCTTGTATAGTGGTCTGGGGTTGTGGGGGTTGCTGCTGTGTGGCTCTCGTAGCCAGTGGTCTTGCTTGGTCTCCTGGTAGGCTGTTGCCTCTCTTTGTGCTGCTCCTTCCTTGAGGTGGGGTACAAATCTTCTGATTCCCAGGTCCCCTTGGGAGTTGTCACCTCAGCTGCTGAAGGCTGCCTGTGGGAAGAGGAGGTGGTATGAACTCTGGTAGTCCCTGTTCTCTGAGTGGTTGGAAAGGCGGTAGTCGTGGTGGTAGGCCGGGTTGCCACTGTCACCACTCGAGGGGTGGTCCAGGCTGCTGTCCTTGGAGGAGATGGAGGAAGCATGGTGGCCCTTGCAGTCGGAGGAGGAGCTACTGTTGTGGTGACTAATTTCTTTACTGTTTTCACTCGGCTCTCCCTTGTGGGTTGGATTTGTCCTCTCCGTGGGTCTTCTTTCTTCTTTTCACTGCCCACCTTTGGTCTGCTCCCTCCACCACCACCATTATTCCCTTCGTCAACCACCTGTCCCTCCACACCAGCTGCCTTACACTTCTGAACGAAGCCCTTCTGCCGGATCTTCTCTATCCTTCGGACGGGGCCCTGATCAATGATCTCATACATTGCTTCTAGCCTCACCGGGTATGGGTAGCGTTCCTCCACCTGCAGGGTTTTCTTCAGCAGCACCATGCCAAACTTTCCCTTCTCCAGTTTCAAGAAGCTCATCAATTTGGGGATGAGAGTAGGGTCGAGGGACTGCTCCAAGATCTGGCCCTCATTGGTGATTCTCCTCACCTTGCCACCTTCCTCCCCTGCCTCATGGAATAGCACAATCTGCTGGATGTGTCTTTCTGCTAGCTCACAGTACACATCATCTTTTAGGAGACTCATCATAAGGCGGTAGTAGCCCTCAGATGCATGAGGGGAAGAGATGACCCATACCCTGTTTTTCCCTGCAAAGCTGGCCAAGATGTTGGGAGAGCTGGACCCCGGTGGGAATCGCACCATTTTTGCCCGAGCAGAGGATCCCTCGTCTTTCACCATCTCCCTTGGGGAGCTCTTGGTTGTCGGTCTCTGTTCCTGCCTCATTCGGCTGCTACCCACTCTCGTCTGCGTTGGCAGGGGAGTTGGGCGGGCTAGTCTCAATACTGGCACGACTCTCCTCCTGTCTAGGATGGGATGGTCAGGATTATCCGGTGTGGATCTCACTCTCCCCTGGGCCCTGCCTGTGTGCCTCAGGAATCGAAATGGTCTACCATTAACCTGGGAAGCTAGCAGCACTTTCCCAGCTCCATGGCTCCCTCTGTCCACTGTTTGAGGGTGGGGTTCTGATGGGCACACTAGCCACATTGCTAGTAGCATGGTGAAGCCCCGTTCCATCATCCAGTTCATTGTGTCATCCACTTTGAGGAGCAACGGGGTAGGAACATAAAACAGAAAGAGAAGAAAAACAAGAAAATAATTTAATTGCAGGCAGATCTATACATTTTATCCTTTAAGTGGGGGTGGGAAGCAGTGAGAGGGGAAGGGATAAGGGAATGGGACATGTTTGCTTTTAAGTCTTTGCAGTTCAGTGACTCGGGTAGGATAAGGAGCCTTCCAGAAACACAGCAAACCAAAAAAAAAAAAAAAACAAAAATAAAAACAAAAACAAAACAAAAAACTAGCTCATGTCCTCAGTCATCATGTTTGCAATGACTTTTCAGTTGGCTTTCTGGACGGCAAGCTGAGCACATGAAGTGTGACAACATGCACGTTTCATTTATTTGAATAAGCAACAAAGACATTTTTAAGGGGTGAAAAAGACTACACACTTACATTCTAGCTCATAGAGATGGAATGCAGAGGGTTTGACGGGGAGGGGGGAGCCCTGAAGTTTAGTCGCAGGACAGTTCCCTAGAAGAAATCAGTCTCCTCCCAGCTCTTTTCCCTTTCAGCGGATGAACAGCACCAACGGGTTTGCAGCAGCTCCAGTTTTGAACTTAAAATACCACAGACTCCAGAGACTGTCTTATTTCCAGTTGAGTTGACTTTCTTTTTTTCTCTCTTTCTGTTTTTTTACCTTCTTGACAAATAGAATGAAGTGAAGGGAACCGTCCTTTTAAATCCTTGTATCTCCATTTACCTTTAAGTTCTGGCTTGGTTTTTGTAGCAGTCACACATAAACTCCAGCACACATCACATCCCGCAAGAGTGGAGTCCCAGATGTTTGGAGAATTTCTTTCTGTCTCTCTTTAAAGTTCCATGGTCCTTCTTATCATGCTTTCCCCCCCAATCTGGCTAAGTCCCTTTGTTTCCCGAGAGCCAAGGTACCAGGATCAATACGTTTTCCAGACTGAAGAAAAACACAGCAATGTGATAGGGAAAAAGGGGTGGGGTTTTTTTTCCTTATTCAGTTCTTCATGTCTCCGTGTATTCCTCCCTACCTTTCCTCTTCTCCTTCTTCTCGTTTTCCCTTTCCCCCTTCTTCTTTCCTTTGGCTGGATCCAGTCCCAGAAATGTCAGGATAACCTCAGCTCTGCTCCAAACCAAAGTCAAACAACAGCAGCCACTGGAAATCTCAGAAACTTTACTAAGAATTTAACAGATCAGCAAAACACCGCCTCCTTCCCACTTCAACACGTTAACGGAGGACTCCATAGGGAAAGGCGGGGGGGGGGGGGGACTTCTTTGGGAGTGAGAGTTTTGAAACGCTACTCATCATCATAAATCACTTTAGAGAAGGATGGCTGAGAACTTAACCCTTTCAGCACCACAGATGAAAGAGGAAGTCTCTTCCTCTGCTTGTGTTTTTTAGGGGAAAGAATAGCTTGGAATACTCCCTCCAGCTAACTTTTTTTTTTAAGAGACAAATTCTGAGGTTGTGATAAATGCATGTATATGCATGTGCTATAGCCTTATTTTTAGTTCTATGAGTATATTTATATCTTTTCGTCCCATTTCTCACTTTTCATTTACGATTGAAAAGGGCCACGGAAAACATGACTGAGCTGTTTTCATTTTATGTTAATTGGGGATCATATTACCACATTTTGGTTCCCTGTTTCTCCTTGGCATGAAAGGAAGCTGGTAAAGGGGTTAGAGATGCAGACAATGGAGACTGGTCCCTTGAGCCTGTGGTAAGTTCTGCCTTGCGTCAGAGCCCAGGGAAGAGACAGAATTAACTTCAACTCAACATGTATTGGGGTAGGGGGTGGGGTGCTCACTGGGTTTTGCTCTCCAGGGGTTGAAAGGGATCTGGGTAGAGAAAGAGGAATGGAAGAAATGGCTTCAGACTAGTGCTGACAGTTTCCAAAGGGGAAGTCCTTTGTCATCTCTGCTTGTCTTCTTGGAGCTTCTGTTGGGATTTAAGGGTAGAGGGGAAGTGTTTCAGGTGATTAGGGATGAATTTCCCCTACCAGACTACCAGTTAGTGTAGTGCCAAACATTCTATGGGTGCATGCTTAATCAATGTTAATTGACACTGTGACTGTCTCTCTTGCAGACCACTTACATGGTTATTGTCACTGGGTGTACCAATATCCTTCTACCCTCCCGTTCATTTTTGCCCTACTATTACATTTTGGGCTCTGATGCTCAAAAGTCCTAATTTTTAAAACTGGAAGGCACCTTGGAGATTACCTCATACAACTCCCTGATTTTTTCAGATGAGGAAACTGAGTCCTACACAAGTTAACTAGCTTGCCCAAGATCACACAGGTAGTGGAAGAATGAAGATTCTAAGTTTCCCTGGGTCCCAAATACGTTGCTCTTTCGCTACCTCTCCAAGTTGTTGCTTTGAATTGGTCCTGTGGGATATGAGCGTGAGGCTCCCAAGGGACAGTTAAAGAAAACTGGTTTCTAGGAAGGAAGGCCCACAAAGATCCAGGTCATGAGATCAAAGATTTGTGTAAGAGAAGAAGCACTTGTAACTGAGCTGATGAAGACATTCAGGAGATATCAAGTCAATGATAATCAGACATTTATCCTCTAATTTCATTTGTTCATTCAACAAACATTTAAATCCCTACTATGAAGAAGGTACTTTCTAGGGATTGGGAATACAAAGATGATGACAGTACACGGTCTTTCAAAACAGGAGGATTAGCAAGAGATGAATGGATCACCTGTCTTATGTTAGGTAGGGAAGAAATGGATTTTGATTTGTTATATCTTTTGATTCTATGTGCTCTACACAGTCCTTTGCCAACATATTTTGTTATTTATTGTATTGGATCCCGATTCCTTCTTTTTTTCCCTTCTACCCTCCTCTGCTCTTTCCTTTTTTTTTTTTTCTTACTCTTCATTTTTTTTTCTATGCCTCATTCTGTCTCTCCTTCCTCCTTTTTCCTCCACTGGCTCATTGAAAGTGAGAGTTGTTAAACCACAACCTATATTTCTGCTTTCCAAAAGAATTTAATGGGTGATTCTGTCTTACTCTTCTGACTGGCTCACCTTCCTTCTGGATCCATTCACTTGTCCCAAGATGGATTTCCTCACTGTAACCCCTCTATTTCCATCTTGGAGAAATCCCTACTTCCCAATCAAAAGCACTAGATTTACCAGATATGCCCCTGTGGGCTATACAGGCATTCCTGAAATGCCTAAGAACAGCTTCTATGTTTTGAGAAAGCTCTGGTCCTGGGAGTCCCAGAGGGAGTGCAATAGAGACGCACAGGATGCTGACTACGAGGACCTCAGACTTCATCCCCACCTATGAGCTTTAATCACTAGATGGCAACCTGGTTACATATGCTAGGGAGTGCAAATAGCCTCAAGTAGGCAAAGATAGTAAGGGTGCAGTAGGTTTTTAAGAAGACAGTGACGGAATCCTTCAGAAATTAATTTTCATACTGTCCCAATATGTTGTCACTCCCAGTAGTATCTCACCTCAAGAGAAACTAGTGGTCTTTCTCTTTCAGAAACAAAGAATGTTTGCACTGAAAGGGACTCATGCCAGGGAGGCAGACAGATCGTCCTTGGTAAATGGGAAGTCCTCAGTTTAAGCCCCAAGGGAACTTTTTTAATAGTATTCTTGTGAAGAAATACCTTCTTCCTTTATTTTTACTGTTCACTGTTTTGTTTTCCTTACTTCTCTATAAGTAAAAGGTAGTAACAGTGTCTAATTGCTACTATAATACAATGTATAATATTATAAATATATAATATTTATTAATATTGATATTAACAACTTAATAATTACTCATTTGCATTTAAAATAATTGATTAGTAATAAATATTAATAAAATAAATACAAAAATAATAATATAATAAATTTATATTTCACTTACACTGTGCCAGGCACTTCACAATCATTATTTCATTTGGTCCTGACAACAACCCTGCAAGGTAGATGCTATTATTATCTTCACTTTACAGATGAGTAAACTGAGGCAGACATAGGTTAAGTGAGTTGCTCAGAGTCACAGAGCTAGTGGCTGAAACCACATTTGAACTCAGATCTTCCTGACTCTAGATCTGGTGCTTTATCCACTGCGCCACTGAATTGGAAGGGACGTAAGAGGGCATTTAGTGCATCCCATAACAGAATGAGAATCCCCTCTACATCAGACCCAACAAGTGGTCATCTAGTTCTGTTTACAGGCTTTTAGGGAAAAAGGCCAGACTATCTCTTAAGGTAATCTGTTCCACTTTTGGAGAGCTCTAATTGGCTGAAAACATTTTATTTCATCAAACCTACATTTGTTTCTTTGCCCCTTCCAGCACATTGCTCCCAGGTCAGCCTCTGGTGCCAAGTAGGATAAGTCTTCTCCCTCTTCCTGGTGATAGCCCTTCACAGTAAGGCAAAGTTGGCTTTGGGAATGCCAATTTAGTGAGTAATTTACAGGTGGCATCCTGCAACTTTGTGACTTGGGGAAGGGGAAGTCAGGAAGGCAAGAAAGAAGAAATTGGGATGATTAATGTTGGAGGGAATGTAGTGAGCTGCTAGGAGTGCATAAACTGAGGAGGGCCGGGATAAAACAGAGACTAGGGACAGATGGGGCTTTAGGAAAAGACCTGCCAACCTAGGGATGAAATTTAGACTAATAACCTGTTATAAACCAGATTGTTATGTAGAGGCAAGAGTGTACTGGTGTTTAACAACTACCTCTCAAAAAACATTTTACCCATGAGGAAACTGAGTTTCAGAGAGGTTAGGTGACTTGACCATGGTCATACAACTTGTAAGTCAGAGCCAGCATTTAACTTTCAGATTCTTGACTTCAAATCTAATGCTCTTTTCACTAAGCCACACTTCGTCCTTTACTATAAACTCAACAGAAAAAGGCACTGTGTGCCTTCTTTGTCTTCCCTAGCAGAAAACCTTGCACTGGAGAAGTGCCCAATACATGAGCTGAATTGATGAATGGACTAATTAATTAATTAATTAATGCTAGAGTTGGTGGGGTGGAGAGGGTACAAAAGAAACACGGGCAATGTTTTCTGAGTCCCAGAGCTGTTAATATAGTTGGGGGGATAAGGCTTAAGACAAATGAAATCGTTTAGACAAGTACTACGGGACCAAAGCCCTGCTGAAAGACTTCAAGGAAATCTTCAGAAATCAATCAATATAGTGCTACTGAGTCAACTTAACAAATTGAAAGTTAACGTCAAGTCCTGTCTTCGAAGGCAGAAGAAGGGAATCAAGTAGGAAAAAAAAGTTTTTGCTTAGAAAAGGGCCACCACACACAAAAGATAGGAATCATCTCTTTCTTCTGGGCTAAGCCAAACCTTCTGAACCAGAAGACTGGTTTCTCCCTAATACAAAGAAATGGAGGAGCATGAGAGAGGTAGATCTTAAGAGTAAGAAGGCTAGGGGGGCAGGTAGGTGGTGCAGTGGATAGCACACTGGCCCTAAAGTCAGGAGGACTTGAGTTCAAATCTGGCTTTAGATCAAACACTTTGTAACTTATTAGCTGTGTGACCCTGGGCAAGTCACTTAACCCCAATTGCCTAAAATAAAAGAAAAAAAAATTTTAAAAAGAGCAAGAAGGCTAAGGCAGAAGGAAAGTACTCACCAGGAATTTTTACACTAAATTGTCCTGAAGCCAGGACATGTGAAGCTATCCACATGTCCACTTAAGGTTTTTAAGTAATTAAGTGTTTTATTAAAAACTTGATAGTGAACATAATACAACCAACTAAATTTGCTTAGTAATGAGTTGTTCAAATTAATTTACCCATAAGCTTTTCATCCTAAGGAAAGGTTCAGTTGAAGGTTGCTTTCTACTCAGTTCTATGAGGAAAACTACTAAGTAAAGAGTGATTGATAATAGTAAAAGACCATTGAGAAGGCACCTGGTTGTACTTAGTTTTTAAAATGTCTTTATTTACTCTCAACTTTATTATTCTTCTACACATAATATTATGAACAACTCACACTCAATGTTGAGCTTTATAAGTTACAAAACTCCCTAAACACATTACATCATCTGATGTTCTTGACAAACCTATAGAAGAGATAGTGCAAATATTATTAACTTCATTTTACAAATGAGGAACCTTTGCCTCAGGTTAAGTAACTCAAAGTCATACAGCTAGTTGGTAGCAGAACTGGGCCTCAAATCCTACTCCACTGGTGCCAAACCTAACTCTTTCCACTATGTTATTAATATGGGCAATTAGGAATTAGTTCATATTTTGGGGGGTTTATCTTTATGGAAAAGACATAACTGCCTGAAATGATATGCTAATATATGCTCTCAATTAACCAAAGAATGGATGTTTGGACTACATGGTCACAGACCAGTTACCACCATTCATCTTAAGGCTAATTAAGCTAAATGAATTTCAGGCATAGGACCATAGAGGAAAAAACAGCCTTATACTAAGCCTTCAAACTCTCTTTAACTGGTTCATGTAATACCATTTATTCTATTAACTCTGAATGTGCTTGGCCCTGGGTTGGAAGGAGAGGACAAAGGAAGTTAAAGTGAGTGCTCTTTTCCTTGGGAAGTTTATGAATTCAAACAGAGATTGTACCTAAAACTACACAGAGATGACTCTCTATGCCTAGCTGTCTCCATAAAGGCACACAGGTAGGGGAGATAAGGGCTAGCAGGTGTGGGGAACCTGTGGCCTCGAGGCCTTCTAGGTCCTTGTGTGTGGTCTTTTGACTGAGTCCAAGTTTTACAGAACAAATCCTTTTATTAAAGAGATTTGTTCTGTGAGGTCTGGATTCAATCAAAGGGCCACACTTGAGGACCTAGAGGGCCACCTGTGGCCTTGAGGCCACAGGTTTATTAGCTATTGTTTATGTTTAATAATACATTTTAATGTTTAATAATAATTTAAATGTTTATTAGCTATTTCCTACCCTAATACCTTGGACCCTGGTCAGAACTACCACCTAAGAGCCAGTGTCCCATGATGCTACCTTGTCACAAGACAATTACTCTAGCAGTACCACAAAAGTATCAATGGTCCCTTAAGAAACATCTAGTAATAATAACTCACTTTAACATGTATCTAATTCTTACAAATCACATTCCTCTTAACAACCCTGTGAGGTCAGTAAGTAAGCATAATTAACCCCATTTTATAGCAAAGAAACTGAGGTTAAGAAAGGTTAAGTGACCTGCCCGTGGTAACGCAACTAGTAAGTGCTAGATTTGGAATTTGAATGGTCTCCTGTCTCCAAGTTCAGTGCTTTTTTCCGTAAGTCTTGCTGTTTCCCCAAGGAAATAATATCCTAATTTCTTCATCTTCTATCCCATAAGAAGCTGATTTAGTCCTTCTTCCAGTTTAGAATGTTACTTACCTTCCAACTATTCACCTATATACCTACCTACCCAGGAATAGTTCAGGGTCTCTCTTGGTCCCCTGCCATCTCTATTCCAGAAGACACCTTCCCCCCCCCCCACTGAGTCAAAGCAATTCAAGTGAGCTATCCTTAGAGGTGAGGCTGGAAAACTGATTTCAGATAAAGCTAAACCATTTAGGTAGACTATAATTTCACAGTCAACTGCAGAATCAAATCAGCTCCACCAGGTTCCTTCCTAGACCTATGCCAGCCCTGTCTAGATTTATAGCCTCAAGGGCTCAGTCAGAACCAAAATGACCCTTAGGGACAAGGGGAAATTTTCTGAGGACTGTGTCCCATGTCTTCTGTCTCACCATGTGGCTTCCTATTATATTTCCTAACAAGTAGGAGAAGAAAAGAATTGACCTCTGGCTGCCCCTATCTCTCTGTTATATAATCTTTGTGTCCTGGATGGCTGGCCAACCCTAGAGCCTGGTTACTTCTTTGGGTGAGCAGAATTTCGATTCCTTGGCTTTTAATTTTTAAAAGCTTATTTGGATGGCTTAGTGTCATTTTTCTCTGTTGGTAAATGCATGCCAGATGTGTTTATTTAATATGATAGATTTCATATGAGGTAATAGAACAAAATCTTCAGCTACCCATCATGCTCCTACTTAACTAGTTCTCCTTACTTTGGAGAGAAGGAGATCTAGTCCCAAGTTTTTCTCTTAGAATCACCCAGCTTCAAGGATAAGCAATGTGAATGTCTCTATGTGACATACCTAGACAGTGTCTCTTACTCTGGAGCTCATCATGATAAAGAGAGAGAGAAACCCAGACCCTACTTGATATTTTGGTTAACCAAGACACCCTATGAGAGCTCATAGAGAATTTACTTTTGGCTTTCTCTTTTATCTAGTGTCTCACCCAAATATTCGTTGTCATAAATTTTAGAATGAGAGTTATGTTTGTTTTCCTATAGGTGTTTTGTTCGTTTCTTTAAAAGTATATCTGTTAGTGTCTTTCATTCAGGAGGTTCAGCATTCCTTTCCACAGCAGACAGGTTCACAGCTGGCCTGGGAGGTTTGGCCTCCTCTCCAATTGCTCTGTAGTCTTGATGGGTTTGTCTTCAGCCTCCAACCCTTGCCCACAGCTGTGCTTCCTGTGCAAGGAACATGGGAAGGGACATAGATGGGAGTCACCTTTTTCTGTCTATGTGATCCAAATGCTTCCTTCCTTTTTCCCCTCCACATTTCTCCCCCACCTTCAGCCTCACCCCCAATCAGAGAGCAAGAACGTTGCATAAGGCCATTGCTATTGTGTAACATTTTAAAATTTAGTATATTTTATTTCCCCCCTCCAATCACATGTTAAAACAATTTTTAACCTTTTTTAAAAGGTTTGAGTTCCAAATTCTATCCCTCCCATCCCTGAGCTGGTAAGCAATCAGTAGAGGTTTGTATAACATATTTTTGAAGTGTCTTTCAAGTTCTAAAGTCAGAATACATAGGGCAGATGTAAAGAGCAAAGAGGGTGAATCAATCAGTCCATCAAAAAATCAGTCAATCAGCAAACATGTATCAAGCACCTTCATGTGCCAGGTTCTGTACGAGAGTCTTGTGTGTAATCACCAAACAGGATTGCCAGCTGTGGCATCCTGGAAGGCCTCATCTCCATCCTTCCATGGAGTACAGTCTAGGAAGACACAGCATCATTAGGTGTTTGTGCATTTAGAATAAGCTGTCTTTTAACATCATTCTTCATTATCAAATATAATATCATCCCAGGTTAAGTACCTGGAAACCAGAACCCTCAAACAACTTGGACTATGGGCACTTGAAAATCAAAAGATTCAAGGAAGTTCAAAAAGCCCAAAATTCTGTACGTACCCGAAATCTTCCTACTGGAAGCCATCAGCAAAATGCAGAGTTTTTTGGGTCAGGTGACTCTTTACTTTCACCTGCAATACTCTATGGAAAAGGAAAGAGTATTACAAATCATTTTGTTAGTTATAACTATCAGGGTCATGAAATAATAACTATGGCTTTAGTAAATTCATTGATATCTCGTAGAAGAAATAGCTCCAGTGGGTAAGATTATCAGTCTAATTATCTGCTGTTTTCCAAGAGCTCATGAGACTTTCTGTTAAACTCATAGAAAGTTCACTTTTAAATTGAAGGAAAAATGATTCAGCCTCTGTTCTAGATCCATTCAGTAGCTAGGAGATTCATCAAACTCATCTTGATCACTGTTTTCTTCAATACAATCACAGAGTCTTAGAGATAGGCAAGAGGCCATATAGGCAGCCCATAACTAGAAAAAAAAAATCCTCTCTCTGACTTTCCCGACCAAGTCTGAGTCATCTAGCTTTTACCTGTTATTTGGTAGTGGGAGGGGGAGCCCACTACCTACAGAAGTTGCCTAATTCCACTTTGGGATCACTGCAATTGTTAGGAAATTTTTCCTTTGATCAAAAGTAAATTTGCCTCTTTGCAATTCTTTTCCACTAGTTCTCTTTTTGCCCTCTGGGGCCAAGCCGAACAAATGTAATAATTATTGCAAATGGCAGTCCTTCCAATGCTTAAGGACATGTATCATATCCCATTAAGTCTTCTTTTCTTCAGGCTAAGCTTCCTGGTGATGGAATGTTATATTGAGGAACAGACAGAAAGCCATTTTGGCTGGATTGCTGAATGCAGGAAGGAGGAAAGAAAAGGAGAGAGAGAGAGAGAGAGAGAGAGAAATTGTTCAATAGTTTCAGGTTTTCTTGGCAAATATACTGAAGTAGTTTGCCATTTTCTTCTCCAGCTCATTTTACAGATGAGGAAACTGAGGTAAGCAACTTGCCCAGGGTCACACAGCTAGAAAGTGTCTGAGGCCAGCTATAAACTCACAAAGATGAGTCTTCCTAATTTTAGGCCCGGCATTCTATCCACTGTGCTGCCTAGCCACCCAATTAGGGGCTGTGATATCTATGATAGCCAGCAAAGGATCAGACAAGTAGAATAAGATTCAGGAGACAGTAGTGTCACAAAAATCAATAGTGAAAGAAAGATTAACAGTGTCAAATGTAGCAGATAAGTCAAGAAGGATGAAGATTGAGAAAAGACCATTACATTTGGCAATTAAGGTATCATAGGAGCATAGATTTAGAACTGGAAGGGACCTTAGAGGTTATAAAATCCAACCTCATTTTACAGAGGAGAAAACTGAGCCTTAGAGAAGTCAATAGGTCACATAGCCAGTAAGTGTCTGAGATGAGATTTGAACTCAGGTTTTTTCACATGTTGGTAAGTTTGAAGAGTACAATTTCTTTCCTTTTTTTTTTTTTGTTTGTTTTTGGGGGTTTTTTTGGCCAGGCAATGGGGTTAAGTGACTTGCCCAGGCTCACACAGCTAGGAAGTGTTATGTGTCTGAGGCTGGATTTGAACTCAGGTCCTCCTAAATCCAGGGCTGGTGCTATATCCACTGTGCCACTAAGCTGCCCTTGAAGAGTACAATTTCAGTTGAATGATAAGTTATGAAGCCAAATTGCACATGGTGAGGAGTGAGTGAGAAAAGAAGTGGAGGCACTGAGTATAGATATTTCTATTTCTAGGAGTTTGAGAAAATGAAGAGAGATATAAGACAATAGCTTGAGGTGATGGTAAGGTTCAAGGAAGGTTTTTCAAGAAGGGTGGGGAATGTAAAATGATAACTATTTATCTGTAATGATCTGAAATTTTCCGGCAGATGTAGAATTTTATTCATTTTTATATCCCAACTGTTCAGGAAACTGGTTCACTGACACAACATGGAATGACTTGTTATGGAACACATAGAATATCTTTGTGCAATCTCTAATTGTTCTATGGGGTCAATTTTTACAAAAAGATTCTGTTACTGACTCTCTAATTCACCATGGCACCAATTACCATTCCTTCAGCCATGAAAGATTTCTGCTCAGACCAAATAGATCTTTGTTGCCAGTAGCTGCGATTAGTCAGTGACAACGTGTAGGATTGAAATAAGTGATCTCAAGGTCAGTGATTCTGTTCTGGAGCACCACACCCATGAGTTGTCTCTGGTCTCCACAACACATTCCAATCATTCTGTTGTAGATTAAAAAAAAATATTAATAATAAAAAAACTTTTGATTATTAATAATAAAAAAACTTTTGAAATCTCATGGGAGATTAGGGAAAGAAGCCATTGCTTTCCTGACACTCCAAGACTGACATGATTTATCACAATTTCTGAAGTTCTGTTCTTGTGGATACCTCTGCAGCAGAAAATACTGATTTTTAGCCCGTAGACTTCACTCCGGGCCCCCAAATAGCTAGCCTAGAGTATTTCTAAGTCCCCACTAATTAGTTTTTTTAAACAAAAACATTTTATTTTAAAATTTAACCAACATTTTATTTTAAATGCAAACGACAAAAGCCAGGAACCAAGGGAAACACTGAAATACAGAAAACCAAGTTAGCCAGATGACATGTACAATTTATAAGAAAGGCATTTTAATTAAATAATGAGCAGTATTAGTAAAGTCATAATAGAGTACTCCCTCCCTAAATCTGGAATTTACTCTCCCCAAATACTCACACATGAGGTGGGAAGAGTGGGCATTCATGAGAATCATATGAAGGACATCCACATATGAAGAGCATGTGGTCAGAGCACCTATGCAAAGGTATGAATCTGTGCAATCAAGGTGGGCTTGGACGGGTCACACAACTCTAATATGGCAAAGCTACCTATGTTGTCTTCTTCTGATGTCTTCACTCTATTCTCTGCTGGACCTGATTTCTTCCAGGTGTTCTCCGCTAGGCACCATCCTCTGCTTCTTCTCACCAGGCATTGTTCCAAGAGGTAGTTCACTTTGACTCTTATTTGCCCTATTATTGTCAAGTGCAACACAACCTGGGAATCATCCTGAATTCCCCCACTCTCTCTCTCTCTCTCTCATCCTCCATATCCAAAACATTAACAAGACCTGTTGATTTCCCCTTTGCCATAGCTCTCAAATACATGTCCTTCTCTCTTCTGATACTGCCATCATTCCAGTGCAAGACCTCATCACCTCATACCTGGACTATTGTAATAGCCTACTGGGAGCTGGGGTGGGGCTCTGCCTGCCTTAAGTCTATTCTCTCTCCAATCCATCCTCCATTCAGCCACTAAAGTGATTTTAAAGCTAAAGTGTGATCATGTCAGCCCCCTACTCAACAAACTCTAGTGGCTACCTATTACCTAAGCCCCCTCCTCCCTTTCCAGTCTTCTTAAACCTTACTCCCTGCCATATAGTCATTGATCCAGAGACACTGACCCCCATGTTATTCATGAGCAAGACACTTCATTCTCTCAGTTCTGGGCATTTTCTCTGGCTGTCTCTCATGGCTGGAATGCTCTCCCACTTCAGCTCTACCCACGGACTTTTCCTGGTTTCCTTAAGGACTAAAATTCATCTTTTCCTACTAGAAACCTACCTCCCCTCTGTTAATTATTCCCTACTTATCCTGAATATGGCTTGTTTTGAATATATTTTGCATGTTTTCTCTTCTTACATTAGATTGTAAGCTCTTTGAGGACAGGACTATCTTTTGTCTCTTTTTGCATCACTAGTACTTAGCACTGTGCCTAGCACATAGTAGACACTTAATAAATGTTAACTGGTTGATTGAATGCAGATGCCTTGAAACAAGTCCATTTGGGGTGCTATGCTGTACTTATAATTATTCTAGCCAATTCTACAGCTCTTTGGGGAGAGGAGGGTGTGGTGCTTAATAAACTTTTTCTCTTCAGAAAAGAAGTTGTTAGAACACTTTCAGCCTTCTCCTTCATTATCTTTCTGTGCTTAAGCTATACTTGTCTTGCTGATGCTATCTTCAGAGCCATGTGCAGCTCAATTCTCTAGCTCCCAGTGAATCATCCTTTTTTTCCAGACTAGATGGAACCTCTCTCCCTCCTCAGTCAGCATTCTTAGCCAAATAAGCTATGAAGCTTGTTTTAATCTTTAGGAAGAAATGAGTTCAAATCCTGCCTCACACAAGCTATGTGACCTTGGGAAAGTCACATCACCTCTCAGCCTCAGTTTCCCCATCTGTAAAATGGTGATTATAACGGCACTGGTTTATGAGTGTCTCAGTGATCTCAATGATTCACAAGGTTGGTGAGGATCAAAGGAAGTGATGTATATATAACACTTTGTAAACCTTAGGGCTTTATATAAATGTTAACTTTTATTAATATTAGTCTTCTCAGCCAATAGTAGTGAAGCTTTCTGTCATCTTTCAGTTAAAGGCTAGGAAGATCAATTTTTCTTAGTCAAATTGAAGCAAAGTAGGGAGCAAGTAGCTAGTAAGTTTGACCCTTTTCTGAGAATCATTGTCAACTGCTAAAGTCTGTAGCCAGCATGGCAGCTCACATTTTCAGAACTCTGCGCCTCTTGACTCTTCTCAGTATTAGGATCATAAGTTTAGGGCAAGAAGCAACCTTTAAAGGCTATTCTAATTCAACCCATTCATTTTACAGATGAGGAAACTTAAGTCCAGAAAGGTTGAGCTACTTGCCCCAGGCCACACAGGGAAGAAGGTAGAATTCAAACCCAAGATCTCTGCCTCCAAAACTGTCATTCTTTCCACTGCACCACTCTGTCCTCTCCTGAATCTTTCAGTTCAGCTGTCACCCATAATGGTCAAAACCCTATTTTAGGATTTATCATACCTTTTATCTGAGATAAATTTCATAGTCTTCTTTTCCTAAAGAGACAGAGACAGAGACACAGAGACACAGAGACACAGACAGAGACACAGACAGACAGAGAGAGAGAGAGACATTGTGATAAGGAAACTGTTTTAACCTCTCCCCAGTAGCTCTTTGCTCGACTGCCATATTGGCTATAGACTTCTAAAAGGCTCTTCTATGCAAAGAGCAACTACAATGTTGGCTACAGAGTTTTGAATTTCTTTAGCAAGGACTCTCCAAGGACCTTCTGATTTTTTCCCCTGCCAGAGTCAGTTTAGCAGTGGGTTAAGCTTAGCCCTGTACTCATTTGAAACAGATGTTTGTTGCAAATGGACATACAGAATTTTAAGTCACTCTTAAGGCTAGGCTGTCAAAATCAGTGCTGTCCAGCCAGAAATACCTAAACCTATTGTCCATCCTAGCAAATCCCTTCACTGAGGGTAGGCAATCATTTATTCTTTGACTATCTTCTACATCATGAAATGTATGAGTGTCCAAGAAAGACTAGCACCTGTGGTGTGAGGGCTTGCTGAGCCCTTCCCAGAACTGCTCATCCACCTTGGGTGTTCACCTTTCACTCAACTCTCACCTGTGGTTCCAAGAAGCTGTAGCATGCTCAGTGGCCATATCCCAGTAAAACCATCCCAGCAGACAGGCTAACCCAGGTTGAGGGTAACCCACAGGCCTCAAATCCATAGGTCAGTTATGGGGATGTCTACCCCAAGCATGTGAGGACTTTCCTTGGTGGAATGGGCAGATAGAACAATTTGTTCCAATGGCCATGAAGGCAGCTGAAGCAGGGACTGTGGAGACCTTAGAGCTTGGTCAGGCATCAAAGACACAAGGGTCATTCACTGCATCCTGGGCCATCATCAGTCATATTGACTTTTTTCTTGCCACTAGATTTCAATGACTCTGGAAGAGAAAGTGAGGCTGACAACTTTGAGCAACTCTGACTCACTTAAATCCAATTCACGTTCAAGCCAACACATCATCCATGATGCCATTGGTCCTTCTTGAAAATGTAGGACAAACAACATATTCTGCATCTAAGCATCAATTATAAATTCCTACACAGTGAGTCCTTAATAAATAGATGGTGATAATGAGGACAATGAGGATGCAGGAAAAAATGGTTGCTCAATGCATAAAAGAATTTTCTTGTGGGAATTTCAAGCAATTGGGTATTAATTAGTATGATATTCTTTGTAGTCCACATATAGACAATAGTCACCACTAGACTGGTAGAATGAAAAGACTTGGAAACAGAAAACCTGGGTTCCAGAGCAGGTCCCATTACTTGCTACCTGTGTAACAATGGGCAAGTCATTTAAACTCGTTGACCCTAACTTTCCTCATCTTTAAAGTTGTGCTAAAAATATTCACATTTACCTTACAGAGTAAAGTGGTGAAGAACATGTGATATCAATGATTCTATCAATTAATCAGCAAGGATTTATTAAGCTCCAAGAAACATGCTAGGCAACACACCCTTCTGATGGTGCACTCTGGCCCTCAGAATGGCTATATGCCTCAGAAGTGTTGAAATCCTTTCCCTACTTGCTAAGTAAATGTTAAATGTTAGCTGATCTCTAAGTGTCTTATTTCATTTCAATCATGCGCCTGAATCACCAGACTGGCCAAAACATGGAGCCATCCTGACTCAGACTTGACCCAGGTCAAGAGGGTATATTCATTTCTATGGGAGTCTTTCAGAAACAATGCCATGCTCTACCTTTGTTGTCACACCCAAAGGACAGACTTGTAGGACCACAGGATTTAAAGTTTATTTGACAAATAAGGAAAGTAAGGCCCTTTAAACAAGTCCAGCTGTGTGTCCAAGGCCACAGAGCTAAGAAGCACCAGAGCCTCAATTCAAACCCAAGCCCTCTGACTCTAAATCTAGTGTTCTTTCCACTTTCCCAAGCTTCCTATTGCCAGGTGACTGTGGTGGAGGAGAATTCAGATGTGTAGGCCATGGGATTTAAATCCAAAGGGAAATGTAGAGATCTTCTAGTTTGATGCCATAATTCTTCAGCTGTGGAAGCTGTAGCCCACAGATGTTAAATGACTTGCCCAAGGTTGCATAAGAGGAGCAGACATCAGCTTTGAATCCATGTGAGCTCACTACAAATCCAGCATTCTTTCCACTTCAGCATGCTGTTTCCTGACAGGAAACCAATGAGGGAGATGTTTTAGAACACAAATGTCTCCCCTCAAATCATATCCCATTCGTGGCTGCCTTATCTCATGCATATGGACAACCTAGTTTTCGTCTTCTCACTGAAACAAAGGAAGTCAGACTCAGCAGTCTGGGAACCCTGCCCTTGTGTTTTTCCAAGATTCTTTGGTGAGGTGCTAATGAGCATTGGATTGGTCCAGCATAAACAGCAGATTGGAGGAAGAAGATAGGTGTGGTAGGAGCAATATCTGAACCCTGATCTCACGAAAGTTAGGCTAGGTTTTCCTTAAAAGGTGTTGGAACCATCCTCAAAAATTGACTTGGGGACTAAAAATTACAGGCTGTTGATACCAATTCCTCATTGCCTGAGTACAAGGAGTTCCAGGGGGCCTCTGATATTTGGCTGGTAGACCACAATGGACAACGTAGAAGCGAGAGAGTTTCTATCAGCTGAATAAACTAAGGGTGTCCTCAATGCATATCCTTGTTGAATATCCATCTTCTATGAAAGTTAAGTAAATCTTCTTTCATTAACTTTTGAATGACCCATTCAAGAATGTCTCATTTCATTCTAATGTCAAACATAAGTTGCCAGATGGTTGGCCTAAGTCATGCCCAATTCAGAACGTGTGAGAGGCCCATATAATTAATAAATTAGATTCATAAACGTCAAAGTTGGAAAAAGACCTCAGAGTTCATCCAATCCAATCCATACCTAAACAAGAACCTTCTCTAAAAGATACCCAACAAATGATGGTCTGCCTTTTGCTTGAAGACCTCCAGTGCCAAGTAAGCTGTGACCTCCCCAGACAACTCATTTTACTTTTGGGCAGTTTTGATTATTGGGAAGTTTTTCCTTAGCTCAAGCCTAAATGTGACTTCCCCTCAAAATTACCTTGTGCTATTTAGTGCGTACCTATCTATGCAGAAATTATCTCCCTCAGTTTGTGGGGTCAGGAACCGTTTTACTACTATCTTTGGATTGCCAGTGTCTAGTCTAGCGCCTAGCAACAAGTGCTTAATAAGCTCTTGGTGCCTGATTTTTCATTGATTGATTGAATTGAAATTTCACCCATTAGTCCTGATTCAACCCTCTGGGGCCAAGAAGAATAAGTACAATTTTCTTCCATATGACAATCCATCAAATATTTGAAGATAGTTAACATGTTTCCCCTAAATGTTTTTTTCCAAGCTAAACATCCCCATTTCCTTCAACCAATTCACATCAGACATGAATTTGAGGTCCCTCAAAACCCCCACTTGCCATCCTCCAGATACATCCCAGTTTATCAATGTCCTAATGATCAAAATGGAACACAACAGAATCCAATGGATGAACAAAATGCAATTGTCAAGAGTTGAAAACTATGATTCAGAGACAGTGTGGTAGAGTATGAAGAATGTTGGGCTGGGTATTGAGATCTTTGGCCTACAGTCCTTATTCTACAAGTGACTACCTAGGTGAGCTTAGGCAAGCGACAATCACTCTGGGCCTCAGTTTCTTTAGCAATGAAATAAGGGAGGGAGATAAACTAAAATGATGTCCATGTGCATATGCATACACATACATATGTGTATATATAATATATACTTTCTTGCTCTAACTTTATATGATTATAAGTGCCAAATCTGATTAGGTTTTATATTATACACCTAATCAGCTTTATTTTTTTAATCTAGATTTAGGGACAGCTGTGAGCTAAAGTACAGAAACTGTTGCACTGAGTGCTGAGACTTCTGGGTAGAATCATACAAAGAACCTTTACAGAACTGAACAAGCAGTCTTAGATTGTATTGAGTGGGGAACTTTCTGTTCACGTAGTTGATGAACTTTTTTTCTGTTTTCAAGGAACATCAAATAGATTTGCAAGAGAAGGAAGGCAGGGGGAGAAATCACTTGCTCCATGGCTGTGTTTTGCAAGAGAAAAGGGAGGAGAGGATTGGCAATGCTTTGGGACCAACAGCATCCCCCGGGTGCAGGACTGGTGTTCATTAGTGTTTGTGGACTGTAGCTTGAAGGAATGATTCTCCAGAGAAAATGTGGTCAAAGGAACATACTATTAATGAACTGCAACTGGTCTGGGATTATCTCTGGCTATTGGCTCATATTTCCCTGTAAAATAAGATGCTATAGGATGGACATGTGTAGTTTTCAGCTTCTCTTTCCTGATTCAAAATGATTGTGTTTTTTTATGTTTTGATTGAATTGAAATTTCACCCTCTTATTCTTATTTTAGTATGAGTTATTTAGTCTTATTTAGTGTGACTAAACTGAAGGCTGAAGTGGAATGGGCCATTTTGAAGTGTGAATTTCAGTCACTTGTTCTTTTGGGGCTCCTTTTGAAACTAAACCTAGTTGGTGAGGCAATAGACAAAGCAGAGGTCCTAAAGACCCGAGTTCAAATTTGGTCTCAGCACCTACCAGCTGTGTGACCCTGGGCAAGCCACTTAACCTTTGTCTGCCTCAGTTTCATCAACTGTAAAATGGGGATAATAATAGCAGCTAACTCCCAGGGTTGTTGTGAGGATCAGATGAGATATCTGTAAAGTGCTTAGCACAGTGCCCTTGTTTTCTTCTTTCCATTTTAATGGAAGGAATCCAAAAATCTGGTTCCCAGTACTTGGTTGAGTTCTAGGGACAAAGCAAGCCAGTTATTTCTTTGTGATGGCAAGTTCTCCGCAATCTGCTGTCCAAAGGAGGAAAATATTTACTGTAGTAATGGCCAAAAAGGAATTCTTTCTACATGGCTTCTGTCTGCCTGCCATCATTTAGAGAACAATGCACAGCGCTACATCATGTTAGAAGAAAGAAAAGGCCTAACAGCTAAATAGAGAGCCAAGGAGATCTGCCTTGTGTTAAATGATGTGTTAGATTTACTTGTCGAGTAGAAAAAAAATGATGAGGCTCTAATATATTGGGGGGGGGAGCAGAGTAAACCATTGCCCAGATGAGTGGTTGTTAAGTTATCTGTGAGTTCTGATCCTAAATAAATGCACAAATAAATAAATTGTGTCTGTATGTATGAGAGAGGGAAGAAAGGAGGGCCAGACTGAGAAGGAGAGATGCAGAGACAGAGACAGGCCAAGAGAGAGAGGGAGGGAGAGACAGAGGAGAGACAGAGAGAGAGAGAAAGAGAGCGAGAGAGAGAGAGAGGAGAGAGAGAGAGAGAGAGAGAGAGAGAAAGTTCTGTAGATTTCAAATAAGGATAGGTTGTTTATATTTAAAAAGCATAGGTACACACATATCTATGGATTTATATGACGATCCTTTTGCTTATTTGTTAAATATTCCCTAGCATTTTTTTCTTTGCTATCTGTTGTTTTCATAATCTGAGAGGGCTTCCTTCTCAGCCATCATGCTCTTAAAGAGGAATAGGTATTTAAATAAATCACCAGCGAGACAATGTAAATAGGAGTAGCCCTGTTTGCAAGAGTTGGTAGGACTTCCACCAGAAGTACCAGTCATCGTCAAGCTATGAGTCAGCTCTCTCTGGGTAATGGATGGAGAAAGAATATTATAGTAGGAAGAATATTTACCAGAATCCTCCACCATGCAGTCTGGGCTAGTTCTTTTCCTTAAAAGATGATGAAATCAGACTTGAGACTTAATTAGCTCAGGAAACTAGCTGACCAAACCACAGATGTTTCTTCCTGGTCACCCAATTCCAATAAGCCATTGAGAGTTCCAGCTCACTCCTGGTGCTTGACCAGGAGATCACCACAGGCAATACAGAGACGTAGGAACTATGTGGTTGTTTCTCTTAATATCCTTATGGAATATATTTCCTTTGCTATGATTAAATAAATCTTTTTGTTAACTGCTAGCTGTACTATATATCTTCTTTCATTCCATTCTGTAATCTAAACTATCAAGGGCTTAGCTTTGTTAGCCCTGCCCTGGAATAAATGTCAAATAACAGTACTATAAAGGTTTTTCATAGGTGTGTGAGGCATTGGCCAATCAAACTTTTTCCTTTCAAAAACTGCAAAGTGTGGTCAGAAAATTTCCAAAGCAGAGTAGATCACACTTGCACAAAGATGTTGGCACCCTTTCCACACCAGGAAAAATCTGAAAAAAGGATAGAAAACCCTATTTAAGTAGAGATAATATTAACATCAATGTACAAATATCAACCCAAAAGGAAATTATTCTTTTCAGGCCTGCTGGCCCAGAGAAGCAAAGCCATTCTGATTGTGGAATTTTTTTGAGGTAGGTTGAAGGGGGTAGAATTGATAGAATGAGGACCTAAATATTAAAGATAGCTCTCCTATATTCCCCTTACTATTACATACCATCAATACATGTACAGAATGCTAATATTAATAATAATGATAGCTATTTATATGGTTCTTCAAGGCTTGCAAAGCACTTTACATGTATTATTTGTATAAATATATTTTACATATATTTGATTTTCACAACAACCCTGTGAGATAAGTACTCATTATATTATTTTGATAACATTTTATTTATTTTTTCTATAAATAATTTAATGATAATCTATTATTATTTTGTGATGAGGAAATTAAGAGAGATAAAATAACTTGTCTAGGGTCACACAGTCAGTAAATTGAGGAAATATTTGACTCAGATTTTCCTTGACTCTGGGGCCAGTGTGCCACCCATTATACTACCTGACAAAAGTGTGATATTGTAGATAGAACCCTCCACTTTTGGAGTGGTGGGGTTTAGTTCAAGGAGAACCATTCAAGATCACATAGGCTGATCCTCTAGTCTTACAGATAAGGAAAATGAGACCCCCAAAAGTTAAGTGATCTATGCAAAGTTGTATAGGTAGTTAGTTGACTAAGCTGGGATTCAAACCCCGATACTGTGACTCCAAATTCAGGGCTCTTTCTACTTTTCCCCTATCAGGAAATCTAGGTTCAGATCCCAGCCCAGAAATTTATTAGCTGTATGACCTTGGGCAAATCACTTAATTCTGCTAAGGCTCAATTTCCCCATGTAACATCTGGATTATCCTTTTACATAATAGGATTGCTGCAAAGAAAGGGCCTCAAACCTTAAAGTGCTATATAAATATAAGATTTTAGGGATTGTCCAGGCAAAAATTAGGCTTGGCTCCTGTGGGACACTTGAGGGGGAAGGAAATATGGGCATCAGAGGCAGGCAGTAGGAAACAGTGATCAGAAGCACTAAGCTTGGGTCATATAAGGAAAATCGGAGGGCTATTTAGTCATCGGGGCAAAGGAGGTCAATAAATAGTAGTGAAGATTAGACAGTCCAGACTGAGTCAGAGCAGGCAACCTAGAATACAGGCCGAGATAAACACAAAAAGCCAAGGAAAGCCAAGTTTGAAAAAGTCAGACACGTATTCAGGGAGAAGAGCACCAAGAAACTGCACAGTCTTTGTTCAACGGGCATCCTTTTTCATCTCTGCCAGTGTGCTGGCAACTTCTGCTGCTTACGGGAGCTGAGCTGTCAGAATCAGGGAGCTCTCTCCATGCCAGGCCTCTGGTGTGGGTTCACAGAGGTTAGGGAGTTTGTCCAAGGATACATTACCAGTAAATATCTGAAGTGGGAAACAAACCCTAGTCTTTCTGACGACAGGTTAAGGCCTCTCACCGCGTTACACAGTAAGGACCCTAGTTTGGCTTTTGCTGAGTGTTTGTTTAAGGTGAGAGAGTGAGAGGTAGAATGGTCCTGTGACTACGTACACGGTAGGTTCTAAAAATTCTGAGAAAGGGTAAGATGCACAGAGTCTTCAGGAAACCCGGACACCTCAACTGGGATTGACAGGGAGAAAGTCCTTCACTTCTAGGGAAAATTCAATTCTCCAATCGACAAATTAGTCACATTTCAAGATGAGTTTAAAAAAAAACAAATGTAAATTTAAAGGCAGAAGGGAGTAAAGAAGGGAAGAGTTTTTTTCTAAAGTATTTAATTAACTATCATTTATATTATTATAACATTATATTAAATATCAATTATGAGATTCAAATAATTTAGACACCTGATGGAATTTGTATATAAAAATATGAACGTGTGTGAATCACAATTTGTTGTTTGTCCTTCATGCTCAAAGCAGATCAAAATGATATCACAGTGTCAAGGTCAACATATAGTACATCCGGCTGTGTCTGATCATACCAATATGAGCTCAGAGGGTTCTACCACAGGTTGGGCACAAATAATCTGTATGACCATTTGGGAGGGAAACCAACATAATGGTGTGTGTGTGTGTGTATAAAAATTCCATTAGTTCTCTCTTTATACAGTCCTTTGTTCTAGACACAATACATGGGAGTGGGGACCATCTGGGGCCAGACACATTTACAGAGATTGAACAGAATCTACATGAGTGAGAGTGGGCAGCACTGAGGCCACAGGGTCAGGCTGTTTACAAAACACACTTCAAGGACCCATGTAACCATAACTCCACCCCACCCCCAAATTTAACATTTTAAAAATACATTGATTTAAACCAACAAGATTGTAAATGTATTGATCAACCTCTGATCTTTTATTTTACCACCTATTTTAACACTCTGTGATGTTTCCTTCCATTTCCCTTCCCTGACCATTGACAGTCCTGGTCAGTGACCTTACTTATATGGTCTCAGAGCCTAGTTTTGGATTGGCGACGTTGCTTGGAAACACAGAACCACCAAGGCATCTCCCTTCCCCAGGCAGAGATCAAAACAGCGCTACTCTTTAATGGGGGGGGTGGGGAGGAAGGGAGAGGAAGAAAGAAATTTAGAAAAAAAACTGGAGGAGATGTTTGCATTTCAGGTTGACTGAAACCTTTCAAATCCAAATTAAGAGCTTCAGTTAAATTGACACTGTGTCTATTCTAGGATGAATTCACATAACTCTCTCCCAACCCAAACCACATTAGCACAATGATCATTTCACTGGAAGGAACCAATCATGAGAAAAGGCTGGTATGGGGCCTCCATCTGACAAACTTGCTAAAACAAACAGAAATTATTACCTGTTTAAATCTGAGAAGCAGCAGTAGCAACAGCAAAGCACCACCTCTCACAGGTTCGGGCTAAATTGAAAAGCCAATAAAGCAAGCCTGAATCTCAACTCTTCCCCAATGCTAATTTACATCAAATAAATCCCTATATGTGATTTCGGGATTTTTGCTTCTTCCTCCCTCTTCCCCACTACTCTCCAGGCTTTTATAATTTGGAAACTCTTTAATTGTAGTTCACTTTCTTTTCCATTTTTAAAACATTTTTAATATTTCTGAATCCACTTTGATGAGCTTGATTTCCAGTGTTTTAAACCTCATAAGCCACAGGTAGAGGTGGAGAATACTCCTCTCTGGGGGACCGAAGAGGGAAGAAAAATATGCCCCTACCCCAGGCTCTAGTGTAGGACCACCCTCTATTGTAATAACCTGGTGATTGACTAGTGTAGTCCTAGATGAGGATTATGGCAGAGGACAGAGACGGGGCCCAAGATGAGAAGGCAGCAAGTATTAACCCTATTTGAGAAGTGATGTGATATAGTGGAAAGGAGATTGGGATTTGGAGTCAAAGAATCCATGTTTGAATCCTGGTTTTGTAATTTATGAACTGTATGACCTTGGGCAAGTGACCTAACCTCTTTGGGCCTCAGTTTTCTCATCCAGAAAGTGGCTGGGGGGAGAACTAGTTGAGTTCTAAACTTCCTTCCATCTCTAAATCTATGATTTTATGATCCTCTTGCACAAGGGTTTGAAAATTATAGCCTGAGGACCTACACTAGAGCCTAGGACCAAATCTTGTCCTTGACCTGTGTTTTTTATGGCCGGAGAGCTAAGATTGACTTTTACATATTAAAAATACATTTATTTAAATAAATTTAAATATAATTATTTTAAAATGTAAAAAGTCATTCTTAGCACCACCACCCCAGTATAAATATAGGTAGTATAGTTTCCACTCACTTGTAGCATTCCGTGCCTTTACCTAACCAAGGATACTTTTTGTTCCTTTTTCCAGGGACCTGTGGCCATTTCCTGGGCAGCTCCCTGAAGTCCGTATCATTTGAAATGCAGCTTCAAGAAATGAGGGGTTTGCTAATTATATGGGAGAATCTAAGAGAGGGGTATAGGAAGAATTTAGATAACAGAATTTCAAATTAGAGAATCTGTCTTAAATATTCATGGTATCATTTATACCCACCCAGAGCTGTGTGACATTGAGCCAAGTTGATTCATCTTTCTGGGCCTAATTTTCATCACCTATAAAATTAGGGGGGTAGACAAGATCAGTGATTCTTAACTGTGGGTCCGTGGACTTTAAGACAAACATAAATAAACAAGTGTGTGTGTGTGTGTGTGTGTGTTATTTTATGCACTTAAAAACATTATTCTGAGAAGGATTTCATAGGCTTCACCAGACTTCTAAAGAAGGGGGTCCATGGCACACACAAAAAGGTTAAAAACCCCTGGACTAGTCAATATTTTACATTCTAAACCCTAGTATTGTATGACCTTTGTTGCAGAAGAGAGAATTTCAATAGTGCTCCTTTCCCCGAACTTTCAAAGAGGGAGGATGCAGGGAGCTTGCCCTTAATTTTTGTACTTATGCTGAAGTAAGCACTTAATAAATGATTATTTACTGATGGGCTGATTGACTGATGGAAGTTGTTATACAGATGTTAACCACTAAACTTAATTGTTAAGAATTAATGGATGGGAATGGGAAAGCAAAAGATACCTGGGGCATCCCAGAGAAAAGACTAGTTGACTGGCTCTCAAGAGAAACAACATGTCAAAAGGGAGCCTGGGTATCTGAATGGATGGCAGATGATAAAGGAAGTAACAAATTTCTTAAGGGGAAGCTAGGCTTCTTAAGAGACCTACTGTGGCCCAGCAAATCAAGTGACTTCCACTAGCAGCCAACCTCTGCCAAAGTAGGAAGCATGAACTGGGAACCAAATGAACTAGATGAGTCCTTGGGAATGCTGCTTTACCTCTGATCCTCATTTCTTTTTCTACAAATCAGAGGTTGGATTCCTTATCTCCAAGACTCTTTTTAATTATGGCAGATAACACTGTACAGCTAGTGTATAGCTCTGAAATTCCATGATTCCTTATTCTATATACCTTCATAATTCTTCATGCACGCCTCAAGTAGTTTTTGTTATACTTAGAATTATTGACCTGAGTTTCCATTTAAACCAGACTACCCTGCGCCCCATGAATATGAGCTATGTTCTACAGATTGTGAGTTTAAATCTGGGTTCAGTCACCTCTTAGCTATGTGACCAGAGGAAGTCATTTAATCTCTGTCTACTCCAGTTTCCTCAACTGTAACATGGGGATAATAACAGCACATACTCACAGGATTGTTGCAAGGAGCAAATGAGATAATATTTGTAAAATGCCTGGCACATAGTAGGTGCTATGTAAATGCTAGCTATTAGTGTTGTTGGTATTGTTATTAGAGAGTACCTGCCTTTGCTCAGATAAATAACAAAATGTATATCAGCTGCCAAATGGACCCATGAAGAGTCAGACATGACTGAAATGACTCAACAATAACAAATAACTGACAGTTTTGAATATTTTGAAATTAATTTATTTTCTGTTGTTTTGAAAGTCAAGGAAAAATGTGTGTTATTTTAAGGCCTTGTTGGGAGCTTTCCTGCTCAGCTCTCTGCAATGATCAGCTGAGCCTCCAAAGATATTCTGTCTAGCCATATGGAACTTGCCACTCCCCAGGTTGGTTTCAATGTAGTATATCCATGTGCTCCTACAGGTCCACAGCTCCTCCTATAGCACTAGATTTATCATTCAGAAGTCAGTTTATCAATTTATATGCTAATGAGTGTGACTTACAAATTAGACTGATACTTCTCAGTGCATAAAATCAAACTTTATTAGTCAAAGGCCACAAACGATCTCCTCCTCTAAGAACAAACATGCACTTCAAAGGTTCTGACGAGTTTCTTCCATACCAGTCTCTGACAAGGTTCACTCCCTGCCTAGTCAGAGGCCCGTTGTGCCCCTCGGTCACCTAACAAATCTATGTTGATCAATCAGCACTGATCTTAAAAGAAACCAGAAAACCTCAGGGTCAAGGGACACGGGAGTCAGGCCTAGGCCTGTCCTAGGAATAGGCTCATGGCTCAGGCTCTATGTGGGTTTTTTATACTTTTAGCTATGCGTGTGTTCCTAAGTTGTTCAACACACAATTTGATTTAGAGTTTACTTCCAAATTATTGATAAAGTCGTTTACAATATTCTTTTTCCTTGGTGGTTTGTCTTATCAGCAGGCCCACATATGTTTATCAGTTGTTTAAGAATACACATAAGTTGTTACTACATTATGCCATGTAGGTAGTTATCTTATTATTGAGAAATAACTTACTCAAACAGCCAGACTATCTTCTTTTTTTACTCATACATTTCTCTGTCATCTTTCAAACCACCTCTGCATAATTCCTCATTTGTAATGTGTTGTGGCCTGCTTATACCCATCATGCACCTCTCTATTACCCTTTGTAGGATCTTCAACTTCCATCATAAACTTGGGTATTCCATGGTGGGAGGGGGGGCATCTCCAATCAATGCCTGAT
The DNA here is from genome assembly GCF_900497805.2 of Vombatus ursinus. NCBI lineage: Eukaryota > Metazoa > Chordata > Mammalia > Diprotodontia > Vombatidae > Vombatus > Vombatus ursinus. Next base: position 22,472,192 of record NW_020941197.1, read on the forward strand.
TGATATCTGGCCACTGGACCCAGATGGCTCTGGAGGAGAAAGTGGGGCTGGTGACTTTGCATAGCCCTCCCTCACTTAAATCCAATTCACTGCAAGTCATGGCATCACCTTCCTGATGTCATGGTCCTCTTCGAGAATGAAGGACAAACAACAACAACTCAGAACAGCTTAATCACAAAATGGAGGCTCAAAACAAAATGGAATCAGTTACACTATTGACAAATTATCATATGAAGGCAATAAAATTTATTCTCACTACAACATCAATTATGTTAAAGTGACAAAAACTTATTCCTATGGCAAGAGTAGGTGGCTCAGTGGATAGAGCACTGGGCCTGGAGTCAGGAAAACCTGAGTTCAAATCCAGCCTCAGACACTTAGTAGCTGTATGACCCTGGGCGAGTCACTTAACCCTGTTTGCCTCAGTTTCCTCATCTGTAAAGTGAGCTGGAGAAGGAAATGGCAAGCAACTTTGCAAGAAAACCCCCAGTGGGGTCACCAAAAGTCAGACATGATTGAATAATGACTGAACAACAACGTGGAGTTAGGAAAACCTTAATTCAAATCCTATCAGTGACTCTCAGTGTCTGTTGGATCCAGGACAGGTTGTTTAACTTCATTTTCCTCAGCTGGAACAGGAGGATAATGATAACACCTACCTCTTACAGTTATTGTGAGGATCTAACGAAATAACATATGTAACAGGCTCTGCAAACCCTAAAGCACTATGTGAACATCAGCTATGATTATGTCACACTGTTTCCTGAGCAAGAAAAGCATTTCATTTTCTGACCTCCCCACATTTCTGCCTCCTGGGCTTTAAGTCAGAAGAAATTTATATTGTTATTCTGAAGGCAAATTTGTCTGCTCCCTACTTTTAAGGACTTCCTCTATACGACCCTAACTAAATTTTCATTCACTCTTCACCTTCTTTCCCCAACCACCCCAGAGTCGTAGAGCAGATCTGACGGTGCCTTGAGTGGAA
>NW_020941197.1:22473186-22591881 GCF_900497805.2 Vombatus ursinus
CCAACCCAGAGGAGGCAGGAAAAAACAATCCTAAATCAGAGGATTAAGTTAGAGGGAAAAGTTAGTCAAGTTGCCAGAACAAGCTGCTAAAATGATTACCTGATTTATTATATTTTATTTTATTTTTTAGAAAGGGGGAATGTTTGGGGGGAATTTCTCAGCCTGGATTCCTGGAGAGCCCAGTGAGAATCCCACCCATCAGCTAAGTGACTGGAGGTCTAATAACTTGAATAGCCAAACTAAAAAGAAAAAGACTTATCAGCATGCAAAGGAAGACTGCTCACTGGGAGCAGTTTCAGCTTGCTAGGGCACAGATTTAGTTTTATAATTTTCCAGGCCAAATTAGAGTACACAGCCAATCAGGAGCATCCTGCAACAATTTGCTATAAACAAGTAAAGCATTCCAAATGTATTCAAAATCTTGCTCATCATTTGCTACTTATATATCCACAGGCAAGTCACTTAACCTCACTGGACCTCAGTTTCCTCACCAGTAAAATAAGGGGGTTGGATTAGATGGCCTCTAAGTTCCCTTAGGTAGGGAACTAGGTGGGGAAGTGAATAGAGCCCTGGTCCTGGAGTCAGGAGCACTTGAGTTCAAAACCAGCTTCAGACACTTAATAGCTGTGTGACCCTGGGCAAGTCACTTAACCCTGTTTGGCTCAGTTTCCTCATCTTTAAAATGAGCTGGAAAAAGAAATGGCAAACCACTCCAGTATCTCTGCCAAGATAACCTGACATGGAGAATCAGGACACAACTGAAACTGAAATTGAACAATAACAAAGTCTCTTCCAAATCTAGGTGTATGATCCTATGATTCCCTATACTGGGAATGGACCCCCTTTGAGCTCTGTCCATTCAATCAACATGCCATCAGAGTTCAACTCATATGGCACCTCCTTCATGCTGCCTTTCCTGAACCTACTCTCCTCAATGCACTGAGGTCAGAAGAAATTTATATTGCACTGATGAAAGCACCCATTTCCTCCTCAAGTGTCCCCTAGCATTTTGCTCAGACTTTTCCCTTACACATCTATTAAACTAGCTCTTGTTTCATACTTCTTTATGTATTTGCTTTCCATGTTCCCCTCAGCTTGGTATTATATCTCCCAACCAAGCCCGGTGCCTTATGCTGGGCAAATACTTAATAAGTGTTTGCCAGTTTGAATTGAAACAAGAAGTGGACTTTGCTGAGTTTGCAATTTTACCTAGGGTGGTGAATACTGTATATTATAATTAAAGATGATTCAAAGGAAATGGTTTTCTGAGAAATGACAACCCTGACCTGGCCCCTCAAAACTAAATTGGTTTAACTTCTCTTTAGTCTCGTTTATTTTCCTGTGGTTTCTTAGCCTTTCTAATTTGGTCTAACCTTGCAAGTAGAAATGCCATCATGATACCAAATGCATCGTTTTCTTATTATTCCTAGTCCAAGAAGAACCCAGGAATGATGTCTTGTTAAAAAATTCATCAAAGAAAGGCAATGTAGGAGTTCACATTGTAGGCTAAGAGTGGAAACTCGTGGGTTCCATTGGTTTATTATGGCAAGTCAGACCTTTTAGAATTATCTTGTTATCTTCCTCAGTTAACCCAGAAAAAAAATATACGTAGACTCGACCACATTCCTCACACAGGCTTATAACAAGAACGACTGAGGTAGATACACTATGGCTTCCTACATCTCATAACTGTACTACTCTTACCACATTACTGACAAAACCTTGTAACAAAACCAACTGGGGTAGATAAACTATGACTTACTACATCTATTTCCTCCACAGTGTTCAGGTATTGACTAACCAAAACTTCTTACTTTCTCTAGCTTTGGGGGGTTTTCTCATCCCAGATTCCCTTTAAGCAGGTCACTGGAATTCCCTTTACTCCTACCCCTCTTGTTCCCAATGACATCACATCAACTTCTCAAGTGGTTTACAGAATACCTATTATTAAGTGGTTTCCTCAAATACACTTGTTGCTTTTCTGCTTTACAGATTATGGGGAAGGAGGAGACGTCAAAATAACAGGTAATCTTTGTTCTACCACTTATATGGTATTACATTTTTCTTTGTGGCTTAGGGCAACCTCACTAGGCCTGCTCCCTCATCTGGATGGTAAGGGGCATGTGTCTTTGCGGTCACATGGCTTCAGTACTAGTACAACCTGAATTGGATGGTCAGGCAGAAGAAGGAAGTGTACAGTAACAAGGTAAAATTGGGGAGGGACAGAGTAAAGGACAGTAAGAGGAAAGTTAATGGAGGAATGCTATCATGCCTGCTTCAGCCTTAGCTTGTGAATGCCAAAGGTTCTATTCTCCTTATTCTCCTGCAATCCACCTGCCCTCTGACTTTCTTGGTTCTCTATGTGGGAAGGCTTGAAATGGATGTATGCTGAAAAGATCTGGAGTTACTGAGGAAGGAAGAACATGAGAGGTTTGGTCCAGAGGTTATATTTGCTTATCAGTATTCAGAAGAATTACCAAAAATTCCCCAATGTAAACCCCAAATCCTGTTACCCCTTTGTGCATACCTGAAATGATCTCCCACTTCTGCTGTGTGAGGGATACACAAGGAATTTTATTTGTTTTGTCTTGTTTTAAATAAACCCCTGAAACTCAAGAAGTTTGCTATTCTATAGCTTGAGAGGGGTTGACAAGGTGGAGTGAGGAGAGATCAGGATCAAGATGGGGTAAGGAGGCAGAGAAGGTAAAGGAGAGCCTTAATCTTTGGAAGAAGATGAGGTGGCTTGATTGGAGCCATAGCTGTGGGGAGTGCTTGCTGACATTTTATTACCTCTGAGAGAAATGATTATTTCTCTCTTATATTGATAACCAATTATTAAATTAAGATTAAGGTTCTCCCTTCCTATTTCTACATTCAGAAACTGGCACTTTGTAGGTTTAGCCATTCTCTGAAGGACATTGCCGATAGATGAGATTGCCCAAAACCTCAGGGTCCATGATTTTTGATCTTGGGCAAGACCCTCCCCAATTAGAAAACCTTACAAACAGAATCCAATCTAAGCGAGATCTTGCCCTTAGTAAAGAAGCCCCTGTCTTTGTGACCTTCCATTAGAATTTAGGGTGACCCAGTTTATGAAGGGGAAAATTAGCCAGAGTGTTCTGAGTAGAGATGGATTCTTTTGTCCAGATTTCTAGAGGTGATTGAGTCCATGATAGGGTCATGTTCCCAACAGGAGGAAATGAAGATTGTTTGACCACTTCTTCATTAATATGTTCACCCCCTCATTGATTGTTAACCAGGCAGAGTTGATTTCTGCTTGTTGGAAACTCACACTCTTCCAAGAGTATTTAAACTCTCAGAGGCCCCTAATGTTCATCTTTGGATCCTGAGAGTGCCACTGACTTCATTTTATTACTTATTTGCTACCCATAATTAATAAACTTGATTATTAATTACCCAGAAATTATGTTTCTAGGATTTTTCACACCTAGCACCCAATATCAAAATGTTTGCTAGTTTGAGAAAATTCTTCTTTTTTTTGACTATGATACAAACAAGTTACAAAGTTTTGTATGCCTTAATTGAGGCATCTGGAGCCTGGAATAAGGAAGACTTGAGTTCAGATCCAACCTCAGACACTTACTACTTCAGACACAGACTCTGGGCAAGTCAGTTGACCTCTGTCTCTCTCAGTTTCCTCAGCTGTAAAATAGGAATGAAAATAACACCTGCCTCACAAGGTTGTTGTGAGAATCAAATAAGATAATATTTATAAACCACTTAGCATACTGCCTGGCACATAATAGGCACTAAGTAAGTGCTTATTCCTCCCTTCCCTCTTCCCCATTCTGGTCCTTGGCACCATCTATAGAACATATAGACTAATTTCCTCAACTCTCTGTTGCCTAAATTTTTCCCCCAATCTAGACCTTGATATTAAATCAGTTTTTGCTCTCATTCCAGGAATGTAGCTGATCAAGACTGTAGTTCTAGCCCTTCAAAAACTGGTCCTTCATCTTTCAGGATTGTAATGAAGTCTAGGGCACAGGCAATTACCTTTTTTCTTATGGCCACCTATTTCTTTTCTCTTAAAAAACCTCACTCTCAGTATGAGAGCTTTGGCCAGAAAAATTCTATTCTGCTCCCCCTTCTCCCCAACCCAGTAAGAAAGAGTTCTTTCCTATCTGAGCCCTTTGACATTTCACACCTTAGCAGCTCTTCCAGCAGTCTCTCTGCTCTGTCTTTAAGGAATTGTTTGCCTATTTGCTTTACCTATTTTGAATGGTTTCTGAAGTAAGTTCTACCAGCCAGATTTTTTTGTCCACGTCTGTTCCAGTGGGTATTTAGGTCCATGTAGGTCCAGGTCTAGTGACCCAGATCATACTCTCTGAGCCTAATGCTCAGCTTAGCATAGAAGTGTTTTGCTCCCAGATTCATTTATGTTCTAGTTCTGACCTGGAAGTTCTGTCCCTAGGTGTCCCTTATAAAAAATACTCAAGTTGCCCTCTGACCTCATCAATGTACATGTACCTTTGAGGGATGCAAATCTCGCTCTTCTATGCTTGCTCCTTTCTGAGCAACTCTTATCTATAGCCTCACCTATGCTCTACCTTACATGATGGGTTAGTAAGGAAGGCATTGACTATGTAGGGGGAAGAAGGAGGGGTACTATACTAGCCTCTGGATGAGATGCAAAATTAATTTAAAACATTGTCCCTGCCCTCACAGACCTGACAAACTCAAATAGTTGTAATAATGGCAGGTTTGAGGAGATTAATGCATGATAAATACATCATAGAATCAATAGATACTACATTTATTCTTGTTCTTTCCTGCAGAAATCAACTATTTTCCTTACCTCAGGGCGACATGTCATTAACCCAGGTTTGAACAATCTACCCACCATGTACATTTAGAATTATACCTTCTTACTGCAATACACATATGCACACCATGATGGATTGGGATTTACCAAAAACTATTTTTTCCTTAATAGCAAAGTTTTGTACGCAAGTCTACCAATGGTGTCAAATTCAGATAGAAATGGATCCCTGTGGGATGCACATTGACTTAGAAAACCTCAAATGAACATTAACTATATTACATTTCTATTTATTTTTTAAAATATTTCTCAATTACATTTTAATGGAGTTTTGTAGTCAGCTAGTAGCTGACACCTCTGTTCTAAACCATAGCTTCTTAACCTTGGATCAGTGAACTTAAAAAAGTAAAAAAAAAACAAACTTTTTCAATATAATTGGTTTCCTTTGTAATACTATGTATTTTATTTTATACATTTAAAAAACATTATTCTGAAAAGAGTTCTCTAAGTTTGATCAGTTTGCCAAAAGGGTTATGACATAAAAAAAAAATTGAGAACCTTTACTCTGAACTATTAGAAATTGAAATTCGCCCCCAACACTTGCCAGGTTTCACAACTTCATCATAACAGACTTGAAGATGGAAGGGAGCTTAGAGATCTGCTAGTTGAACCCCTTCATTTTACAAATGGAAAAACTGAGGCTCTGAGAGGTTGAATAACTTGCCCAAAGTCTCACAAGTAGTAAGTTGCAGAACCAAGATTTGAACCCAGCAAGGTGCTGCAGAAGATAAAGTGCCAGACCTGGAAGCAGGGAGACTCCTCTTCATGAATTCAAATCTGGCCTCAGACATTTACTAGCTGTGTGACCCTGGCCAAGTCACTTAACCCTGTTTGCCTCAGTTCCTCATCTGTAAAATGAGTTGGAGAAGAAAATGGCAAACCACTCCAGTATCTTTGCCAAGAAAACTCCAAATGGGGTCATGGAAAGTTGGAACACAACTGAAAAGCAATATGGCAACCTCTAGCTCCAGATCCAATGAGCTTTCCACTTCACCATGACTTTGGACCATGGGGAGAATGGGGATAATGGGAAATCTGCTTTAGCTTCCATTCTCTGAATCCCCCCTAAATTGCAAAGTAGAGATAAATTTAAAAAGCAGGGGGCTTTTGGACAAGCCTTACTCTCCTATTAACAGATGGAGGTAGCAAAAGGCCTGGAATCATGGAAGACCTCAATTCAAATCCAGCCTCAGACACTGACTAGCTGTGTGATTCTGGGTAAGTCACTTCCTCTCTGTTTGCCTCAGTTTCCTCAACTGTAAAATGGAGACAGTAAGCTTTTACCTCACAGAGTTGTTGTGAGGATCAAAAGAGATAATATTTATAAAGCACTTAACACCAAGCCTCACCCACAGTAGGTACTACATAAACGTATATTCCTTTCTCACTAACAAGGTAGCTCTAGCTCCACTGAGCTACATAGCTGGTATGGGCAGATACGTTCCTATTTTTAGCCAGTTCTACATGTGGTAAAATAATGACTTATATTGAATTACTTTGAAGAACTGAATTTACAAAACACTAAGGAATAGAATGGATTTGCTTAATTTCTTAAGGAACTTTTCCTCCCCCCCCCTCCCCCTTCATTACAAGGTTGTTGTTGTTTTGGGTTATTTTTTAAGCTTTTTTTTTTTTGCTTTTTTTTTGTTTTCATCCTCTCCTGGCTTCCCACCAGCATCCCCATCATGGTCTGTATTTACCATTAGCTCTGTCAAGCATTCCCTCACTTTAGAAGGCTCAATGAAGTTCCCAGTCAGGGCAGTGTCAGATTTCCTGGCTTCTGCAAACTCTTTAGGCTTTCTTAGGCACTCTCCTTGACTGTCTACAGACCTTAGGTACTGGGGTTCATTTTTTTAAAACACCTCAGACATTTACGGGCAATGAACACTAATGTCTCATTTGCTTTGGAGTATTGTGGGAGTTTCCCAGCCTGGATTCCCTGAAAGCTCAAAGGAGAATCTCACTCACCCTGAGGTCTGCAAGACTGGGGTTCAAAAAATGAGCCGCCACGTTGAGAAGAAAATTATTTATTAGCATCCTAAAGATAACTGCTTGGGCTTGTAGGAGCTTCAGCTTCTTAGGGTATAGATTGATTTACTAGCAGAAAGGAAATGGGAGTATAAATGTAAAAACCTCAGAAGGGTCTTCCTCTGGGAAAACGAATTTATCTGTAATTCCGTCAACCCTAAAAAAGTGGAGGCCTCCTTCTAGATAGAATCAGTATGAGTCATCTTGTTGTTGCCAGTAATGAGGGAAACAAAGAAACCCCCGAGATCTCTAGTAACATAATCCCATAGCTCAGTTTCTTTAGCCTTGAAGATTTAACGGGGGAGATGTTTTCCCAAAACCACAGTATTAGTGTCCATCCTCCTCCTCCACAGGGGTTAGTTTCCCTAGAATGCATCTGTGATGTTTAAAAAGTTTGAGAGACATAATTTCTGAGTAATGAATCGTTTTATTAATAATGTTAGCATTTTATTAATAAAAGGTCAGTGACACTTTCAAATGCCAAAGATCAGTTATGGTGGTTGGCTCACGGTTTATATGCCGTTGGAAGAGTGGGTATTCCTGAGAGTGGCAATAAACTCTGATTGATTAACAAATAATGAAAGAGAATGAATGTGACAATGAGAGGTGGACCTATTCTAATGAGGGGCTGGGGGATGTAACTCTGATGATGTCACTTACTTCTAAATTACTCAGCCTTGGACAAATTAATAAAATAATTTATCCCCACCCAAACCTGTATAAAATACTATAGGCTTTCCCACCTGTGAGGGGTCTGAACAAGATTGAGGAGAAAGTTAATTTAATTTAATTATTAGCAATGTCTTTCAGAGACTGAACAACCTACAGGCTTCTGGAAAAATCCTGGTCCTAATTCAATAACTGATTAATAATGTCAGAGAGAAATAATCATTTGTCTCACATCAAAGGTTAGCAAGTTTCTATCTTGAGCTAGTTTAGGAAGAGGGGAGCAGAGCATGCAAAAAAAAAATGCACATAACAAATTCTTCCTTTGGCTTATGGCATGCCACCACCCAAGTCATGAACCTTTTCAGAGTTTCACTTTCCACTTTTACAAAAATAAAAATAATTTTATTAACAAAGCCACATATCATAATAAGATATTGGGGTTGATGTAATTGAATAGATTGGGTTTCCTCTTGCATACTGTGGCTAAAATGGGCTTAGTTGCCATTGAGTGAATGGGGTGTCTTGAAGGATTATTGTGCTGGGTTAAAAATTAAGTTTTCCTCAGCAAAGTCTTGTATCTGTACTGAGGAATTCTATAAATGCATAAGAGCCGGTAACTTTTAAAAAAATATTGCCTCTCTTTTAATATTTTGCATAGTTAAGTACTTAGCATGACGTCTGGCACATAGCACTTAATAAGGCTGATTGCAGTGAATAAAACCCTGACTTTAACATCAAGAGACCTATGTTCAAATCCTGCCTCTGATATTACCCTTGTCTCTTTGGGCAAGTTACTTAGCCCCTCTCTGGTTATTTTATTTTATCTATATTATTATTATATCTGTATCTTATTTTATCTATAAAATCTATAAAATGAGAAGGTTGGATTAGATGGTTTCTGAGGACTTTTCTTGCTCTAGATAGACATGTGATCCTATGAATGCTATATTTGGAGTCAAAGGACTTGGGTTCAAATCCTACTTGTTCCTCTTACTACCTGTTACCTTGGGCAAGTCATTTTATCTACCTTGGCCTCCTGGTCTTTATCTTCAAAATGGAGGGGTTGGACTTCAGATGACCCCTATGGTGCCTTCTAGGGCAGGTAGGTAGTATAGTAGATAGAAGGCCGGGAGTAGAATCAGGAAGATTCATCTTCCTGAGTTCAAATCTGGTCACAGGCACTTACTAACTGTGTGACCTTGGACAAGTCACTTAATCCTATTTGCCTCAGTTTCTTCATCTGTAAAATGAGCTGGAGAAGGAAATGGCAAACCACTCCAGGATCTTTGCCAAGAAAACCCCAAATGGGGTCAGGAAGAGTCAGACATGACTGAAAATAACTGAACGACAACACAGTGCCTTCTATCTCTAAATCTATGACCCTTTTATTATAAGAAAATGATTTAACAATTGAGAGCAACAACTAAAGAAATACAGATACTGGGGTATTAGCTAATAGGTTTTATCACCATTTTTAATTATTATTTAATCAATGTTTAACTGAACTCCATTTTTCAATTCTTAGGCCTAAGTAGCAAAACTCACCCTAACTCTTCATACAGCCAGTTAACACCAGAGAACTGGCTGTGCTTCAAAGCTTATTGGAGTTTTGAGTTCAAGGTCTCCTGCAAGCAAGCCTTCAATTAGCTGCTTACCCTTATCTGAAAGTTTCAATTTACCTCTTTAATGCTCCTAATTAAACTCCATCACATCGTTTACTGTGGCAGCTTTCCATCTATTTCCTTTCACGGTCAGAGCAGAAAAAAACTCTTCTTTGACACTCTGGGGAGAACACTAACCAGAGGTTCCAGTCCTAGCTTGGCCACTAACTAGCTATGTGACCTTAAGTAAATCACTTCATTTCTCTCAGTTTTCTTAACTGAGGAATGAAGGAGTTGGATTAGATGATCTCCAACTCTAAACCCATGGGCTTCCTAATTACCCTCATGACTATCTGTTTTTTTCCCCAATCAGGAAAAAAAGTCATTCCTATTCACTCAAGCTCCTTATTTATCACTGCTACTTTGACTGTTTTGAAAGAATATTCTTCAAGTCACTATCTCCAAAGGTTTCAAGTTGCCCCAGACCTCCCCTTCTTTCTTAAAGCTCTTTCCCCTTTGGAACAGGGCAGAACAGGTTTTAAACAAAATTATTAATTGGTTTCTTTCAATACATATATGGTTTGTCTGCTTTATAAATTGTTGCTGTTCAGTCATGTCCAACGTCATCTAAGGTTTTCTTGGCAATGACACTGGAGAAGTTTGCCGTTTCCTTCTCCAGCTTATTTTACAGATAAAGAAACTGAGGCAAACAGGGTTAAGTGACCTGCCCAAGGTCACACAGCTAGTAAGTGACTGAAGCCAGATTTGAACTCAGGAAGATAAGTCTTCCTGACCCAGGGCCAATGCTCTATCCACTGTGCCACCTAGCTGCCCTACCAGTTGGCATAAGCAATGGTAAATGGGGATAGGCCTTCACCCTCATGTTCCATCTGGCTTCACTACTTTGGGATGCCTCCCTCCTCCCCTTCTCCTTTCGGCTTCCTTTTGTGTTTTCTCCCCCCTCCCCCATTAGCCCCATTAGATTGTAAGCTCCTTTAGGGCAGGGACTATCTTTTTTGTATTGTATCCCTAGTGTTTAGTACTGTGGCTGGCACATAGTAGGTGCTTTAAAAATGTTGATTGACTATTGCTTACTGACCATACATTACAAGCTATAGTAAGGATAAAGCCAACTGACCAGTTTGCACTAAGTTTGAGAACATGCTGAGCTCCCAGTAGCAGGAGGCTCCCAGGCTGCCTCTGGAGAGGTGAACTGGCCCAAGGGGGTAAAGGAGAAGGTCAGAACTTCTGTGCTGATCAGCAATGTGCATGGGGAAATGAGAGGCCCCTGAACTTCTAGTATGACTGAGATGGGGAGACATAGTCCCTTGAATAATAATAACAATAATAACAAGGAAAGTAAATCTGCTCTTAAAGATGACATAATAGATTTCAAATCCAGTTAGAAATGACTTTTTATCAGTTATTTTGAATAAATTCATACCACTGTTGCCATCTGTTAGCTCAAATGAGCCCGAGATGAATACAGGTGATACTATATACATCACTGGAAAAAATGACCTCCTCTCCTGCTCTGTTATCATTTGAGAATGATTCCCCCAGCAGAATGAACCTATGGGAACAATTTGTTCCAATGACCATGAAGGAGGCTGAAGCGGGCATCGTGGAACACTTAGACATAGAGCATGGTCGGGCATTGAAGATGCCAAAGTCATTCTTAGCATTCCGGGTCATCGCCAGTCATCTTGACTTTTGCCTTGCCGCTGGACTTTGATGACCCTGAAAGAGAGAGTGAGGTTGATGACTTTGTGCAACTCTGCCTCACTTAAATCCAATTCAGGTGTGAGTCAAGACATCACCCTGTGATGTCATTGGTCCTCTTCAAAAACAAAGGTGAACAACAATAACAATAGCATCACTGGAGATGATATTCTCTAGTTGTATCTCCCCGTACACCTTCCTATAAATATTACTAAAACAATCGTCTTCTGCAATACTTCCTGGGGGACGTTCTTGCTGACTCTAACTTTGTTCAGAGAACTAATCCTAATTCCCCATTTCCCCATTCCACAGAGATTAAAGTAACAATCCATTTCATACTATTTAGTCTCATCCTTTTTCATCTTTTTGTCTCTCAGGATAAAAGAATATGTTTGCCCCAATGCGGAATGGACAGTCGCTTTCGGAGTCCCATAACTTCTGGTCGTCAGGGTCGTAGGATTACAGATTTAGCTGTGGAAAGGATATCAGAGATCACGTAGTTCAGAGAGGAACAGAGGAATTTTAGACATGAGGAAAGCTGGGTTCTGTGAACTCCGACACAAGCACACGCAAGAAAACAGGAAAGGGCTCAGAATAGCCTGGTTAAGGACAGAGTTCTCAAGGACGTGTTTTTCTCGTGGCATAAAGTCCCCATCACCCCAAACTTTCAGTATCCTCTGCGACGTCTGGCAGCTTGTAGTGGGACAGGGCGTACAAGACTTATGCAGAGATGCAGAGAGCATAGAACAGAGACACCGCAGAGAAAGCCACTCAGGGATGGAATGACCTTGTCCTCATCCACCGAAGCTGCTCTGCCCTCCCTCATGCATCTTCACTGGAGTTTTTATAGGAACATAGATCCAGAGTTGGGTGGGATATCTGAAGCCTTCTAGTCTCCTCACCACCACCCCATCCGTTTTACAAATGAGGAAACAGAGGCTCAGGGAGGTTAAATGATTCGCTCAACATCACATAGATAAAAAACATCAGAAGCAGAATTCAAACCCAGGTCCTCTGGTTCCAAGGCCAGTGCTTTTTCCCTGTACCACAGCTTCCTTCCCCTCCTTTTATTTGCTCCTTCCTTTTTCCATCCCTCCCTCTTCCCCCTTCCTCCCTCCCCTTCCTTCCTCTTTTCTTTCTCCCTCCCTTGCTTCCTTTCTTTTTTCGTCCTTCCTTCCCTCCTTTCTCCTTCACTCCCTTCCTTGCTTCCTTCCTTTTTTCTTCCTTCCTTCCTTTCTCCCTCCCTCCCTTCCTTCTTACTTTCATTCCCTTTTTCTTTTCTTCCTTTTTCCTCTTTCCTCCCTTCTTTTTCTTCCCTCCCTCCATTCCTTTTTTCTTTCCTTCCTCCTCTTCTTTTCCCTTCCCTCTTTCCATTCCTTCCCCCTTCCCCATTCTCTACCTCCCACCCCCTTCCTCTCTTCCTTCTTTTCACCTTCCTTCCTCTCACCTTTTCTTCCTTCTTTCCCCCTTTCATTCCTCCATCCCGCCTTTCCATTTCCCATTTCTCCCGCCTCCTTCCTTTCATCCTTCTCTCCTTCCCTCCCCCCTCTTTTTCTTTCTTTCTTTCCTTTCTTCTTTCCTTTTTTCCTTCCTTCCCTCCTTCCTTCCTGTCTCCTGATCTCTAGTCTAGTATGACCAACTGCCTATCCAAACGTGTCCAAAAACTGACCATATTAACCCCCTCCACACACACACACACACACACACACACACACACACACACACCATTCCTATCACTACTGAAGGCACCACCATCCTCTTAGCCACCAAGGCTTATAACCTAGATTTCACCTTTGACTTCTCACCCTCTCTCACCCACTTATCCTATCTATTGTCAAGACCTGTCAATTTTACCTGTGTAAAATCTCTCACATATACTCCTTTTCTCCTCTGACACTGCTACCACCCTCTTCATCTCATGCCTGGACTCTTACAAGAACCTGCTGGTTGGTATTTCTGCCACAAGTCTCTCCCTATGCCAAGCCATCCTCCACTTTGCTTTCAAACTGATCTAAAGAGCAGGTATAACCGTGTTACCTCCCCACTCAATAAACTCCAATGGCTCCCCACTACCTCTGCCACTGAAAATCCTTCATGTTCAAACACCTCCATCTTTCCAGTCTTCTTGCACATTACAGCCTCCACCCCGCCGCCGCCACCACCACCCTGTTCTCTGTGATCCAGCGACACTGACCTCTTTGCCATTCCTTGAACAAGACACTATATCTCTTGACTCACGGCATTTTCCGTCTTCCATGCATGGAATGCTTTCCCTTCTTACCTCTGCTTTTGGGGATCCCCAGCTCTCTCTATGCCTCAACTTCAAGGCCCTTCCTAATCCTCCTAGTATTTGAGCTCTCCTCTTCCTAAAAACAAAAACCCAAACCCAAATTTTGTATTTACTTTTTTATCTCCATAATAATTTCTCCCCACAATAGAATGTAAGCTCCTTGTGGGTAGGGATTTTCCTTTTTTTGTGTTTCTATTTATCCTAAGCACGTAATAGAACTCCTTGCACACAATAGGTATTTAATTAATGTTTATTAAATTAAATTGAATAAAAAGTTTCCAGTTTGGGGCACTGATCTAGGAAAGAGGGTGTGGATAGGGTCCTTCAGCGGAGTTTTGAGCATCTTACTAGTAGCATGAGGACAAGGGGCACCTGGGGGTGAGATTGATTCTGAGTGGAAGAGAAACATAGCAAGGGAAGCTGGGAAGGAAGGGCAGAAAAAGCTATCTTTGCTGATTTCACAATTTTGCTTAGAGCCTTATTGCTATATATGTATATACACAATATACACACATACACATATATGCACATACATACATGCACATATATACATATAAAATGTATCTGTGTATGCATGATCTATATCAAGAAGGAAATATGTCTCAGTCAAACTGAAGCTTATTATGACCTATCCCAAATCGATGTCTCTGTGCATATTTCCTTAAATGTTATTCAGTGCTCTGATGACACTGATAAAGTAGAAGGGAGAGTGGCTTATTTACAACCACTCTCTCCAGATGCACATAACATTCTCAAATTGCTTTAGATGTTGTCTGTGAGCCTGGAGTGCAAGACCATTTTCTATGAAAACCCAGCAAAGCTCTGTAGGATTACTTGGCCATGGATAAAAAGGTTTGGGTTTTGTTTTTGTTTTTGTTTTTGTAGGGGTGTTTAACCTGTCTAGGCATTGGGGTGGGGTGGGGGAGTTTGTGGAGTAATGACAGAAGAAACTTTGTAACTTCAGATTAAACATACATAACCGTGGAACATACAAGCCCTTGACATCTGAGAGGCCACACTTTAGAAGTGGTCAGTTTAGAAATCTCCAGTTCTCCGGGGTTCGGTTTCCTCATTTGTGAAAGGAACTCAAAGACCTGTGCCTTCCTGTCCAACTCTAACATTCCCCCTATCTCCCCTCCCTTATCCTCATCTCCCCTCCTTTCCTTGTGTGCTGGAAAAATGAAATGGAAACTTCAGACCAGTCTTTAGCATTTGGGTTCCAAACACCGCTCTTGGAAAAAACAAAACAAAACAAAAATTTAATTTGTGGTTTCCAACTGAGCCATCCAGATTGAATAGTTACCCTAAATTCACTACTATTAGATAGATGAAGTATCTTAATGGATGCTGAATGAAACATACATTTTAGGTCCCGAGCAATATGGATATTTATTTGGCTTGACTGCATATTTGTCATGAGAGTTTTCTTCTTTAAAAAAAATGTTGTTCAGTTAAGAGAGAAGAGAGAGGAAGCTTGTTAGTTGGGAAAAAAATAACTAAAAAAAAGAGACGGTCTCTCTCTTTCTTTTGGCCACATTTTTAGGGCTTGTAACAACAACAAATATAGCCAAACTATATTTGGCACACACAGCCTTGGAAAGCAGATCTGAGGGTCTCAGTGGTCTGAAAATATGTTAGATGATCTGTAGTTTCTGCCATTCTCCTCAGGATCAGGATGAGGGTGGGTATGGTGAAGGAGCTTCTTATGGCAGGCACTTCACGACAAACACTACACAATCCCTAATAACTCCCCGATTCTCACCTGTATGGTGTGGCTGGGGTGGTGAGGAGGCAGTATCACCTGACAGCGACCCCCCAGAGACGGGAGGAGTGGCAGACTGTGTCTCCAAACCCATTTGGCTCCTAACCTCATCTATGGGTGACCACCACCTACTTTTCCTGACACTATCCCTGATCAATCTTTGCTGGAAGAAACCAGAGTAAAACTAAGACAGCTAATGTTAAAAGCAAAGTGCCACAAAATTTACAAGACTGAATCACCTGGTAGTTTCAAGCGAAAAAAAAGAAAAAAAGAAAAAAAGGAGTTTCCAAAATTTCAAAAGACGTTTGGAAACATGAAAGGGGAAGATTAATGACCACCGGGAGAGATTTCATCTTTTACAACTCCTTGTGAACTCAGCTCACCATTTCTTTCCATTACCCTCTCCTTGCTTTTATTTTCCAAAGCATGCTAGCTAAAATGACCAGCAGTCATTAGCCAGCCCAGCAGGTGATCTCAAAGATGGAAAACTTTCCTGGGAAGAATAATTGGTGGGTTGCCCATGGGTCCATGGCTGGTTACATACTTAAGCCTACACAGACACTGAAGAACATCTGGTGTTCCATAAAGCTCACTTATAAAGAGAGATTTGGCACCCACGTACTGAGCACTGGAAAGCTACCTTGTATGCTGCCTTTAACACCAGGGTATAGGTGCTCTTTTGAATATTCATGCCACTGTTCTCCATAGACAAGAAGTGATTAAAATCTCATTATCAAAAAGCATTGGGGTTCCCTCTATAATAACTTACTTTCTTAATAAAAATACGTAATATCCTGAAAGAATGATTTGAAACATAATTATACTTCAAGTTCAGGTCTGACCATGACACTCCCCCATCCCTCAATAAACTCCGATGGCTCCCTATTACCTCAAGCATCAAATATAAAATCCTTTCTTTGCCATTTAAGGCCCTTCACGACCTGGCCCTTCCTACTTTTCCAGCCTTCTTACCTCTTAGCTCCCTTTGCCTCACTTGACTATTCAGTGTCCTGGCTTTCTTACTATTTCTCCCACATGATATTCTATCTCTTCTCTACATGTGTTTTCACTGACTGTCTCCTATGCTCAGAATGTTCTTCCTCTTCATTTCCAATTCTTAGCTTTCTTGACTTACTTCAAGACAGCTCAAATCTCACCTTCTACAGGAGTCCTTTCTAGTTCTCCCAGCTGTTAATGCTTTCCTTCTGAGATCGCTTCCATTTATATATATGTCTCTTATACTTAATAGCACCCCATTAGCATGTGAGCTCCTTGAGAGCAGAAACCATTCCTTTGAAATACTTTATATCTCTTATTGTTTTTCTAGGACCAATGACATCATTGGGTGATGTTTTGACTTGCCCCTGAATCGGATTTGTGAGGCAGAGTTGTGCAAAGTCATCAACCTCATTCTCTCTTCCAGAGTCATCAAAGTGCAGTGACTAGACAAAAGTCAGGAAGACTGGGGATGGCCTGGGATTCAGGTGATGATTGTGGCATCTTCAATGCCTGACCAAGCTGTAAGTGCCCCACAGCACCTGCTTCAGCCACCTTTGTGGCCATTGGAACAAATTGTTCTCATCTGCCCATTCTGCTGGGGGAAATCTTCATATGCTTGGGATAGTCATCCCTCTAAGTCACTGATGGGTCTGAGGCCTGTTGGTTACCAGCCCGGTTTAGCCCATCTGCCAAAACAGTTTTACTGGGGTGTGGCCGCTGCATATTACTACAGCTTCTTGGACCCATAGGGGAGAGTTGGGTGAAAAGTGGTTACCAAAAGTAGATTAGCAGCCCTGAAAAGGGCTCTACTGCCCTCACATCAGAGGTGCTAGACCTCCCTGAAAATCCATACACCACTTTGTATCTCTAAAGCTTAGCACAGTGCCTGACTGTTCGGTAAGCACTTAGTAGATATTCCTTAATTAGTTCAATATTAGTTAGTAGTTCTCTGGTTGAGCAGTATTGCATCCCAGAGTGCTGCCATGCTGTTGTCCCGGTCAGAGCAAGGGTCTAGCTTTTGATTTTCTCCAATGGGGAGGTGGAAAAGGGTGAGGTGGAGAGACAGATGCTGCACGCCTATGGATCTGCTTGTAAGCTCTGCCTTAGTTTGATGGCCAAGTGGGGAAGGGAGTACTGAATGCTCATGGTAAGGAATTAAGGATTAATAACCTTCTCTGCTGTTAGTTCACTGAGTTGTTACCTTATTAGGTTTCTTGGTGTCTTCAATCATGGAAATAGCTAAAATTGCTTTAACTCTTGCATGTAATCCCAAGAAAGAGTCTAGTCCTCCATCTTGTTGGTCCCATGACCTGGAATTCATTGACTTTGTTTGTTTTTTGTTTTTTTTTTAGTGAGGCAATCGGGGTTAACCAAGGTCATGCAGCTAGTATGTGTCAAGTGTTTGGTCTGAGGCCAGATTTGAACTCAGGTCCTCCTGACTTCAGCGCCAGTGCTCTATCCACTGCGCCACCTAGCTGCCCCATTCATTGACTTTGTACAGAAACTAGAGCTGTGATTTCATTGATGTAGGAAATTCACTCTGCCAGGGTAGGTTGGCAATAGTTCTACCACTTTTAAACTTAAAAAGTTGCCTAAAGCCACACTTCTTAAACTGTGGCTCTCAACCCTGTATGGGGTCATGTTTGGCAACAGTAAAAGGTTTCTGAACATGTGATGACCAAAAATTAATTAAAAATCAAACTTGTAATGAATCTGAGGTGTTTCTGGCAGCACTTGCCCACGTTGCATCCCACAGCTTCAGTGCAGCCTTGGTTCTGAACACAAAGCACTCACACTTTGCACTATGCATGCCCTCAGGCTATGCAATGCCAACTACTGAAAGGGTGGCAAGTGGAAAAAGTGTAAGAAGCCCTGGCCTAAAGCACCAAGAGGTTGAGTGATTTGCCCATGGTCACAAAGCTAGCATGTGTCAGAGGCAGGACGTGAACCCAGGATTTCTGGGCTTCAAGGCTGCAATTTATCCACTACACTAACTGGGTATCTTATACTTTGTACAGCATATATTTTGTGTATACTTATGTGTGCACATGTTGTTTCCCTTGACTAAATGAGAGCTTCTTGAGGTCGGAGGATCCTTCATTTTTCTGTTTCATAGTAGCATAATGTCTGGCAATGGCAGATGCCTAAATAATGCTTCTGTGCTTAGAACCTAAAGATCTGGCTTTGTTTCATTGTTTTCACATTTACTATTGTGACCATTGACAAGATCTGCTGATACTTCAATTATCTGAGCCCTAGTTTCCTTGTTAGTAAAATGGCAATAATAGTACCTGTAATTTTTACCTCACACAACTGTTGTGAGAATAATGAGGCAATCAAGGTAGAATATTTTGTAAATCATTTTTGTTCTTCAGTCATTTCAGTTGTATCCAACTCTTCATGACCATATTTGGGGTTTTCTGGGCAGAGAAACTAGAATGGTTTGCCATTTCCTTCTCCAGTTCATTTCACAGATGAGGAAACTGAGGCAAACAAGGTTAAGTGACTTGCCCAAAGTCACACAGCTAGTAAGTGTCTGAGGCTGGATTTGAACTCAGGTCTTTCTGATTCCAGGCCTTGCACTCTTATCTACTATGGCACCTACCTGCCCTTACAAACCATAAAACTATATAAATGACAGCTATTGACATTATCTTTTCACAGTCTTCTACATGTGGCAGGTACTGAGATCTTTCTCTCTTCTTTTTGTGCAAGTGAGAGAGTGAAAAAATGCAAGACAGCATGCTTGCTGAAAGGTAAATCTAGGAAATGGAGGAGACTAGACAGAGGGTGAGGGAGAAAAGGGTGGGGAGGAATAAGAGAGGATCCCACATGTTACCTGTTTATTTTAATAAATTCTTTTATAATATTGTGAGCTGTGGGAGTTGGTCCTAGGATATTGTAAGGTTTCTTGGGTGAGAATTATGAGGCACTAGACAGGGCAAAAACCAGACAGTGTAACTCAGCCTTTTGTGAAATGAAAATCCTTCCTATCAATCATTTGACAACCATTTATTATGATTCAAAAATTACACTTATAGTATAGCTATTTGGGTTCACATATTTCTCTCCAGCCAGGTTATAAGGTCCAAGAGGACAGGGATTTTTAGCTGACTACTTTTTTTTTGTATTCCCCATTGTATCTAACAGCACCTCATATATGTAAATGCTTAATAGATATTTGTAATATAAAGGAATACTAGCAACTCTATACAAGACTTCACAGTTTATACCATGCTTTCTTTGCAACAATCAGGGAAGCTCAGGGTAGGATGCAAGAGATCAGTTCCACCTGGGGAGAATCAGGGAAAATTTCATGGAGAATGTTACATCTCTGCTGTATCTTTAAGGACAGGTAGGATTTTTCTTGACAGAAGTAGTAAAGCAGAAGGGTTTGAGCAAAGATATGGACATATGTGGAAGCTGGGCACATTCTGGGACTGACAACCAGTTCAGTTGGTTCTAAAGTAGATAATGTAGAAAGAAAAATATCACCAAGGGCCCCAAATGCCAGATTAAGGGGTTTAGCCTCCATTTTTTAGCTCATTAAAAGCATTAAGATTTTTGAACATGATAAGGAAATAAGCAGGAACTACGCTTTTGGAAGATTACTCTGGTGGCAGGGTATATAGGATGGGTAAGCATGGAAAGGGAAGGTAGAAAATCAAGGTAAGAGATATTGCAATAGTCTCAGATATCAAAGCCCTTAAAGAGGATGGTGGTGGTGGGAATAGAATGGAGACAGATATGACAGATGGTATTGGTTTAGTACAGGCATTGGCAATGGATCAAATGTGGAAGTGGATAAAAGAGAGGAGTAAAGTTGACATGGAATTTTTCAACTTGGGTATTGGAGAATGGTGGGCCATTGACAGAAGTAGGCAACTCAGGAGTAAGTGCTAGTTTCAGGTAAAAGATGATTAATTCTGTTTTGGTTATGTTTCATTTGAGATGTCAGCATGACATCCAGGTAGAGGTGTCCTGTAGACAGGTGGAAATGGAGGACTGGAGATAGAGAAGAAGGTGAAACTAGATTCATAGATTTTTGTCATTATTTACATAGAAGAAACAATTACACAATTTCCAGCACAATCCAACCATAATTCACATTAACTATGCAAGGTGTATGAATGTTCATCATAAATAGGGAAATAGTTTCTTTAATCTTTCATCATAACCCATCTCCTCATTTGAACTGCTACAGCATTATGATTTTACTACATTACTTTATGAAGTGTTCATTTTTATTGTTACCCTAATCCTGAACAAACGCATTTCAATATTCAAAGAACAAAAAAGAGGTTTCTATGAGAAACCATGAACATCTGTTATATACAGTTAGTTTTTTAAGAAGCATATAAATATATAATTTAATAAGGTAGTAACAAAACAATTCAAAATTCTATTTGAATCCCCCTTTGCATTTTTTTGTTTTCTCCTGTGCATTCAAAAATACTTTATTGATTTTTAAATTAAAAAAAAAGTAGCAGGTTGCAAAGGTAACCTGTAACCTACTGAGTTTAAATCTCATCAGAAGTGACCTTGGATAAAGAATTTCACACCTTGTTCAAGAGAAAGAGGGATTCTCCTGGGGCATACCTAGGTTACATTAATAAAGTACTTCATAAATTTTATATATATATATATGTAAGGGGTATGGTTAATAAGGGGAATTTCTGTTCAGTTCCACTAATTCACCCATCAACTTAAAATTTGTTTGGAGGCATTTGAGGGGCAAATTTTCTTGGAGGGTATTTGCACCAGCTCCTTGCTGAGAAGACAAGGAACCTCCTCTGATTGGTTCTCAATAATTGGGACTGCCTCTAAGACAATTGCTGCCCCAAAGTTAAGGGGACGGATTCTTGTCAGTGGTCACCCTCCTTCATGATCTATATAACCTGAGCTAGTAGTGCTCTATTTCTTTCTCCTCATGACTCATCCTGAGTTCTGTTGGAAGAGATGGGATTTCCTTCTTCTCTTTCTCCCCACCCCCAGGGCTAGTTAATGGCTGTTTACAGCAGAATCACATGGCAGAAACAGGAATGGATGCAGGTGAAAGTAGTTCACAGATAGTATTTATGAACCCCAAATTCTGTTTGGAAATAAGGAAAGACTGTTGAATTCTCTAAGAAACACAAATCTTGAATCTAGAAGTTGGGAGACTGGAGTCAGAGGAGTGGGACTTTTCCACGCCCTCCCCACTATTGCTGAGTTGCTCAGATAGTTTAATGGAAAAAGGAGAGTTTGTTCAGCAGCCCAGAAAATATGTTTTACTCCAGATGGTCCAGCCTTTTCCTCTTCCCAATCTGCTTGCTGCCTTCCTGCACTGGAGAAACTTCTGCCCTGGGGTCCTACTCACCTGATTGGTGACTGCCTTTCCAGAGCTATTCTTTCAGGAAAAGCCCCAGCTGTGCTTTTCTTTTCACTTCCAACCATCCAGCCTCGATCTCCTCCTCATCAATCACCTTTCTGCCCTGCTCCTTTCTTACCAACCCTCTCCAGTTCTGAACCACTGTATCATGATCCAAATAACTTTGCCGTTGTCCCTAGACAGAGTGTGTCAATCTACTCCACTGCAACCCCAATTACCATCCCTGTAACTTTTCTAACCAATGCTTCTTTCCGGCCCTTTTTCTATCATCTCTACCAGTAGAATTTTGGTTGAGGGCAGAGATTATCTTTGTTTTTTGTGTTTATATCCCCAGTGCTTACCACAGTGCTTGGCAGGCAGTAAGAGTTTAATAAATATGGTTTTTTTTTCTTTCATTCAGTCAGTAATTCACTTTTCAAGGGAGAGCCTATTGGGTTGAGTGTTTTACTTGCTTCTGTATCTGTTCTTGGGCTCTTGTGAGTCCATTGTGTTTCATGCATTTTCTTTCAGGTGAAATAAAGACTGCCCTATACCTAGCATGCAATCAGTACCTATAATGCAGGAGTTAAGGACCCTCCAATACATTTGGGAGAAAACCTAAACACAGGGTATAGTCATATTCATTCATTAATTTATACAGTTATCTATCTAATATCTATTCAATCTATCCATTTATTAGGACTGGGATGATCTATCTTGCACATGCTGGAAGTACAGCATGGAAGTACAGCAACCATTCATGGTTCACGGACCCACTCCCAATATCGGTCAGCACAGACTTCTTTAATTTGCTCAGTTTTTCTGCCCTGTGCTGATTCACCCCTCCTTAGCCAGCTTGGTGGCCCTCAGCAGCTAGGATCTCATCATCTTGGTGACTGACTTAGTGCAGACACCTGATTGGCTTTAGCCTTACTGAAGCTCAGAAACTCCAAAACTTAAGAGCTCCACAAGCCTCAGCTTCCCTAAGAGTAGGGATTACAGACCAGACCCAGGCATGCATATTTAGAGATCTTCTTAGAGTACTTTGGTTAAGGACAATAAGTCTAAGACAGAAAATGATTGCAATGGGTCAACCCCCAGAATCAGACTTGATTCATGTGACTCCAAGAATGTTTGGTGGGGCCCTGGGCCACAGGTTACATATATGTTCTTAAATCAGGCAGCTTAGGTGGCCCAATGGATAGGGCATTCGACCTGGAGTCAGGAAGTTCAAATCTGGCCTCAGACACTAGCTGTGTGACCCTGAGCAAGCCACTTAACCTGTCTGCCTCAGTTTCCTCAACTGTAAAATGGGGATCCTAATAGCACCTACTTCACAGGGATTTGTTGTGAGGATTGAATGAGATGATAATTATAAAGTGCTTAGCACAGTGCCTGGCGCACAGTAGGTGCTTAATAAATGCTTGTCATCTACAATAAATCACTTAGTAGATAGTGTCTATTGATAGTTTGTTTTATCATATGATGGTGCTGTGGTCACTAAGAACTGTTGGCATATAAAACTTTTGTTGTCACTGGGCCTGGCAAAGTGATGAATTGTGCTCATCTGTGTTCTTTTTTCAAGGATAGCTCTGAGTTGGGTGTGCGTTTTATCTCTGGATGCCATTATTCCATTCATTCAATCATCCATCTACCCATCATTTTTTTGTGCCTTGTGACT
The DNA here is from genome assembly GCF_900497805.2 of Vombatus ursinus. NCBI lineage: Eukaryota > Metazoa > Chordata > Mammalia > Diprotodontia > Vombatidae > Vombatus > Vombatus ursinus. The sequence continues at coordinate 22,496,132 of NW_020941197.1, forward strand.
AATAAATTCTCAAAGAATTGAACCCTGCTTTATTCAGAATTTGTAATAACTTATGCAGATAAGCGAGGCTCAGGTTTGCCTTTAACTCTACAAGAAGAAAGACTTTGATAAGCAAATATACAGTTATCTCTTCCACATCATGACTTTCTCCATAATAGTTTAGATATGTTGCAGGCCTGCATAAGAAATTAAATGGGGATTTGGGGGGAGTTTTGCAGAAGCCGTAGGTGACACACAAAGGCCAACAGACAACACAGAAAAAAGTTTAGAAACTCAGAAATGCATAAAATATATGTATATTATTGTATAATATCAACCCAAATTTTATAATGAAGTACTGTAAACACTCCATAAAAGAAAAAGAAAAAAAAAATCAGACATCTTCTCTGGTACAAAAGGAGGGCCAAGAAATTTTACTCAGATTTTCCAGATGGGGAGGGCAGAGGGGGGGTGAGGGGCACGCCCCTAACCACCACCACTACCACCACCATTACCACCTCTCCCCTCCCCAACATGTAGAAGGGATAACTGTATACCATAAACAAAATGGAGGGGTGAGTATTTAAGCTTAGTTAACAATTTTAAGCACTTTAGAAGCACCAATTTACATGTAAACTACATATATATGTATACACATGTATATAGCCACCCTGGGTTCTGAGGTTCAGAGCTATTTATATACTAGTTCTAGACATTAGCATTCCAGCCTTTAGTCAATGAAATAGCTGGTAAGAGTGGGAGTCTAGACTAAAGAGGAAAAAAAAACAAAGCTGGTGGAAGTAGTCCTGCTTTCTTAATGTACTCACTCCTCCATTTTCATTGAAAATGATTTGGGTGGTTTAAGGTTAAGCAATCATCTGCCGGAAGTGAGAGGTGGAAAGGAGTAGCAAGTTGAGCAGAACCATGTGTATTTCTGGGGCAACCCTACAAAACGGTTTTTGGATTTAAATCTTTTGGATTTAAGAAGATTGCCTTGGATAGAAACTTGCAAGATTTATTTGGGGGGGTACAATCATTTTGCCACCTGCGTTTAGTCTGACTCGAAGTCTAGACCAGATTCCTCTTGAGCGAAAAGGAAGCAGACAATTCCCAGACTTGAAATAAATCTTTAATATTACCGAGATACCCTTCTCCCCTTAACAAAGGGTTCAGTACTGGGACTATCCCAGACAGCACAGGTGTGCTGGAGCCAGATTGAATCCCCTCCTGTGAGCCTATTATTAAATTTTCAGTGTGAACATTTACACCTCAAAAAATTAGCAAATGCTACAAATCAGGACTTGATTTATTGATCTTTTGATTGTCTGGGCTTAACAAAGTGAGGAAAAAATGTCAATAATATGAATTAAGCTTAAAAATATGTTCAGTACATCTATTTCACCGGGCAGTGTTAACTATTTACCAGCACACTCCTGCTTAGGAGTGTCTTGGATGAAAATGAGCCAGCCACATTTTGATGACATTCTCTTCTTGCCAGACTGCAGTGATTCAGTCATTGGGATAAGGCCCAAAGAGTTTGCCAAACAGACAAGATGGGCTTACCAAAAATGGTAGCAGTCTTTCTTCCCAGGGGGAGAAATCTTCTCTTTTATTCCTGAGCTTCAAATCAGATAGCACCTTGTTTAAAGCTTCGGTCTTTAGACTAAAGTGATAAATTCATTCTGCAGGCACTAGCCTAGAAGAAAAAACTCATTGCTGTATTTCTAGACTTTAGAAGTGTAATAGTCACACAGGCTTCTGCTTTTATGAGATGTGTTGTTCTTCCTATGTCAGTAGTGGAAAGGCCTACCTTGTAACTGGTAATGATAAGGGGCTTCTCTCACCCTCTCATATAGAGCCTGAAAGAATGTTAGCTATGCCTTCCTTGCAGTTCTCAGGGTGCCAAACCTGCCTAGCAACATATCAGTAGGGAATGATGCCAACCATGTTTTAAAAAATTATATTAACCTTTTAGGAGAGTGTGCTTTTGGTTGCTAACTTCAGTTGGAGAAAGGAGCTTCTTCTATTGCAGATTTTCATTAGGAAAGATTCCAGAAAACTAAAGCCATATAATAATCAGAATCAGTTGTGCACTGGTAAATGTTTAAAAACTGACTCTCAGAAAAAAAAAAGTAGGCTCAAAGCCCTTTTAAGTTTAATCTGCATTATTAACATTTTCTCTGTCATTTTCATAAGTCTAGACAATCAACAAAAAGAGCAACTCAAGTCCTGATTTGTAGCATTTGCTAATTTCTGAGTTGTAATTACTGTACACTGAAAATTTTTGACCCAGTAATACCATTACTAGTCTGTACCCCAAAGAGATCAAAGAAAAGGGAAAAGGACCTACTTGTACAAAAATATTTATAGCAGATGTTTTTATTGTGGCAAAGAATTGCAAGTTGAGGGGATGCCCATCAATTGGGGAATGACTGAACAAGCTGTAGTATGTAATTGTGATAGAATACTATTGTGCTATAAGAAATGACAAGCAGGATGGTTTCAGCAAAACCTGGGAAGACTTACATGAAACCATATAAAGTGAAGTGAGCAGAATCAGGAGGACATTGTACACAGTAACAGCAATATTATAAGCATGATCAACTATGAAAGACTTAGCTACTCTGATCAAAACAATAATCCAAGACAATTCCAAAAATGCATGATGAAAAATGCTATTCACTCCCAGAGATAGAATTTATTGACTCTGAATGCATATTGAAGCATACTTTTTTTTGATAACTTTATTTTTCTTTTTTTGTGTTTTCTTTTGCAACATGACTAATATGAAAATAAGTTTTGCATGACTTTACACAGGGGGGATGGAGAGAATTTGGAATTCAATTTTTTAAAAATAAGTGTCAAAAAATTTTACTTGTAATTGAGAAATTTTTAACCAAATAAATAAAAAAGTACCTAACATATAATGATCACTATGACTTCTTAGGCCATAAATGTCACACAGGCATAGTCAAACAGATTTATTATCTCATGCTTCCTTCAATTAACATTGAGCAAACTAAATTAGAACAAATTAGTAAACAGGCTGTTACAGATTTAAACAGAGTTTGAAAAATCCTTTGCTTACAAAACTACAAGGCTATATTTTAAAGAAGACATAATGAGCTAATTGAGGAAAGGGATTTATGTGTCACAATGATAAACAAAGATTTGGCATCAGGGAAATTCTTCCACAAATCTTTTGGAGGTTTTAAAGATGCTGTATTCTCTTCTTCTTTTTGTTTGGTCTCATCTTAGAATTGTCAAAAAGTATTCCCTCAATAATATAATTCCGTGAGTAAGGTTTTTAGCCAGATGAGGTTAATATTAACAAGAAACAGGCTTCAATTAGCAAAATGTTCCAGGAGGAATGGAATAATAAAATTTAATAAAAGGACATAAAATTATCATAACACTCTCTCTGCTAATGGCAGAAAAGACAAAGTAAGCAACTGACTAGTGTAGAAGGGAAAGGATAAATGAGTCACTCTTAAACGAGTATTTTTAATATTTCAAAGATTCTGATTTAATTGGTATGGCTATTCCATTCACTAATCCCAATCACAACTTGGTAGACTATCTTGGAGAATTTCCGGGACTGAAATATGCATAATTCTGAGACCAAGTCAGTGGCAAATGAAATCTTTAGTGCGAAGACAGCTAGATTTGAAGTCAGATGATCTGAGTTGGAAATGCTATTCTGCCTTTCCTTACCTGTGTAGGGTAAGTCACAGAACCTCTCTGTTGAATTAATTAATATCCAAAGTCCCTTCAAGCTCCATGCTCCTATGAGTCCCTTAACTTAGGAAGGCTGGTTCTAAGTCTGTTCTCAAGCCTGGACTTGACACTTTTTTAGCTGGGTAAAATCTACCAGACAGAATTTACCTTTTCCCAACACAGCCTTTGAAAGCCCAGGTTAATTTTTTTAAACCCACGTATTAAAAATGTCATAAAATCTCAATCTCCATGGCTGTTTCTTTCACCAAGAGAGTCAATCTCCCAACTCCAGTCTTTTTTGGTTGGCTATCCTCCATACCTACAATGTTTTTCCTCCCCATCTCTGACTCCTGGCTTCCCTGGCTTCCTTCAAGACTTGCCTAAAATCCCACCTTCTTCAAGAGGGTTTTTACCTGTTCCCTTTGATGTTAACGCCTTCTCTGCGAGGTTACTTCCAATGTACCCTGTATGTATTTTGTTTGTACATAACTTGCTTGCATATTGTCTCCCCCATTAGAATATGAGCTCCTTAAGGGCAAGAACTGTGTCTTTTCTTCTCTTTGTATCCCCATCATTTAGCACAGTATTTAGTAGTTGGGAAATGTTCAATAAATGTCTATTGACTGACTGAAGGTACTTATCTTGTAATAAATTAAATTGAATGTGTTACAATGACAATTCAAAGATTGATCTGCAACATGGCTCCCTGAGGATACAATTCTTTCTTATCTTACTGAGGCAGTGTACTATAATTGAAAGAGCACTGGTTTTGGAATAAAAAAAAAAAGCTGGGTTTCTAATCCTACCTCAGACATTTGCTAGCTGTGTAACTATGGGCAAGACACTTAATCTCTCTAAGACTCAGTCTGCTCATTTGTAACTTGGAGGACACAATGTTTGTAATACCTTCCTCCTTCATAGTGCTGTTATAAGGAAAGTTCACTGTAGACTTCATAAGCACTATATAAATGTGAACTGCTGTTGATGCTGAGCCAATCCCTTGTTCCACCTTGGCCTTAGAGACATTCACATTTGAAGTAGGGAGAGGGCAATGTTTGATCCCAAGGAAGCATAGAATTTCAAGACCTGTAGTACTTGGGTGGAAGGGACCACTTTTGGCCAGTGTCCCTTTTTCTGCCCTTTCCTAACTCAGATCATACCATGTAAGTAACTACCTATTCATAAGATCAGTCCTGCACAATCTGCTTTCACGGTGTAAGAGCTTAATTATGTAAGCATCAATAATTGTAATAGAAAACTTAAATCAGTGCAGCAATAATGAACTAATAATACATTGTTGTAGCTCTTTTCTCTAACTGTAATAAGCTTATCTTAATGGAATGTCAATAACTACCCAAAACCAATTAAAGTCAGACTTAAGTAGGAACCAATAAATGTTTATGGGTTAGTATGGAAATTATCTGAGCAAATCATGTTTTAACTAAGTACACATAGCTACCAGAAACGACTGAGAATTAACATTAGGGATCCAACTTAGATAAGGAAAACAAAAATAGTGTGCTTACAGATCTAAGCATCTGAGGCCAAATGATGCCACCACCTGGAAGAAAAGAACATCAAGGCAGGAAGCCCCATTACAACCCATCCTCAAACCTGAGCTAATTTTTTTTTTTTGCAAATTTGTGTTGTGTGTGTATAAAATGCGATCGCACACTTTAATGAACATGTCTCTGCTGAATATTCATAATAAAATGATCATGCCTTCTTAATTAATCAATTTTTGAACATTGCAATCCCATGACCATTTTATTTTGTTGTTGTTCTAAACACCACCCTTTTCTGTTGATCTGACCATACCATTTGTTGCAACTGTGACCTGCATCTTATCTGGTCTTCCATACTTCATTCAGTTATCCTACTATTAAGCACCTACCTACTGTATATAGGGCACTCTGCTAAGCTTTGGGATGGAGAAAAAGGTTAGATTAAGGCATGATATTTTAGTCTAGTAAGGAAAGTAAGGAAAGGAGACATAAGTATGTTCAAACAGATCCCTACCTCATCATTTTGGAAGTTCCCATCAGTGATACAGATTAAAACTCATCCATGTGACATTTGTCCATGTCTTTCTAAAAGTTCACCACATGGGGATAGCAAACATGCAAGGGGCCTTCTTTGCCTTCTTAACAGCGTCGTGAGGGTACCAGGGGAGAAATCAAGTTATCTACCTGTCATCTTTTGCTCTTGTCATGTGACCAGCCCATCTTTCTTTCTGTCATACAATTTTGTGATGCCATCCTTTATGTGTATTCTTCTTTTTTTATATTAATTTATTTTTAGTTTTCAACAATCACTTCCATACACTTTTGAGTTTTAAATTTTTCTCCCACTCCCTCCCCAAGACTGTGTGCAATCTGATATAGGCTCTACATATACATTCCTATTAAACATTTTCACATCAGTCATGTTGTAAGGAAGAATTAGAACCAATAGGAGGAACCACAAGAAAGAGGAAACAAAATAAAACAGAAGAGATAAAAAGAGGAAATAGTATACTTCGATCTGCATTATAACTCCATAGTTCTTTCTCTGAATGTGGATAGTATTTTTCATTGTGAGATTTTTGGAGATGTCTTAGATACTTACATTGCTAAGAAGGGCTAAGTCTATCCAAGTTAGTCATCATACAACGTGACTGTTACTGTGTACAATGTTCTCCTGGTTCTGCTCACTTCACTCAGTATCAGTCCATACAAGCCTTTCCAGGTATTTCTGAGGTCTGCCTGTTCATCATTTCTTATAGCACAATAGTATTACATTACATTCCTATGCCACAACTTATTCAGCCATTCCCCAATTAATGGGCATCCCCTCAGTTTCCAATTCTTGGCCACCACAGAAAGAGCTGCTATGAATATTTTTGTACATGTGGGTTCTTTTCCCGTTTGTATGATCTCTTTGGATACAGACCTAGAAGTGCTGTTGCTGGGTCAAAGGGTATGCACATTTTTATAGCCCTTTGGGCATAGTTCCAAATTGCCCACCAAAATGGTTGGATCATTTCAAATCTCTACCAACAATGTATTAGTGTTTCAATCTTCCCACATCTTCTCCAACATTTATCATTTTCCTGTTTTGTCATGTTGGCCAATCTGATAGATATGATATGGTACCTCAGAGTTGTTTTGATTTGCATTTCTCTAATCAATAGTGATTTAGAGCACTTCTTCGTATGCCTGTAGATAGCTTTGATTTCTTCATCTGAAAACTGCCTGTTCATATCCTTTGACCGTTTATGTTCTTCTTAATATATGCTTGTTCCCTCTTCCCTGATCACCGTCCCAATTGGAATGACCCCAAAAGCCTCTATTGGGAGCCTTTTCCCTTTTAAAAAATATATTTTATTTTCCCTCAATTATACATTAAAACCTTTGTTTTTTTGAGTTTTGAATTCCAATTCTATCCCTTCTTCCCTCCCTTCCCTCCTCCCTGAGATGATAAGCAATCAGCTACAGCTTATACATGTGCAATCATGTAAAACATTTCCATATTGGTCATTTTGTAGAAGACAACTTGAATAAAAGAAAAAGAATGAAAGGAAGATAGTGAAAGATATCATGCTTCAGTCTTTATTCAAACAATATCAATTCTTTCTCTGGAGGCAGATAGCGTGCTTCAGCCTTTTCCTTTTAATTAGAGGTTTTTACCTTTTTTCGTTGGACCTTTAGGCAGTCTGGTTAAGTCTATGTGCCCCTTATCAGAATAATATTTTTAAATGCATAAAATAAAATACATAGAATTACAACGGAAACCAATAATATTGAAATAAAGTTATCAAAATTAAGTCTGTGGTTATGAGCACTTGCTTTAAATGTTAATTAGTGTCTGTCTGTTAGTTATGCTACAAGTAAACCAATTGATTTGCTGTGATTTGGGTCTGAATGCAAGAATTAGAGACTGGTGTAGGATTGGGGGAAGGGAACCCAAACTCTTTAGACTAGAGATTTTTTTCCTCCTCAGCTGAGTGTAGGAACTAGAGCCAAATGAGAGAATCAGTCTAATACTTTCAGAACCTTTTAGGACCTGTGGGAATCCCAGCCATATCCTGGATTCCTAAGAAATGAGTCTATGGTAAGGGTGGGAGGGGTTGGATTGGCCACTTTAACCTGAGAACATGGAGGCTGCTTGGCTTTGATCACTACTGCAGCTGGCCTTGGTTCTTCAAGCTGTGGAAACATGGGGCTATTCTTAACTTGACTTGTTGTTAGAAGAACTCTAGCACCAAACACAGACCCCAACCCAGGAATTTACAAATGAAGGGGAATAACTGTTGGAGCAAGGTCTAGGAGGATATAAGAGGGAATGGGATCAAAAGCACCTTTCTGCTGGAGGCCTGTCTTTCCCTCCTCCCTCTCCTCCCCTAATAATGCCTTCTCTCTGAGAATATCTTCCATTTTTACTATATATATCTTTTAAGTGTCAAGTGTCTGAGGCTGGATTTGAACTCAGGTCCTCCTGACTCCAGGGCTGGTGCTCTATCCACTGCACCATCTAGCTGCCCCTGGCATATGAATCTTAACAGAGATATTCATTAACCAGACATTAATTGATTGATAAATTTCCCACTATCCACATCTCCTTCCCTCCTCCTTCCCTAAAGAGCTCAGCCTCTTACTTAGATTTATGTTTTCCTTCCATTCTAGGGCAAGATAAGAATCCTTGTTCAGGCAATCTTTTCTCCAGAAGCTCTATATTTGTGAGACCAGCTAGAATTACCCAGTTTCTGTGAAAATAAATACTTTTTTTCACTCAGAATATGTGAAAATTTATTGCAAATTAAACACATTGGATTTAAGTTTCAGATGAATAACTGGAGAAAGGGAGCACCAAATAAGAAGAAATCCAGAAAGTTCAAACAGGGCAGACCACCACTACCTGGTCATAGACCCAGAAGTTTTCTCCTCTAGAAAACCGCTCAGGATGACTGTGCCTAGACCTTGCTCTCACCACCAGGACCATTTCTATGTATGAAAGAGAACATTAGGGGCCTTAGATTTCAAAGTCATCAATCCTCCACCATCTAGGGGAGGAGTATCATATGCAAGTGTGTTTGTCATCTTGCAGGTGATGGTTGAATTTTGCAATGCTGATCTGAAATAGATTCTTTTTCTTTTATATGAGAAGAATCTGAAACCCCTTGTTGGCATTGGCAAGGCAAGTAGTGCAAGGGAGGGAAGTATTTGTTCCCAGCTGCTTTCAGACCCAAAAGGCCCCGTTTGCTTTGCAAAAATGTTGTCACATGGACACGGGTCGGGCGGGCCCTTGCCCACGGAAGGCAGTTTGCTTTCTGTCTCGACAGGGCAGTTCCCCTGATTTTATAAAAGGTTCTTTCAGGATCTGACCCTTCATTCAGGGCAAGTTTTAGGATCTGTAATTGTGGAATTAGCATTAGTCTCACACAACTGCACTAAGGCTGAGAGGAAGGAGCTTCTTGGCTGTTTTCACACCTTATGTATAAATCTGTTGTTGTTTGCACTGAATTGGTGGCTTTTCTGTCTCTTTTTTTTGGTGATTTTTTTATTTTTTCAGATACTCATACTCTGGCACTTTTGGTAAGCAATTTATGAATCACCTCTTCCCTACTCTCTGCTTTTCTCTACTTTTGCCCTTACTTTTTCTCTTTTTAGAATCTTATTCTTATCCCTTCTCCACTTTCCCCACGTAACACACTATTGCTCCTTCCCTTCCCCCCTCCCTCTTCCTCATTCTCTCAACAAACACTAACTCCATGTTTGGGCAGACTAGCCAACTTCCTTAAGATGAGCACAAAAAAATCCCACATGCCTCAAAATGTCATTTCTGCCATTCTGTGCTAATGCCTATAATTCCTACCATTAGAATAAATTCTTTGGATTGAGTGAGACTTTTAAAACACAACCCCCTCAGTTGGCCCCTTCATATCCTGGCCCCTTCCTACCTTTCAAGCCTTCTTACCTCTTGTTTACCATCTTGTATTCTAGAGCCAGTGACACTGGCCTACTTACAGTTCTTAAAATTCAACACTCCATTTCCCATCTCCACAACTTTATATTAGCTCATTGTGATTGAAAGTAAGGTAAACTGAAGCAAGAAAATTCCAAGCATATCCAATTTATTGGTAAGGCTTGCAGTTGTCAATAGAAGGGGAAATTAGCTGCCCTAATAGTCTGGAATTTATAACTTCTTTTCCTTTAAATCTATTTCTCTTCTCCTTAACCATAGGCAAAGGTACTCAGTTCAGTTTGATGAGGTCATGGGGGTTTGGAGTTCTGCTCCATGTTGGATTTGAGTACTTGTGACTGAGAATCAATAGTGTAACTTAGCAACCAAAAACATTAATGTAATTTTAGGTCTTATTTAGCTGAAGCTAAGGGTTCAAAATAAGGGAAGTGATTGTCAAGCCTTGGCCAAACTTATCATTTGGCTACCATGGGTTTAGATTGTTAGGAATTAGCATGGGCAGCCTGAAGAAACTGGTACCGTGAGTAGAGAGACCACTGAAATGAGGGAAGAAAATGCTTATTTTATTAGTTAGTAATTATTAATTTATTTATTAATATGAATGAATGAAAAAGTATTTATTAATTAATTACTTTGTGCCAACCACTGTACTAAGTTTTAGGAATACAAATAAAAGACAGTCTGTGTCTTGAAGAGACTTAAATCCTAATAGTGGAAGACAACTTGTAGGTGAGTTGTGTCCAGAGAGGAGTGTTTTGGATGGGGAAGTAAGAAAGAATGGTGATGAGACTCATAGGGCGATTATTGGCACATCTTTACCAAGAATGATTGTATTGTTGATTACTATTCTTGAAGCCAGAGTTGGAAAAGGTGGGGAGCAGGGTAGGTGCTATACATGTGGTGGCACGGCCTATAAGCCATTGCCATGACTAGGAATTTGAATGATTGGCTTGAAGTTGAGCAAAATAATGTGGAAGCTCACCAATCAGAACCCCGGGTCTTGGGGGTAGGACCTTCAGTTTCAGGTGGAGGTTGAAACTTGAGGGAAAACAGCATGCCACAGAGGTAGGCAAGAACTTTGCTATATGGTTTGACTTGAAAGATAGGGAAATACTTGCAAAATAAAATATATCTTTCCCAGAATCCTGTTACTTGCCTGAAATTTGTACCGTTAATTACTACTTTAAGTGAAGAACACACACACACACACACACACACACAAAGAGGGGTGGGGCAGGCAGCTAGGTGGCACAATGGGTAGAGTGCTAGACCTGAGTTCAAATCCGGCCTCAGACACTTACTAGCTGTGTGACACCGGGCAAGTCACTTAACCCTGTTTGCTTCACTTTCTTCATCTATAAAATGAGCTGGAGAAGGAAATGGCAAACCACTCCAGTATCTTTACCAAGAAAACTCCAATTGGGGTCACAAAGAATTGGATACAACTAATCAACTAAACAACAACTATATATTTTTGTATGTATATATAAATATATATATATGTACATATGTATATGTATACATACACAAAGAGAAAATACATATTATATATATATAATTTCATTTATTTCTGCATATTTTCTCATTTGATCCCACAGCAAATCAATAATTAGCAACTTATTTGTATAACATAGGAGTTGAGCAGCTGAAGAGAAATTTTATATAACATTCCTTGAACACCACTTTTTGAAATAATTCCATCAGTGATGTATATCGTGGAAAAGTGCTGCATGCGGACAATCAGAGCATCATAAAAGTAGAGCTGCAAGGGAGCTCAGAAATCATCAAATCCAACCCTCTCATCTTACAGATGAAAAAATCGAAAATGAGGGAAGTTAAATGGCTTACTCGCCCAAGGTCAGGAGATGAGACTGGATCCCAGCTGTGAAATTACACAGAGCTTTCAGGAATCCCATGAGGCTCTGTCTAAAAGTCCCCCTTTTCAATACTTTGTGGAATCTTCCGGATTGCACAAAGCTTTACTCTGGTGCCTCATTAAGGTGAGGGAGTGACTGAGTTCCCAAAAGCAAACATTTAACTTACTTGCCAAATGGAGAGATGTGCTATCCAAGGGCAACACCAATTTAGAAGGTAAATAGATTTGTAAAATTTCATGGAAAAGGATGGTAGAAGAGGAACCGTATTATCTCATAGAACAGTTTAAAGGAAGCTCAGTAAAAGACCAAGCTAATCAAAGTCTTCCCAAGGGCAGGAGGACAGAGAGGGTAGGATTGTCTCTCAACAAGTGCAGAGATCCTTGAATGCCGATCTTCTCCCAGCACTACACTAATGGTGTTGGTGTGCATCTGTGAGTCACAGAAACACTAGTCTTTGAAGAATTAAAACTAAAGATCACTCAAGGAGCAGTGTGCAGGTGTGTGTTGGGTGTGAACAGGCTGCAGTACAGAATAAATAAGCTGCTACAAAGAACAGGGAAGAAAAATCAAAGAAATGTGCGTTCAGCAAAGAAGACGGACTCATCAGGTGGCAAGAATGAAGAATAATCACTACGCAGCCTGTGTAATGTAAAATGTAAAAAGGAGAGTACCAGAAGCACAATCCCGGCAAGTCCCCCTCCAAAACTCCTCAACTTGCGTTCCAGCACCCTGGCTTCTCAGGGCTTCCTTGCTGGGCTGGCCGGTTGCACGTCTAACCTGAAATCCTGCCTCCAAAGTTGCCATGACTTGAGGTTCTAGGTCCAAGGAGGATTCTGCCACATGCACCCAGAGCTGAGAAGAACAAATAAATGAAAACAAACTAAATAGAATCCCCAATCCTAAGTCTGTTTCCCAGGACCACAGTCTAAAAGAGAGGAGAATGGGAAGGTAGCTCTTCCTTTCACCAGGTCAGTTAAGGGCACCAGTGCTCTGGGTGAACATGACCTTTACCCTCTTCAGATGCTGGGAGAGAGAGAGTGTCCCAGTCTGGCAGTTTTTAAAGATGCAGCTTGGTCTAGTTATATGGCCAATTGAAAGAGACTCCTGCCACCCATGCAGTAGGGGAACACAGGGTGTCTTCTTCTGGGAGGGTGCCTTCCTGTTAGGTGATCTGGGCAAGTGCAGGAAGCTTCTATTATACTACAAAAGCAAAGCAGCTTCCCCAAAACAAGGAGGAGAATTTAGGGGAGAACATGGACAAGAGTGGCATAGAACGTACGCGCCTGGATGGGTAGTGTTCTACATCAGTGCTGTCAAACTCAGAAATGGGGGCCACTAATCTACATAAGAATCCCTGTGGGCTACATATTGACGTAGAAAACCACATCTTAACGTTATCTATGTTTTATTCGATTTTATTTATTTTGTTAAATATTTCCCAATCACTTTTTCATTTGGTTTAGGTTGCACTTGGGAGGTTGCAGGATGCCTGTGACCCATGTGCTGCATGTTTGACACTCTTGTTCTACGTTACATGGAAGGGAACATGCACACTCACAGATTCATTTGCAAATTATACTGATGTTATAGAACTTCGAATTATGGAGCACCACAATCCCTAAAAAGTCAACATTGCAGATGACTCAAACAGCAATGGAAAGATACATGGGGGATATAAGTAGTTTGCAGTATGTGATCAATGAAGACTTACACACAGAAGTGGCATAAAATATACCATTAAGTCCCTACATGATAGAAAAAAAGGTGGACTAGTCATATGACAAAATAGGGATAACATATGCAAGGATTTATGAAAAAGAAATGTTTTAAATATGCTTCAAATATTAAAAAACACAGGAAGACCCCCAATGCATCGGTTAGGTACCCCATAGGAGATTTACAGAAAGATAGTAATAGGATCATATTCAAAAGCAATTCATGGATGAGTTGTAATCTTTACTGTTAGAAGAAGTATCTACATCTAGAAGATCCCCAATCCATTGGAATAGTCAAGTGATTATTGTTATTTGGACTTTTCATTACATTGTACTGACTGCTATTAGTCAAATAAATAAAACCTTATGGACAAAGTGAATACTGAATATCACTATAAAAAATAAAATAGATTATATCTTAATAGACAGGAAAAGACTTACTATTGATGTGGGAGTTAACTGTGAGTCAGCTGTCTGTGTACAGTCAAATCACTGCTTTATCAGAGCTAAGATCAGAATTAGTTTAAAAAGAGAAAGAAAAAAAAAGAAAAACAATAAGAATGAAGAAAAGATAGAGTAAGCAATTAAAATAACTCATTCCTGGACTATTTGATCAAGTAATTGAAAATCTTTTAAATGAGAGCTAGGTGACAGCAATGACATTGGCATTGACTATAATAATTTTATTCTGAAATTTATCCAATGCTGATTAATTGCCAACAAAAGGACCCAGAAAGTGCTGTAGTCAGCAAATATCTGACTTTCTTCCTAAATGAATAAAGAGGTGGTTGCTAAAGGCAACACCAGGTTATAATATAAACTTGTCTATAAAATCTTACAAAGACTGATGGATGATTTTGATGATGATTTCATCAAGCAGAATGAAGCAATGGAATATAAAACCATTTTAAAGAAACCTTGGCAAAATATCCAACTAAGTAATTATTCAAAGGACATTCAAGGATAAAAGTGGAACAAATAAAAGAAAATGGAAAAGATTTGTAAAAATCTTCTTTTTCCCATTAAGGACAGTGGAACCACCAAATGTGGATTCTAATATCACAGTCGCAAATATACTTATGAGAGAAATAGAAATGGCACTACAGAAAACAGAGATGGTAGAAGCAACCCAATTGGACTAAGTATATATAGAGAAGATCCATGCTGAAAGCAACATGGTTGGTTAGGTTAGGTACCTAGCAACACAGTTAAGAAGACATTGAGGGGTAAACAAGGTATCTGAAGAAGAAGATAGCAAAGGCATAAAAAAAAAATCTTGGACCTTACTGACAAAAAAAAAGTAACCTTGAGAACTTCAATAACTACTGACCTCTGTGCATACTCGACCATCTGTCCAATATCTTTATGAGTCATCTGTACATGAATTCAAGGCATCTTTGAACCTCTGAGGTCCCATCCAGCTTTTAGATTCTCTGAAACATGTTAGAAAACATGTTTTGAGATATTTGAACCCAGGGCCTTCTTGAAGGCACTCCAACATTCTTTGTTGACGTTGCCTTCAAGAATTCAGGGTTTATTTCACATCACAATAACATATGAGTCTTAAACTCTTGAGGAAGAAGTAATCATTTTATCAGTAGGAATGGCATTAAAGAAGAGGCATTAATATATGCTTTGCCTCTGCCCCCTGTGTACCATGGCACCTTTCCATCTGACTTGCAGCTGTATCTTTCCATGGATGTTCCCCTGAGAAAGTGAGCTTCTTGAAAGAAGGGACTTAATTTTCAATTTGTATCTACAGCATTTAACCTGGTGCCTTGCACATAATAAGTGACAAATACTTTATTATTTAATTCATGTATGTGGTTTCTCCCAAAGACTTTTATCATATTTAGGAGTAGGAAGAAGATGGGGTAGCTAGATGGCTCAGTGGATAGAGCTCTGGGCCTGGAGTCAGGAAGACCTGGGTTTAAATCTGGCCTCATACATTTACTAGCTGCGTAATCCTGGGCAAGTCAGTTAATCTCTGTTTGCTTTAATCCATGGAGAAGGAAATGGGAAATCATACCAGTGTTCTTGCCAAGAAGATCCCATGGAAAATAGGGTTCTCCAGGTCACAGAGAGCCAGACACAACTGAATGATTGAACAACAAAGGAAGAAGATAGGGGAAAGCATGACAACAGTAAGCCATGGGGAGGTGAGAAGGTGTGCTGAATGCTAATAACAATTAAGGAAAGGAGATCCAAATGGTACACACTAGTCGAGCTTTGGATGGCGCTTTGGGTAGCTGGAGATTGGGAGGCAGGAAGTATGAAAATGCCAGGCCTGAGCATTAGTTCTCTTGTAGGCTACTGATTTACAGTTCAAAATGAATCAATACATGGGCACAGGTTAAATACTTTTTTTTTATCATAAAGAACCTCAAATATAAACTTAGAGTTTGTGAGCTGCTGACCCTTTCTATGGGGATTTATAGTCCACAGAGGTATTTACAGTAAGTCAGTAACAGCCACTAATACTTTAGTATGGATTAGTTTATTAGATTACTAGGGATGGGACAAAGGCTAGCTAAGTGTTAATGGATGATGAGTGGGCAGAGACAGGAAAGTTAGGCTAGAGCATGCTATGTTTCACTGGGATAATATATTGAATTGGACATCATGAAAGTACTGAGAGATAGGTGGCAAGGCAGGATGAGGCAAGGAGGACAATAAGAGTATTGATCAATTAATTAATCAATCAATCACAAAAAGCATTTATTAAGTGTTTGTACTCTGTGCTAAGGAGATACAATGAAGAAGAATGGAAAGTCACTAAAAACAAACTATATCCTTACCTCATATCTACCCTTAAAGACCTTTGTCCCTCTGGGGTCAAATGACTCCCAAGAGAAATCATCATTTCTCCTGTGGCTTAACCTGTACTTGAGATGCTTCAAGGCAGGAAACAAAAGAACACTGGATATTGGATGATGAGAATTTTCTCTAACTGCTTTCTGAGGGTCTTCTGGCCCAGGTCACTTTCTAAAATACTAAACTTGTACAAAGACCATGACTGTTGGTAAAAGGGAGTGACTGAATGAGGAAGAGAGAGGAAAAGATTTTAGGGAGAAATAGGATTGAAGAAGTGGAGGAAAATTATGATATGCTGTTATTATGGCCATACCAAGTGATGAAAGCAAAATGGAAGGGGTATTATTCATTGGTTAATAAATTTGAACTTGGTGAATAGAAAGTATTGTGAAGTGGATCCAAGGTCTTGGGCAATGCACTCACATTTTTGTTTTCTGAATTTGGCTGTTACACACAAATATTTGATTTTTATGTTTATGTGTACAGTACAGAAAAAATAATCTATTTTCTGTGGGTCACCTTAAAACATGGTCAGCTGACGCTGGTGCCAATGTTTCCAGTGCCTTAAAAAAATCCCTTATAATCCAAATTCAAATAAAACAAACAAAACCTTGAACTAACTTCCCGTAGCTTACTCTGCCTCAGGAGTTTGGAATGCTGCAGGGTAAGATAGAGGTGTCTGCTATTTGAGAAGATATATTCCCCAGAGGGCAGTGGAAAGAGCCCTGGGCTGTGGGATTAGAGGAGCTAGGGTCAGATTTTGGCTCAGTCTGTTACTGCATGTGTGTTCTTGAATAAGTCACTTAACTGTTAGTTTCCTTATCTATTAAATGGGGGTGAGGGGATTTCAACTTTAAATCTTTGGGTGAGGCTAGAAGGAACAGCAAATGTTTCCCACCCTGTGGAAGTAAGTATATTTGGAAAGCTTTCATTTGGAGTCTCAGATTTGGTTTGGTGTGGCATTTGAGAAGCTAAGCTAGGAGCCATAGTAGAGAGGTAAAGTCAGGGGTTGTGATATCAGCAAGTTCTGGAATGAAGGAAGGAAGGAAGGAAGGAAGGAAAGAAGGAAGGAAGGAAAGAAGGAAGGAAGGAAGGAAGGAAGGAAGGAAGGAAGGAAGGAAGGAAGGAAGTGCTTTATTAAGCACTTACTATGTATCAGGTATTATGGTAAGCAATTTCCAAATATCTCATTTGATCTTCCTAACAATCCTGGGAAATAGGTGCTATTACTATTTCCATTTTACAGTTGAGAAAACTGAAGCAGACAGAGGTTAAATGACTTCCTCACGGTCACCCAGCTAGTAAATGTCTAAGGCTAGATTTGAACTCAGTTCTTCCTGACTGCAGCCCAACATTGTATGCATTGTACCACCTAGTTAGCTGTGTCTATGGTTTATAGTCTAGTCTTACATTTACCTCAGGGAGTGAGAAGGAAGGCATCTAGACAGAGACTGATTGCAAGATTGGAAACATTAGGGAGTTGATAGATGAAGATGGAGACTAAAGAAAACCCAAGGCAAATCATTCAGGAGGGGGCAGAGAGACTATGGGATTGGAGGGAGGTAAAAGTGGGTTTGCTGGTGATTCTGATGCAGTAGGTAAAGGTATCATCATGAAATGTACAATGATGAAAAATCACGAGATCAGATTCTGAATAGTGTAGTATATCTTAAATAAGGTCCTCTGAGCTCAAACGTGGTTTCAAATTCAGATGAAGAGCCTGAACTACTGGGCTACTACATGGTCTGTTTCATGAGAGTCAAACAAAATCAGCATATTTCACGGTGGTGAAGCATAAAGTTTATTGACAGTTTGAGGGAAGTAACTCCTTAGCTGTCTGGTAGGGACCATCCCTTTTTAATCCTGTCTAAAAGAACCAGTAATACTTTGATTTTCACCAACTGGCACCAATTCGAACCCCAAAAGCCCACAAATCAAGACAGGCCCATCCCACTCATCTTTAATCCTCACCTGGTGTCCCTTCCCTAAAGAAAAATTATAGAAGATCATCTTTCATTGTCAACTGAAATCAGTCAAACCTGTCCATTGACAGGGGAATGAAGAAAAGGAAGCTGCTACATGAATAGGTAGAACCAGAGCACTCAATAATTAATTTGTTTTGTCAAATACACTCATTTCCCAAGAAAGTCTTTGGACCTTTGCATGGAAATGAAAAAAAAAGGCATGTTTGATTTTTTTGTTGAAGTTGTCTTTTTGTGAGATAAACAGCAAAAGAAGTAGGACATAGGACTTTTCTTCCCTGCGAGGGTTGTTGTTCATTCTTCACTTTTGAAGAGGACCAATGACATCACGGGATGACATCTTGATTTGAATGTAAATTGGATTTAAGTGAGGCAGAGTTGCACAAAGTCATCAGCCTCACTCTTTCTTCTCAACATCAAAGTCCAATGGCACAACAAAAGTCAACTGGCTGTGGCCTGGGATACAGTGGATGACCTTGGTGTCTTCAATGCCTGACCAAGCTCTAAGCACTCTACAGCATCTGTTCTAGCCACCTTCATGGCCATTGGAACAAATTATCCTCATTGCCCATTCTGAGGGGAAGTCTTCACATGCTTGCGGTAGATATTCCCCTAACTCACCAATGAGATTTGAGACCTCTCAGTTTTCCTCAATCTAGTTTAGCCTGTCTACCAAGATGATTTTATCAGGATAGGGCTACTGCACATGCTACACCTGCCTGGAGTCACTACTGAGAGCTGGGTGAAAGGGTGAACACCAAAGGTAGAAGAGCAGCCCTGAAAAGGGTTTGGCAAGCCCTCACCCCAGAACACCCCATACACCCCTCTGCAAGGGTTACAAAGGTGCTGGCCCAGCCACCCTTGGCATGGGCATAGATAACAAGTGGCCAAGTTACATCCTTCTTAGGAAGTGGTCACCAGTTGATCTTGTACTCTTAATTTTTTCCTCTCTGGTTAGGAGAGTAGCAGTCTTTTGGCCCTACTCCAAGCCCAGTGGCCAGGAAAGTTGAAGCTTTTTGGCTTTGGCTCTTTCTGTACTGCTCATCGTCTTCCTTGATAGGTAGGGGAGCAGAACTCTCTCTTTTTTCCTCTCTTGGTGGCCCTAAGAGCACCCCGTGGCTCTTTCTGAAGTGACCTAATGGCAGGCTCCACTGGTCCTAAGGCAGATATTGATTGACAATCCATCATCATCTTTTCAGAAATATTTGCTCATCTTAAATTTTTAGTATTTCTATCAAGAATTCTATTTTCATTATATGGGGGTTATTTTTTTGATGGAATTATGGGTTTGTTTTTGAGTTACAAATTACCCTTCTGGTTCATGTGTTTCATGATGCACATTAAATACCTCTCAAGTAAAATTATATCCTTTTTTGTAGGATACTCATTGCCAATGTCTAGAAGAACACTGACCCCAAAGGAATTTGAGGTACAAGCAGACTTGATAAAGCTGGTTAAGATAGGCCTCTTCAGTTAGATTGACTCAATCTTGGAAAGCATTGCCAAATTTTTCATTTTCTTGTTGTTTAAGTCGTTTTCAGTCATGTCCAACTCTTCATGACCCCATTTGGGGTTTTCTTTGCAAAGATAATAGAGTAATTTGTCATTTCCTTCCAGCTCATTTTACATATGAGGAAACTGAGGCAAGCAGGTTAAATGACTTGCCCAAGGTCACACAGGTAGTAAGCTTCTGAAGCCAGATTTAAATTCAGGTTTCCAGACTCCAGCACTGCACCACCTAGCTGCCCTAAATTTTTCATTGTAGAATTTCAAATAATACCGGTTGGTAACCAATGTCAGTGGTTATCCCAGGTGTTGCTAGTAGCACATTAATAAGAAACAGGTGACAGAATTCTCCCTCAACTGTGATAGTAACATGGTATAGAAGAAAGACCATTGGTCTGAGAATTAGGAGCTCTGTATCATCAGATAGATTTGGCCACTTATTACCTTTGTGACCTTGTGGAAGTCAGTTTATCTTTTTAAGGCCTGGGTTTTCCTCAAAGATAAAATGAGTCCATTGGACTAGTTAATGTAATTAAAAGTTAATACGTAAGTATTATCTTCTCTGAGATAAACACTCCTAGGTGTTCTAGCCAATTTTTATATGATGTGGTGTTGATCCTTCTCCATATGACTCCTTTTCTTTTTTGATGCCTTGAATTGAACCCTTTATCCAGATGTGGTTCAACAAAGACAGTGTACAGTAAGACTATACCTCCATTGTTCTAGACACCATCCTTTCATTAATACAGTCTAAAATTGAATTCCCTCCCTTTCTTCTTTGCCTTTGTTAAAGTAAAAACCCTACCTTGTGGCATGGTGACTCAATGAAATAAATGTTGAGATGGTTGAGTGGGTATGGAAGGTAGGAGAAAAAAGAAAACAGAGGTGACATAACAGGTACTGTTATAATTACTGCTACTAGATGCGATTGTATGCCAAAAACTGACATCCTTATTTGAAAGACAGGATGTGGTCTCTGAGAAGCTTCTTTTGCTTTAAAAAAAAAAAAAGGAAAAAAAGACACATCATGAGAGATTGTATCAAGATGGCAGCCCACACACAATTCTGTATTGTTCTCATTTAAACTCTTCATTCTTGACAGCTCAAGAAAAGTATTTCCCAAAGCTGCTAACTATAGCCATCTGTTGTTCTGACAAGGGTTACCAAAAGTGAATAAGTATTTAGCTACTTGAGTTGGAGTCAGGAAGGATATGGGTTTGAATTTTCTGCCTCTGACACTTACTACCTCTGTGATCTTTGATATCACAAAACCTCTCTCTTACTAGTAAAAAAAAAAAAAGATTAATAATGTTTGTAAAACCCATCTTACAGAGTTGTTGTGAGTATCAAAAGAGACAGTGTTTATAAATCCATTTGTAAGCCTCAAAGCACTGGGCAGCTAGGTGGTATATTAGATAGAGTGGCCTGCGTGGAGTCAGGAAGACCTGAGTTCAAATCCGGCCTCAGACACTTGACACTTACTAGCTGTGTGACCCTGGGCAAGTCACTTAAACCTGATTGCCTCAGCAAAAAAAAGCAAAAACAAAAAACAAACAAAAAAGACAAAAAAACACTAGTTATATAATCCTGAACAGTCACTTAACCCTGTTTGCCTCAGTTTCCTCACCTTTAAGATGATCTAGAGAAGGAAATGGAAAACCACTCCATTTTCTTTGACAAGAAAAACCTAAATGGGGTCATGAAGAGTCAGACACAACTTAAACAACTAAACAACAATGCCAATATATATTAGACAATAACACCTAATACCTACTGCCAGAATGCGATATTGAATCCTAACTCTAATAACTATTATAAATATCCAGGTGAAAAAAAAAAAGGAAAACCAAGTTTTATAGTTTCATGAGTGAGTAGTATAAACTAATCCAGGACTGGGGTGGGGCAGGGAATTAAAAGTAGAAGGGAGCTCTCAGATTGAGAAAAATACTACAGTCCTCTCAGTCAGGCATAAAACTACAGCTATATTAAAATCCCTAGCCATAAGAAATGAATCATCTAACCCCTTATTAACTAAAATTTTTCAAGTATAAATCTGCTAAAGGGTTTTCTTCTTTGGAAAAATTGCCTCGGTCCTCTCCCTTTACTCACAGTAGAACATTGGGCATTGAGGGGTATATAGTCTCTCTCCTAATTATATTCTTGCTTCCAGCCAAGTTTCTACATGATTGGAGGGGAAAAATCATACTCCTGTTGATATCATCTTGTTGACTTATAGGAAAGGGGTCAGTGTAACTGTGGCCAGTTAGACCAACTTAAAATGGCAAATTTAGTGAAGTTAATGTTTCCAACTTCCTTTTTCAGCACTACTCATTTCTGTTTCCAGATTACCCTGATTTCTATTAGCATGGTTGCTACTTTCAATTAACTCCTGTGCTAAGATGTTAGCTGGCCAAGATCAAGGTGTTATCACTCTCCAGGGTATTTGTATCTTAATTTGTTGTTGAGTCATTTCAATTCTTCATGACCCAATTTGGGGTTTTCTTGGCAAAGATACCTGAGTACTTTGTCATTTCCTTCTCCAGCTCATTTTACAGATGAGGAAACTGAGGCAAACAAGATTAAGTGACTTGCCCAGGGTCACACAACCAGTAAGTACCTGAGGCCAGATATGAACTCAGGTAGTACTGATTTCAGGGCCAGTGTTCTATTCACTGCGCTACCTAGCTGCCCATTTGTATCTTAGTAGATGACGCTTAAGACCAAAAACACCTTCTAGACTACAAACTCTAATAATAAAACATCGAGAACTTTCAGACCTAAGAAGAAAGAGGCTTTTTGGTGAGGACCTTTCCAGTGACCCTGAATAATTATGGAATCAAAGATTGGAAGATATCTCAGAGGTAACCCAATTCGATTCCCACCAAAAACATAAATCCTGTCTCTAATATAGATTCATAAGATTTAGAACTTGAAGGGACTTTTGAGACAGTGCAGACCATTTGCCTCATTATATTGTTGGGAAATCTTAGCTCTAGAGAAGTAAAGACACTTGCTCAAGGTCACCCAGGTGAAAGCTGGTTCAACCCCAGCGGTCACTGGTCTTGCCACTGCACTCTATTGCCCCAATATGCTTTGCAACTGGTCACTCAGCCTCTGTTTGAAGACCTCTCATAATAAAGCATTCGTTATCTTTTAAGACCCTATTCTTCCATGATTCATTGGAGCTAATGGCCATACCAACTAGTAGACTAGGGAGGGGATATGACTGGTACGTTACCATCATAAAAGGTGAGCTGCATGAAATACTATAGTCATTATTTTACTGGAGCTTATTTGCTCACCCTTTATTTTTTCCTTTTCATACTCTATTAAGCTCCTTGACTTTGGACAATTCCTATGGATTCTTTGCAATTCCTGTTTCTACTTTGGATTTATTAATCCAGGGAACTCTGGTTTAGCCTTGCAGATCATTCAGCTTCTCTGTTGGCCTATGACTCAGATCACATCATCTTTCCTGAGCAGGGTTTTCCTTTAGCATATTTTCACTGCTAGATATAATGTTCTCGTCTACTATATCCTTTTTCTTCCAGTCTAGAAAGAGGAACTTATAAAATTAGTTTAATGATTTAGATGATATTTGGAACCAAATGATTGTTGTATGTTCACCTTTAAAAAAAAAATAGGACTTTCAGTTAGAGTCAGAACGACTCTGATTCTGCCAAGGTATAAGGCATATTTAAAGATGCATGTATCACAGCCTTGATGTTCCTGTTGAGTTACCTTTGTCCCTGCAACAAAACACCTGTCTGGGCAAATCAAATTGTGATTGAAAAAGCGAAGGAGGAAGAGAGTGGAGTTCTGTGACCAGTTAGTGAGGGACAGATCTGGGTTCATGTGAAACCTTATAGTTTCCGTGGACTCAGACTGTGTCACCAGCCACCTGCACTGCCTATGGTTAGGGCCAGGCCAGAGGTATTGCCATGCCCCTGCATAAGAGAGTAGCAGTTCTCTACACTGAGAAATAAGAATTCAGTTCATTTCAAGAAACCTTTATTGAACACCAGTTGTGTTCAGGGCACCCTACTAGGCCCTGGAGGAGATTGTTTTGAGGGAGAGGAGAGGAGCCTGTACCAGTGATGACATTAGTTTAAGGACAACCAATGAGGAAACTCTATTAATACAGATCAAAAAGTTTAAGTAATTGATGTCCCCTGCCCTTAGGCCTTGAAGTCTAGCATATAGTCATATCAAAAACCATGCCCCAGCACCATTATATATATCCTGGGCCTCCATACCACTCAGGGTCATTCTGTCTTATAATTAAAAGTTAAACTTGTAAAAGATGAACATGCAACAATCATTTGGTTTTCAAATACTATCCATACCTTGATCTCACCATCCAAGTCCCAGTTTTTGACATGGGATAAAAGTAGGGTAGGAAGGGAACTAATGTGCTTTTCTAACCAGTTTTCACTGTGAAAAATACTTTCAAGAAGTTGAGTGAATATTTTTAAAGTACACTTTTATGGATTTTTTCATTAAAAAAATACTATGATGTCCACTACTATTTTTCTTCTTCCCCCTCTCAGAGTTATCCCATATTGCAAATAGTGTTTTCAAAGACAAAAGAAGAAGAGGGGAAAAATCAGCATAAATAATCAATATATCTAAAAAGCCATAGATTTAGAATTGGAAGTCACCTTAGAGTTCATTGAGTCCAAACTCCTTATTTTACAGATGAGGCAACTGAAGCCCAAAGAAGTCAGGTGACTTGTCCAAGGTCACCTGGGTAATAAGTAGCAGAATTAAGGATTCAAACCCAGGTTCTCTGACTCTGACTCTGCCACCCTTCCCAATATACCACTGCCCATACATATATCAATGTGTTTTATTATCACAACTTCGTGAGACAGACAAGGCATTTCCCTTTTATCTCAGGGAAGTGAAATTTTTAAACTAAGGCTGCCCAGCTAAGCTGACAGGATGCAAACTACAACAACCAAGTTTTTGTTCAGTGTTTTTCCCACTAGATGACACTACTTCTCCAAGAGTGACTATAGGTTAGGCGTCCTTCAAAGGAACTCTCTGATCAGCTTGATGAGCTTATGGACTAACTGGCTTTGTTTGTTTGGACTCTGAGAGCATCTCTCGGGCTCATACTCTATTCAATTCAAATTAATTCAATAAATATTTACTAAGCATCTGCTATGCACCAGGCACTGTGCTAAGCACTGGGGGTGCAAAAAGAGGCAAAAGACAGTCCCTGCCTTCATGGAGCTTACAATCTAAAGGGAGAGTCAACATGTATAGAGCCCAATAAATTACAGAGTCTGTTCTAAGAAAGAGACAAATGAAATCAGGGTGCTTGTATCCACGGTTTAATTTCTCTCAAGCTGGCTTGACATGCATTGCATAGGAATTCAGTTCAAAACTGGGCCCCCCTAAGGGGGCCAGTTCAGAACTGGCTTGATTTGGGATTTGGGGGTACAAGGATATGCCCTTCAAAGAGTAAGTGTTCTCAAGCAATGCCAATCAACTCTGATTGGTCAAAACACTGGGAGGTGGGTTATATTAAAATGAGGTCTTGAGTATGTGACTTAGGTCACTATTTTGGTCAACAGGGGCTGGTATCACCCACCATCCAGACACAGGAAATACCACTCCCAGTCTTGGGAATCTGTCTCCACCCAAACCTGAGTAGGATAAAATCAATTCAGACCTGGGTGGGAGTTTGACCAAGATAAGAAGATTCCATGCAAACTCCTTATTAGAAATGTCCTTCAGAAGATCTTTAGACAGAAGACTGGGGGGGAGGGGAGGAGGCTGGGAGCTCTGAGTCTCCAAGACACAGATTACTAAAAGAAATCATTTTTCACACATGTGAACAAATACATACAAAACAAACTATATACAGGATAAATAGAAAATAATTAAGAGAGTGAAGACACTGGAATTAAGAGGAGTTGAGGAAAGCACCCTGTAGGTGGCGGGATTTTTAGCTGGGACTTAGAGGAAGCCAAGGAGGTCTGTAGTCAGAGTGAAGGAGGGAGAGAATTCCAGGCCTGGTGGGGAGGGGTAGCCAGAGAGAATGCCTGCAGCCAAGGGAACTCCTAGGTCATCTAATCAATCTAATCATACTAGCAAGCTCCTTCTTATTTTACAGATGAAGAAACTGAGGCCCATGGAAGTGAAATGATTTGTCCAAGGTCACATAGGTAATAAGCATAAGAGGTGAAATTTGAATCCAGATCCTCTGAACCAGTTTCTTTTCAACTGTGAAACTCTATGGAGTGTATGGACATACCCAGAGGCCACAGGTTCCCCACCCCTAGATACCCATTAACATCTCATTGAGAAGACCAAAGATAGATAACCTGATTAAAGTTTACTTATTAGGGATGAATTGGTTGTCTTAGAAAACTATTGTGGGAAAGCTGGTCTTTAAGAAGCAAGGTAATTACATGCTCAAACCCTCTTGCCCTTTTAGTCCCTGTTGTCCCATCTCCCCCTTTATGTTCTGAGAAAGCAGCAGAGGTAAGAGCCCATCTAGGTCCTGGGAGTAAAGAAGCAAAAGGCATGTGGAACCTACACGTATTCTCACCTATACAACCTGAGATAACAGCTCCTGAAGCCCAGATTCCTAGTCGCAGCCTTGAAGAAGTATAGTATAGCTTCTCAGCTAAGAAAGGGCAGCCATAGGAAAGAAAACCATTTGGCCCAGCGATAAAAATTTCTGAACCCAAGTCTCCTGGAAAGAGGCAAGGAAGTTCTGACCTCCTTGTTTTCCACAGAAACTCTGATGAGGATGGGATCTAGACCCCAAAAAGGAAAAACCCTGGGATTTTCCCACGTGACCAAATCTCTGGCATTCACCTGACCTTTCATTGAGGCTACACCCAATCTCCCAGTTCTGTTACCCTTAAACCTCCCTTTGTCCCCCAGCCACTTCCCACCCTTAATCCTATCTAGGCTCCATTCTCCCTTGGCCACCCCTGGAGTTTTATTACTTCATAGACTACTTGGCCACTCCTAGATCCCTCCCATATTTTTTCTGTATATAAGGTCCATCTTGTCTCCATTAAGATGCTGGGATTCTTATAATCTAGCCACTGCTCAGATTCTTAGAATCTAGCCAACACTCGCAGACTCCTAGATTCTTCAAGAGTCTGGCAATATGGTGGATTTTTAATAAACCTTGTTTTTGACTGAAAGAAGGCTTGGGTCAAATTCTATCAGGCAGGACCTGTGTGTCGTGATTTTGGGGTTCCAGAACCCCTAACCTCTAGACTTCATCAACCCAAACTCAGCTCCAGTTGTTCTCTGGCTGTCCTACATACCTGGAATGCTTAGTTTCCTCATCTCTGCCTACTGACTTCCCTGACCTTCTTTTAAATCCCAACTATAATCCCAACTTCTACAAGAAGGCTTTCTTAACATCCCTTAATTCTAATGCCTTCCCTCTCTTTATCCTGCATATAACATTTCTGTTTTTTGTTGTTGCTTTTTTTTGTTGTTGCACATTTGTACATATTGGTTTCCTTTTAGTCTCCCCTCTTAGATTGTCCTGCAGGGACTGTACTGTCTTTTGCCTCTTTTTGCATCCCCAGCACTTATCCCAATGCCAGGCACATAGTACGTACTCAGTGTTTATTGATTATCGAGTAACCCAAACTTCTAGTGGGAGAATTGGAATTTCCTGGACAGTGCCAGTCTCAGGATTTCTATCAACACCAAGTTTGAGAGTTCTCAGAATCCACCCATCTAACAAAATAAGAGGGATCTCTTGGACAGCATCAACCTCTTGGAGAATAAGGGATGGTCCACCATGGGTGGTCCCTGAAAGCTGGAAGAATTGAAAAAGTTCATACATAGGACCAGCCTCCTAGTGAAGGAATAAGGCTGAATACATGGTCCCTGAGGCTGGAGAAGAGCAAAGGGGATCTAAGGAATGATATGTGATATCAACAGACGTAACCAAAATGTTCTCCACTATTGCCATGAGTTATTTGGACAATATAGGTCTAAGGGGAAGGGAGTCACCTCTCTAGCAAACCCTTTCTGGGGACTCCACAAGCCCAAAGTAGGACAAAAAAGTGGTGGGTCTTTGAGGTAAGAGAGAGACTCACCAGAATATCATACTAGCAAGCTGAAGTCTATTTACCTTCTAAGGGGAGTCCAAATTAGGAAATGGCACTGAGCTCAAGGAACTTCATGCATCCCTGAGGAAAGTGAGACTCATCAGGATGGGAAGAGAATTGTATTCATTGTTTATGGGCTATTGTGAGTTCTTTTATGTGTTTTCTTCATTTTCTAGGGGATAAAAGTAAAGGTTGTCCTTCATCCTGCTTATATTTCGTTACTTTGAAAACTGTACTGGAGCTGGGAACTCTTTTATTCACATCTATGGAGACCTAGCTTTGAGCTATATTCTGTGGTTTCTCAGAGGTAACTCCGGACAGTGATAATATTAAAGCCAAGAGTGATTTTAAGAGCTGTCCCCAAGATTTGAATGATTTGGGTAATCCCAGAAGGCGAGGTACTTGGTTATAGGTTGCATTTGATACATATTACCTCTTCTGCATACAATATTTGTTAGCTTTCTTGGAATGTGTCCTAGCTATAGGTAGATACAGTATTTTAGTCTAAGAGAGCAAAGAAATAGATGTACAGGCTAGGGTCTGATGAGATGCTGACCCTTTAAGAACTTGGCAGATCCAATTGATCTGTTATTCTTGTTATTCTTGTTCAGTCATTTCAGTTGTGGCCAATTCTTCATGACCCCGTTTGGGATTTTCTTGGCAAAGATACTAAAGTGGTTTGTCATTTCTTTCTCCAGCTCATTTTACAGATGAGGAAATTGAGGCAAACAGGGTTAAATGACTTGCCCAGGGTCACACAGATAGTAAGTATCTGAGATGGATTTGAACTCAGGAAGATAAGCCTTCCTGGCTTCAGGCCAAGCACTCTATCCATTACACCACTTATATGCTCTGTAAAGTTGATTGATCTGTATAAGTAAACAAAGCTTATAGGCCTCATAGACAATGGACAAATTGCCAAAGTCATAGGATCAATCATTCAAGCAATGTTTATTAAGCATTTATTATGTACCAGGGATACCAAAAGAGGCAAAAGACAGTTCCTGCCCTCAAAGAACTTGCAATCTAACAGGGGAGACAACCAGCAAACAAATCTGTATAGACATGTCATATACATGATAGTAGGAAATAACTGACTGAAGGAAGGCATTAGAATTAAGAAGGGTTGGGAAAGGCTTCCTGTGGAAGGTGGCATTTTAGTTGGGACTTAAAGGACTTAAAGGCAGAGTTGAGGAGGCACAGTACTCTAACCATAGGCGACAGTCAAGTGACCTTAGTAGTCATTGAGTAAAGCCTCGATTTTTTTGTTTGTTTGTTTGTTTGTTTTTTGTTTTTTTGGCTTCTTTTGGTGAGGTGATCTAGGTTAAATGACTTGCCCAAGGTCACACAGCTATTAAGTGTTAAGTGTCTGAGGCTGGATTTGAATTCAGGTCTTCCTGACTCTAAAGCCAGAGCTCTATTAACTGTGCCACCTAGCTGCCCCAAGCCTCCTCATTTTCCTGAGAGGGAAACTGAGGCCCAGTGAAGTTCAGTAACTTGTCCAAGGTCACACAGGTATAAGTGGTTTGGTTAGGTTTTGCACTAATATATCACTCTGACTCCATATCAAGGATTCTTTATAGATTCCTCTTAGCTAGAGGAAATGTATTAATGTGCAGAAGTATACCTTTATATGCAGATGTATACTCATGTTTAGATATAAATGCCCAACCCCAGGCACCCCATTGCCTCCTGTTGCCATTTCTAGAGTTGTGAAGATTTAACCTACAGAAGTAGGTAGCCCAGCATACTGGATAAAGTGCTGGACTCAGAGTAGGGAATCTCAGTTCAAATACTGCTTGCTAACACTTAAAAAGTGTGTGAACCTGCAGACAAGTCATTTAACCTCTCCTAACCTCAGTTTTCTTATCTGGTTCTAGATCTATGATCTTTAATCACAAGAGCTAGAAAAGAACTCAAAGATCATCTGGTCCAATCCACTCATCCAATAAAATAGGCTGGCTGGTTGATTAGTTGTTCTTCGTTCTGAAAGAGGACCAAAATGACATTGCTATGCTAGAGTCAAGTTTCAGTGTGTCGAGCTGTGTCTGACCAGACCAATTCAAGCTCAGAATGCTCTACCCCAGGTCGGGCACAAAAAGGCCATGTGAACATTTGGGGGTGGATTCTTTAAATTTCCACATATCACATTTCTTTTGAGCTACTTCAATTCTGCTTTGCTTAGAAAGCACAGTGCCTTCTTTGAAGGGGGTATGCCACGCTGGGCAGTCCTTTGCCAGCATCTCCTATATCACACAATCAATTCCAAAGTTCTTCAAGAGATCTAGAGCATCTTTATATCACTTCTTCTGACCACCAAGTGATCACTTGCCTTGTGTGAGTTCTCTGTAAAGTAGTTTTTTTTGGTAAGCATACATTTGACATTCAAACAATGTCATCAGCTCATTGGAGTTGCACTCTCTGCGGTAGAGTTTGAATGATTGGCAGTTTAGCTCAAGAAAGAACCTCAGAGTTGGGTACCTTAAACTGCCAGGTGATCTTTAGAATCTTCCAAAAACAATTCAAATGGAAGCAATTCAGTTCCTTGGCATGGCACTGGGTATACTGTCCAGGTTTCACAGGCATATAACAATGAGGACAGCACAACAGCTCTGTAGACTTTGAATTTGGCGGGCGTTCTAATCCCTCTTCTCTCCCACACTTTCCTTCAGAGCCTCCCGAACACTGAGATAGCTCTGGCAATTTATGTGTCAACCTCATTATTAATATGTACCTGCTTGGAAAGCATACTGCCAAAATAAGTGAACTTATCCACAGTATTCAAAACTTCTCCATTTGCTGTAACCGATGGTTCCACATATGGATGGTGTGGTGCTGGCTGGTGGAGAACCTATGTTTTCTTCATGTTTTCTTAACTGTTAGGCCAAAATTAGCACAAGCAGCAGAGAATCAAATTTCAGTTTCACAGGTTTCATTGAGTGCACAAACATCTGTGAACAAAACAATCATGCACCAACTCTCCCTCCACTTTAGTCTTGGCTTGTAGCCTTTTCAAATTAAATAATTTACCATTGGCATGAAGAGGATGATGAGGTTCAGGAACTGGGTTGTTGGAAAGAATTCAAGAGGCAGATATTGTCCTAGTTAAGAGAGTTTTATTGATGCGAAAGCAGTGGGCTAACCCTGGAAGGAGGACTAGCAGTTTGTAGGAAGACAGGGGTTTGTTTTTATGTATAATTTTTGAGCATTCAACCAAGAGCAGAATATGCTCCTACATGAATAGTAGGGAAAGGGGAGGCAGGAAAGGGAAGCAGGTATACTGAAAAACAGTTCAAGGATGTGCTCACAGAACAAGGAACTTAGCTTGCAACATCTGTTCTAGTATGGGGGACTAATCACGTACACAGAGTATGGACTAAGGAAGCAAGGTTTTTGTTATCTGACATAGCTTCCTGTTACTGGGCAGATTTAGATCAGGCCCTCATAGTTACTGGGGAAAAGTTAGTCTCTAAGTTTCCCATTGGTGCTGGGTAAAAGTTAGACTCAAAGGTTCCTATTGTTGCTGGGCAAAAGTCAGCCTCATTAGGCACAGTAGCTGACCTTGATGTCACGTTTGTCCTTATTGAAGGTGTCTGACAACATTGCTAAAAACAGCAATCTGGATACTGATTTATGGTCTCTGCCTTTGTTTTACTCTGACACCAACCCTACTCTTTGGCTTTCAATTCCACGTGTACCTACTCAGTATTGTTGATTATACATGCCCTACTTTTCTAGTTCCACAAATCCCTGAATGTTTCCTAGCTACATACACTTTGAACCACCCAGTAAGCCTAGAGCGCTAATCCCCCATCTCTTTTTGCATTTTAAATTCCCTAGTATTATAGCTGATACTTTTGGTCTAAGGTCTTCTCCACTCTAGTTTCTGCTTTCTGCTAGCTCCAGAAAAACTTTAGGTCACAGCCACCTTGCACTCACTGTCCAGGTTAATCTTCTGTGTCCTGAAGTACTCATCACCTTGCATCTTGACACTAGGAATGAGTATTGTCATGGATAAATGTGGTCAGGACTGGTGAAAATGTCTTGAGTCAATAAAGATGGAAACAGGCCAGCAAGCTTTTAGAAATGAGATGAACCACTCTAGTATGAAAGCCAGGAACAAAGGGATAAAATTATTAATTGTAATGAAAAGTTTCACCCATCCAGGATGTTGAGTTGTTCACCCAAATGATGTTTATTCACATGCTTTGAGAGAATTTCAGAATTTCCTGTTGAGGATTGTGGTTTCAAAGGTTGGTTTGTGTTCTGCCCATGCAAGGCCATTTTTCCTCTAGCTCAAACACAGAAAGGAAAGCACAAAATAACCAATGAATCAGAATTCATTGATAAGTAATCTTTCTCCAATAGATTCCAAGACAATTGATAAGATAGAAGGGTGGGTGTTGGATCCTCAAACTGATAGAGCTTCAGGGGGAGCTGAAGTAGGGCTTCTACAAATAGAAACAGTTGTCCAGCTTCCTCCCTCTTCAAATTTTCTTGCATTTGTGTGCACCTCACATCCTCCTACCCCCAGGAGAATATATGCTCCTAGGATGCAAGGACAATTTTGTTTTTGCCTTTGTCCTTATAGCACTTACCACAGGGCTTGCATTTGGTAATGACTTAATAAATATCTGGTATATTGGATTGAACTGAATTGGAAAGAATCACCAAAGTGTACCTTTAAATATGTATTAATAAACAGGGTATTCAGAAAACCTACCACTTATTGGGTACCTAGATGGCAAAGGCTATTAGACATGTAGAAGTAGGTGCTCTAGATGATGAGAATGATCAAAGAAAAAAGTCCCTCTTGGAGTGTAAAATTGTAGGCAGAAAAAACATATAGACCAAAAAAAAACCACTATGGCATATTGGAAAATTATTAAGTATCAACAGAAGAGCCTGAAAGATTCAAGGAGAGGATGATCACTTCTGGATGAGTGACGTTAGGGCATGTGTTATGGAAGAAATGGTACGATTCAGCCTTAAAAGAAAAAAAGATTTCAGTAGGTGGGGGTTGAACAGAATTCATTCCAGACATGACAAATAGTATGTCAAATACACAGAGGTGGAAGAGGACAAGACAAGAAACAACATAGGGAAGAGGAAAGAAAACAGGTTTTGGAGACAGATCCTTTAGAGACAGATCTGGAGACTGTCTCTCTGGACACAGTTACTTAACCTCTCTAGGCCTGTTTCCTCATCTATGAAATGAGAAGGCTGGACTTAATGACACTGAAGATGTCTGGTTCTAAGCCAAAGATAGAACTATTGAGATGTGAGGCATGAGTGAAACAGCAAGTGGTTCAGGTTGGCTGGAGTGGAACATAGACAAATGTAGGTGAATACTCTGAGAAAAGGCTAGGGAAGGTAGGTTGGAGCCAGACTAGGGAAGGCTAGCAACTTCTGGGCACCGAAAATGGAAGGCAGATCAATCTGGCATGCAGAAATAAGATATATGGTCACCATTCTGAAGATAGGCTGGAGGCCAGCAATGAATCTAAGAGCTAGAATAATCAAGGGCTCCAACTCTTCCAACAGCAATCCTAGTGTAAATACATTTTTATTAATATCTTTTATTTCTTACATCATTGGAATTTCTCTCTGTATTTATCTTCCTCCCCCTCCCAGAGAACCATCCCATATAACAAATAATATTTTTTAAAGAAAAAAAGGAAGAGCGAAAACATAATCAGCATAACCTATCAAAACATCAAAAAACATCTGAAAATATACACAATGGTCCACGCCTGTGGACCTCCTACCTCTTCAAAAGAATGGAATAGGGTTATCTTCTCATATCCTTTCTTTGGGGCCATATATATTGTTTGTAATT
The DNA here is from genome assembly GCF_900497805.2 of Vombatus ursinus. Classification (NCBI taxonomy): domain Eukaryota; kingdom Metazoa; phylum Chordata; class Mammalia; order Diprotodontia; family Vombatidae; genus Vombatus; species Vombatus ursinus. The sequence goes on from NW_020941197.1 coordinate 22,529,621, forward strand.
TTGCAACACTCACTTTTTATTTTTGTGTGTGGGGTTCTTTTCATTTAAATTTTTGTACTCATTGTGTACATTGTTTTCTTGGCTTTGCTTACTTCACTCAGTTCATGTCAGTCTTCCCAAGCTTCTCTGTATGCATTGTATTCATTATTTCTTACAACCTAATAATATTCCATTATTGCCATGTGCCACAATTTGTTTAGCCACTGCCCAATCAATGGCCATTCATCAATCAATAAACATTTATTAAGTGCCTACTACATGTCAGGCACTGTACTAAGTACTAGGGATACAAATAGAGGCAAAAGACAGCCCCTGCCCTCAAGGATCTTACAATCAGAGAAAACATGCAAACAAACATATATAAAACAAACTATATACAGGATAAATAATAAAAAATTAAAAGAGAAAAAGCACTCGAATAAAGACAGAATGGGGAAGGCTTTGGGGCAGCTAGATGGTATAGTAGTATATAGTATAGTAGTATATGGTAGTAGAACACTGAACCTAGGGTCAGGAAGATTTGAGTCAAATTCAGCCTCAGACATTTACTAGCTGAGTCACTCTGGAAAGTCAGTTAACTCCATTTGCCTCAATTTCCTCATCTGTAAAAAGAGCTGGAGGAGGAAATGGCAAACCACTCCAGTATCTTTGCCAAAAAAATCCCAAACAAGGTCATAAAGAGTCAGACGTGACTGAACAACAACAACAACAAACAAAAACAAAAAGGAAGGCTTCCTGTAGAAGGTGAGATTTTAGTTGAGACTTAAAGGAAGCCAGGGAGGTCAGTTGTCAGAGTGAAGGAGGAGATCATTTCATGCATTGGGGACAGCCAGAGAAAATGCCTGGAACTGAGAGATGGAGGGTCTATTTGTGGAACAGCCAGGAGGACCCTGTCATTGGATTGAAGAGTACATTTTGGAGAGTAAGGTATTAGAAGATTGGAAAAGTAGGAGTTGGTAGGTTATGAAGCACTTTGAATATCAAACAGAACATTTTGTATTTGCTCCTAAATGCAATAAAAAACCACCAGAGTGTTTGTGGAGGGAAGGGGGTGGGGAGGAGTGACCTGTGCTCCAGGAAAACCACTTTAGCAGCTGAATGGAAAATGGATTGGAGTGGGGAGAGACTTGAGGCAGGCAGACCCACCAAAAACAGTTCCTCTATAAATATTTTTGTGTATATGGGGAAGCGTTTCTGATGTGAAAGACCAAAGTATTTTCAATACGAATTCTAGAATTAGTAAGGGCAACAGTTCTGTTGGAAGGATGTAAGACCCAGGTTCTGAGATAGCTTGCCATGTCTAAACTTTTACCTGGAGTTACCAAAACCACCATTCTGTGCCCAGGAGAGTAGTTTTTATCTTCTTTTGTCCATTCCATGATACTAAAGGGGAAAAAAAGCCATGAATAAAATGTGTACATTCTTGTGCTCTGTTTTTCACTCATACATACACATATACAATGAAGGACTGAATAGGGAGAACTCTAGGACTTCAGGAGGTTGGGTGTGGCATTTCCTCCAGTGGTGCAGTCTGCTGTGGCATGGGCATTTCTTAAAAATGGTCATTCAACAAATACTTATGGAGTGCTTACTATATGTGTAGCACTGTGCTAGGTTCTATGAAAGCTCCAAAAATTCAATCCAATCCAGTCCAGAAGTGCTTATTAAGGATTATAAAGACAAAATAAAAAAATTGTCTTAGTCCACAAGGAGCTTTCATTTTGCAAAATCAATAAGACAAGGCCTCTGCCCTCAAGGAAATAATAAGGAAAATAAGCTGTGCTGCGTACCCAGGAAAGTTCCAACTCCTTCGTCTGGTATTTCAGGCCTAGAACCACTCAAACTTATGGGACTAAGACTGGACCTGAGATTCTATAATTACTCATGCACATGTCATCTCCTCCTGCGAGACTACAAGCTCCCTGAGGGCCAAGGTAGGAATAGGGATAAGATCTGGGATTTCATTAGTATTAGGACTTCTCAGATGAGGAAACCCCCTCTACTAATGCTGGTTGGCATCTTCACTTCAACTTACAGTATTAAAGAGATTAAATGACATGGCCAGAGTCACATAGTGTGTGTCAGATATGAGGCTTGAACCTATTGTCTTTGTTATCTAAAATTTGTGTCTTCCTTAACACCTATAATAGTGTTCCATTGATCAGCTAGATGGCTCAATGGATAGAGCACCAGGCTTGGAATCAGGAAAATTCATCTTTCTGAGTTCAAATCCAGCCTCAGACACTTACTGGCTATGTGACCCTAGGCAAGTCATTTAACCCTCTTTGCCTCAGTTCCTCATTTGTAAAATGAGCTGGGGAAGGAAGTGACAAACCACTGCAGTATCTTTGCCAAGAAAACCCCAAATGAGATCATGAAGACACAACTGAAAAATGACTTAACAACAAAAGTGTTCCAAACACAGTAAGTACTTAATAAACATTTGTTGAATTAAACGGAAGACAAAAATATGAAATATTAAGTAATGATATAAGACATAAATAATTCAACATAAGAAATGCCTTAAGGCATCAGCAGATGTGAAAACATCCAGAGTATATTCAAACAGTATTTTCATCTGAATTCCTTGGTCTAATCTGAAATGAGAAACCTTTACTTGTTTATAACTATCATTTCCAAAAGTATCCATCACTGAAATCTTTTTACATCATTCTTATCAAAGGCCTAACTAGTTTATAAATAGAGAGAGCAGGTCAGCGCACTAAAGACTCCTCCATGAAATGATTAAGAAGGATCATACTAAGAGAAGGAAGGAGTCTTTGATCAACGTACAAAAAAAACATATCTCTTGACTTCAACTTTGACCTGGCAGAAAGGAAACTCCTTAGAAGGAGTAGTTAAAGAAGGATTGAGGGATTTTAGTGAAATGATTCTCCAGATTGCACCAATATTTTAAATGACTATTGTTCTTTTTGATGAATCAATAGTATTCATTAAACTTTTCACCTGAACTCTTTGAGTATGTTTTATCTTATTGTGGACTTTCCCTTTGTTTAAGAGTATTATATATAACGACTCCAAAATGGATTTTGTCAGAGATTTTAAAAGGCAAGAAAAATATCTGTCCCTTTGTTTTATCTCTCTAAAAAAAGAAGTTTAGAATTAGAATAATTTAATTAATAAACTATTGTCTCTGGCAGGCTCTGGAAGTGCCCAAAGTACACGGTACAGTATTTTTCTTCTACAGTTAAGTGTTATCTTGGGACTCAGATTCCAAAGCCCAGTAGAAGCCAGTATCATTTCTGTTTAAAAGGCTTTCATGACCAACTAAATGGAGATGAGGAAACTTTTGAACCCTTAGAGAAAGGTTTCCCCACGACCACCCCCATCCCCACCCAGATTAGAGCTCCTACGAACCTTATTAAGGTTCATGAAATCTGACATTTGGAAAACAAAATCAAATCTTCCAGATACAATAAGAAGTATTGGTTTGCGTCTCTATCTATGGCCATGTTCATAACTGCCTTGTATGTTACATTTAGTAAGCCTTAAGTTCTTTCTTAATAGCTATAAGTTGCCTACTCAGTCTGGGACTAAGATCATTTCAGCTTTCCTGGACCAGGAAAGGCTCCTCAAAAAGGGAGGAACAAGCTTGCTCTGAAAGCAAGGGAGATCAACCTAACCTTATAATATGGTGACAAGGAAGTTTTCCTTACTTTCCCCTTAGCATTAAACAGCTTATCAGGCCAGAGATTAGTGTCCATTGTGAGTGAGCAAAAGTTGAACTTTTCCTAGCTTCCATGGGAATTCCATGAGTCCTATGGTTCTCTGTCCAAGCTCTCCCAATTGACACACAGTGATACTTTTTCTCCCTGAATATTGATGGATTGTTTAGCATATGTGCATTTGTTTTGTGTTTAAAGATATGAAGGCCTGTAGTGAATATAGAATAATCTACATGGAAAAACTGATAGCCTAATGAAATAGACACTGTGGAGCTTCAGGGCAGGCAGCAGGGCACCAGTAAGTAATGAAATTATTCAGGTTGAAAACTTCGGCCTAAAGTGAAGTCTAAAGCCAGGTTCCTGGTTGGGTGAGGCATCAATCAAGATCCTACTGGTTGATTAATTTTTCTGAAGCCAGATTCCTCATTACTGACAGAAGCATGTGGCTGGAAGGTCAGAGGGAGCTCCCCATTGCTAACAAGAGTGTTTGACCAGAAGGTCATAGGGAAATAAGTCCTCTAAGGAAGAGCTATCACTGTTCTGGAAAGAAGGGTGGCAAAAATGAAGAACAGCCATATGGGATGTAGGAATAAGAAGAGATTCCTTCTTATACCAATGATGTTTAGACCAAGTTTCTGCCAGACAATAAAGTATAGAACCAGGTTCTTATTCACCAAGATCTAAGGCCAAAGTTCCTGGAGTAAGTGGGTTTGAAATTTGGCTCTGACAATGAAGATGATTATGAAGGTGAGGTCAGAACAGGGTACCCAACTTTGGAAATGAGCGGTGTCAGGATGAGAAACATTTAAAAATTTTAAAAAGAGCATTTACAATCACTCTTGTCTTGGGAAAGATCAGCATTTATTTCACACTCACTCAAGAAATTTAACTTACCAATTCTTAGACAAATTGAATTGGAACATCAGGTCAAAGTTTTCCAAAGAAGAATCCTTTGATATCAACAGACTTCTGGTTATGTGGATGATGGGTTTTATGTTTGTTTGTGATGGCAGGTTAAACATTTTTCTTTCCAGTGGGTCCAAAAATCAGAGAAAAACATCAAAAGCTATTTTGCAATTTGCAGCCTTCAGTCTTATCTGGTGTTTTAGACCTCACCCATCAGATTAATATCTTGTAACCTTTTAAACTTTTCTTTTCTCTACAACTTGGAGAAGGAAACTTAGTTTTTAATTCTCAAAAAAAAAATGCCTTGAGGAGATGTTTAAGGGAAAAAAAAACAATATTTCTTTTTTTTTTGTAGGAAGAGTTTAATTTGTTTTTACCACAAATAGAGTGATAAAGAGGACTGATCGATTGACAAAATTTAATTGCCTAGTAAATTAAAAGCAGATTGACATAAAAGGAATTAGAATAGATTATGTAGTAGAAGAGCAGCAGTAGTAACAGATGGAGTAGATAGAGTTTTGAGCCTAGAGTCAGGAAGACCTGAGTTCAAATCCAGCCTCAGGCAAGTCACTTAACCTCTGTTTGCCCTAATCCAGGGAAGAAGGAAATAGAAACCACTCCAGTTTCTTTGCCAAGAAAAGCCCATGGACAGTATTGGTGTGCTATAGGTCTGAGGGGTCACAAAGAGTCAGACACAACAACAACAAACGTAGTAGGTTTTAAAGAAAACAAACAAGAAAAAGAGAGAGAGAGACAGAGAGACAGAAGCTCACAATAAACCTGGACAACATCCAGGAGCAAAGTTAAGCTATGGATTTGAGACACTTAAGAAAATTGTGATTATTTGCAAAAGATACAGATTCAATGTAGCAAAAGGAAACTAGGTCTAACAACACAATGGGAGCATATGAAACATGATTCAGAAGCAGAGAAGTAGAAGGTTAAGAAATTGACAATATGAGAAAGTGAAAAACTGAGTTGACACAAAGAAAAATGCAGTTCTGTGATTTACGAGAATAAATGAGAATCAGAGCCAGTAATTGGAAAAGAAAGTGAAACCAAATGAAAAGTCATTTTAATCTGTACATTGCAGACTTAAAGTCCAATTAAAATACAGTAAGAAAAGTATGGAGATGTGCTTGAAACTAGAAAAAATTTTAAGTGCAGTTCTTCATACCAAAAAAAAAAAAATGAGCAAAGGAAAAGCTCAGAAAGTAGCAGTACAATTTTAAGCAAATTTTTTGAACCTCATAGAGAAAAGAGAAGGGTGAGATAGACCAAGATTGGCATGCCTCTTGAGCTTGGAGAAACATTTTGAGAAAGGCTTTTTTTTTTTCCCTCCCCAAGGAGCTAGACTTGAAATTTCTAATGATTTCAAATTTAATTTTGTGAACACTGGTATTCTTGTGAATTTGGAAAAAGTTATTGGAATTACAGAACAATCTTTAGAACTGAACAGTTTAAAATTTGGGTTTATATTGGTTAATACTACTTATTGACTGGACTTGATTTTTGATAAATTAAATGGGAATTGAAATGGGAATACACATCTATTAAGTGCTACTGTCCCAGGCACTGTGCTAACTGCTTTACAAATATGATCTCAATGAATCCTCACAATACCCCTGGGAGGTAGATTTTATTACCCCCTTTTTACTGTCGAGAGAATTGAGGCAGAAAGAGGCTTAATGATGTGCCCAGAGTCACAGCTAGTAAGTATGTGAGGTTGAATTTGAGCTCAGGTCTTCCTGACTGCAGGCCCAGGGCTCTATCCACTGTGCCACCTAGCTGCCACCATTATTATTAATGGTATAGTGGATCTGTGCTCTGGGTGGTAATTGTATCATATATCTTTGTCACTTTGAGATTAAAAGTGTTAACTGCTCTAGGCTCGGTTACAAATGCAACCAGCATAGAATGCCAAAATTGGGAGATAAACAAATGGAATGTTTTTCTGTGTAAATGATTTAAAGATGTATTCAATTGGACTAATTAATGAGGTGAATAAATTTTTATGTTTTTATCTCATAAGATAATTTTATATTGCTGCTATGTTTATTAGTTTCTTCGATTGTAATTGTGAAAAATAGAGATGAAGTGCTCTGAATATTTTGAGATGAGAGCTAGATTGTGAAAATATTATACAGAAGCACTATAATATTTAAAATGATATCTAGAATGAGATGGCTATGTGACATTAGGAGGTTGGATATTCTTGTTTCTGAATGCTGTGATTGATCTAGGAGTTAGAGCTATCAGTCGTAGGAGTGTTTGTCTTTGAGCCATAGGACTTTTTCTCTGGTTAGTGATTATCTCCTGTAATTTCTACAGTTAATTTGTTGAACAGTCCAATAAACATTGGAAAGTTGGAAATCCTATCAGAAAGTAGAGTTTGAAAACAGCAACATTCACAAGAATTAGGAATATTTGGAATGTAATCAAAATTGAAAATAGACTGCACCATAATTAGATGATAAATTTGGTGATTCTTAGGTATCTAAACCAAAATAACTTTTACTTTATCTCTAAGATTGTTAAACTTCTATCATTTAATGTTTGTAATAGGACCTAGTACAACTCTAGGCAATTGCCTGCAGGCCCTTCTCATGGATGTGGGACATTCTAGTATATAAAGTGCTTGGAAAGACCTGTGTGCCTCATGCCTGTGTACTCTACCTATGGCAAGCACTATAAGCAGAAGACTGATTCAGGAGCATATAAAATATTAAATTAATGAAAACAAAAAATTAAGGCCATGAATAAACCTTGGTACCTTGGTTATAGCAGGATGCATCAAACCTGTACACAGGGATTTTTCACAACTACAATCCAAAGCCATTGTGAAAATGGCCTTGAGATACAAAGAAGAGAAGTCCAAGCCTGACTCCGTGGCCAAGGCTGTATCTTTTTCATGTCCCACCTCCCCCTTCTCCCTCCCCAGAAAAATTATTATTTTATCATACTTCTTGCAATAACAAAGATACTAGAGTTTGTTTATGGTCTGAATATTTTATTTTTATTTTTATTAATTAATTATTTTACATGCTCCTAAACCAATTGTCAGTCTAGAATATTTGCTATAGATAGAGTACACAGGTTCATATCCACATGGGGCTAGCTTAGTATTCCACATACTGGAATGTCCCATATTCATTAGAAGAATCTACAAATAATTGCCTAGAGTTATAGTAGGCCTATCGCAAACATCAATTAATGCAATTAATAAAATGAGATAATATTTGTAAAGCACTTAGCACGTAGTCTGGCACATAGTAGGTGCTTAATAAATGTTTTTTCCTTCCTTTACCCTTCCCTTCCTCAGCTTCTATTAGCCAGTCTGGAAGACCTTGCTTTTTTTAAAAGACCCACTCATTTTTTGCCTGAAGTGATCCTTAGTTTACTGCTCAACTTGGTGTAACACATGTTACAAAGTGGGGAGGACTGGCATTGCTGCAGCTCCAAAAATGTTCGGTAAAGTTAAAATTTTCTTTATTATTGCAGTATGTTATTGTACCAGCCTTACTGGCCAGGCACTTAATATTGGGAAATCAATCAAGCCAATAAAAGACACATACCCAATTGGTCTTTTTTTTCTTTTGTTAATATCTGACCTGATTTTATTTAAATGAGTAAAAGTCATCAGTGTTATAGTGTGTGTGTGTATACATATATATGTGATGAATTAAAGTTTACCCTACTGCTAAAGCAGACTCCAAAGCAATCATACCAACACACACACACACACACACAAACACACACACACACACACACACACACAAACACACATATACCCCCTGCTGAAAGACCTTTGTGACCAGGTACTTTAATCACCAATAATGCTGCTGAAAGCCAAGATCTTCATTACCGAGTTCATGTGTGCTACTGGACAAGAACTTTTACCCCACTACAGTTTGAAACTAAAGGATATGGTGACTGTGTCAGTGACCTCTCCCCTGTTATGCTAGTGTCTACCACTCCCAGGACTACTCATTAAATCCTGCCAACTGCCTTTCTGGAAGCAATTGGGAAAAATCTAGATGGAAATATCAGATCAATTGTTATCTAAATGTTGAGGCAGCCAGCTGTCATTGCTATTATGTACCTTTTTCTTCCACTTTTTAACTCAGTGAAGATATATGTTCTTTAAGAGGGTATTTCAGGGGCAGCTAGGTGGCACAGTGGATAGAGCACTAGCTCTGAAGTCAGGAGGACCTGAGTTCAAATGTGGCCTCAGACATTTACTAGTTGTGTGACCCTGGGCAAGTCACTTAACCCTGATTGCCCCCCCACCCCCCAAAAAAGCTATTTTTAAAAAATAGCTAGCATTTCTATAGTGCTTTGGGCAGAATTGGAACTTGTCACTGCAAGTGTTCCTCACTAGCTGTCCCTTAATGTTTGTATACCAAATGTATGTAATGAGTGATGTACAAATCATTAGCGATTACAATCATACTGTTCTCTATATTAATATCACTGCATTTTATGGTTCCTGGTAATGATGAAATATAATGATGAAATGGGATAGAACTGGTGGTATCTTATTACAGAATCTAAAATAGAGAAAGAAGGTATAAAGCTGCAAATGCAATGCTAGACATTCTTTCAAAAACCATTGTTTCCCAGTTCTCTGATTAGTCTAATTCTCACATTGGCTATGTCTGAAAATGACATGCATTATCTCATTTGAACCACCCAATAATCCTCTGAAATAAGTGCTAAAAGCAGGGGTGTACTGATAAATGTTTAACAACAGACTCCAGGGGGAAAAAGTGCTCGTGACACACTTTCAAGTTTAATCTATATTATTAACATTTTCTCTTAAATCTACACTAGGAGTGGGAAACCTGTGGCCTCAAGGCCATATGCGGCCTTCTAGGTACTTGGATGCATCCTTTTGACTGAGTCCAAGTTTTACAGACCAAATCCCTTTATTAAGGGAATTTGTTCTGTGAAGTCTGGATTCAGTTGAGGAGCCGCACTTGAGAACCTAGAGGGCCATATGTGGCCTTGAGGCCGCATGTTCCCCACCCCTGATCCAAACAATCAACAAAACAATAAATCAAATCCTGATTCCTGGGGTTTACTATGTAGTGTTTTCTCCCTGTGGTCTAAGTTGGGTCCAGCACATTCTTGGGCCTTAAGGTTTTACTATCTTGATTTTACAAGAAAGGAAACTATAAGTTGAGACTTGGCCATGGTCACATATCTGTTTGGGAGAAGGATTTGAACCCACATATTCCTGGCTCCAAGACCAACATATTCCTCCCCTGTTTACTTACCACCCCCCACTTTACTTCTATGTTACTCATGTATAAGTGAGAAGGTTGTCAAAGCTCCCCTTCAACTCTCAATCCTATTATCCTATTAGAAGAGAAGGAATTTGAGCTGAGTCCTAAAGGACAGAATAGGTTCAAAAGGCAGTGAGTTGTAAGGCTAGAAAGGTACTTGGCCTTTTGGGGGCCAGATTGAGGGTATCTTAAATGATAAACTAAGGAATTTGAACATTCTATAAGCATACGGAAGCATTCAAAGGTTTTTGATCCAACAAACTGCAAAATCAAAGTGATATTTTGGGAAGACAAATCTGTTACCACTGTATAGGATGGATTGAAAAGAATGAGAGACTTAGGGTAGGGATTCTCCTTCAGGAGCTTCTTGCTATAATCCAGGCATAATATGACAAAGCCCTGAAATAGGGTAGCAGCAGTAGGAATGGAAAAGTTGTTCTTTTAATTGATAGATGGACTTTACCATGGAGGAACTCATAGAACTCGGTGACTAGATGCGGGAAGTCAGAAAGAGGGATGTTTTAAAGGTTAGTCACTAAAAGTTAGTAAAAAGAGCCAATTTTAGTAAGAAGATGACACGTTTTGTTTTATACATGTTAAGTATAGAAACTGATAGGACATCCAATTGCTCCATTAGCTAATAAATTAATTTCTCTACCAAAAGGCTGCTAGGATATCTGCCTGTTTAACTGTTCTCTCTTTTTTTAGAAATCCCATCTTCAAGACTACCTAACACTTCTCATTTTGAACTGACTATCTTGATGTGGTACAGGCAAAAGACATTGTACTATATAATTCCAAAGTTTTGTTGTTACTTGACTTGTCTATTCTGACAGCTGGTTCTCATCTAGGGAATACCAGTGCACAAGCCTGACACCTGGTAACTGTATCTAAAAGTGTCTCTGTTGGCTCTGAAGAGAAAGGAGGAAATGAGCAGGGGACAGTATCTCCTTTGAAGAATTAGAACCTGCTATTTAATCCACCTGCATGTGCTGGGTAGCAGTTAATGTCTCTGGAATTAGATGGTGTTTTTTTTTTCCCTTTGCGAACAGAGAATTTAGCACTTTATCAATGAAGTTGTGAAGAAAGTAACTTGGGATATACTTGGATAACGCAGCTCTGTATTTCTTTTTCTTTTCTTTTTTTATTAGAAGCTTAATCAACGAATGTTTCAATACAAAAACAAATGAACAAAAAAGACTTGTTTATGAAATCATGAACTTTTTCTTGCAATTTATTTTAAAAGTATATATGAAATTTAACAAGGTAGTAATAAAAGTGCTGTTTGTGTTCCCTTCTTTTTCCTCCCTTTAAATGTTTTGTCAGCATGCTTTTTCTCTTATTTTCTTTCGTATTTCCTTCATCCCCCACTAACATCCATCCTCCACCCTAATAAGATCCATCCTTGTAATAAATAAGTATAATCATGAAAGGTGTAATCTTATTGCTTCACATAATAGTTCTGAAGGGAGCTCTTTGAATTGATGTTTCTTGTTAGCTATAGTATGGTAGATGTTGGTAGAAAAACCTAGGAAATGCTTCCTCAAATGGTCCAAGAGCAGGAGAGATGATCTTCTCTCTGGTCCATTTCATCACCAGTTGCCTGGACCAGAAATCAACCCCTGAAGTACTTAACCTACTCATTCCTGAAACTCCTGCCCTCACACATTTCTGCCTTTTCCCTTTCTTTCTCCCCTCATCCCAATTTGTGATTGTCTCAGTCAACCACCATATCCAGACCCCTTACTTCTGTAAAGCTTCACTTCACACTGGCCATTTTTTTCCACCATCCACCATGTCAATATAATAAAAATGACAATTTTTTCAAAGTTCATTTACACTTTTAATGCTATACCAATCAATAACCAAAGGGATACTTTATAGAATTTGATAAAATAATAATAAAAATTCATTAGGAAAAATAAGAGTTCTAGAAAATGAACAGAAATAATGAAAAGACACAGGGATGAAGGGAAAATAGCATTTCCATGACTCAAACTGAATTATAAAACAGCAGTTATAAAAACCATCTGGTATTGGTTAAAGAATAGAGTGATAGATCAATGGAACAGACTAGACAAGAGAGAATCAGAAACAATGGAACTCAATAACCCAGTGCTAGATCTCAAAGTATCTTAGCTTCCTACCACATTGCACAAGTGAGTTTACCAGCCTAGGTCTTTACCTCTATCTAACTTACAGATGGTCAGGACTGGCCCCAGTTGGATGCTGTGCTCATTTCTTCAGACTTACAGGAGTGCTGCATAGCCTCCCCCCTTTTCCATGCCCCAATACACATATACAAGGTGTCCGATCCCTCTCCCTCTGTTCTTTGGTTCTCTACCCTGGACCTGGCAATTTAGAGAACTGTCATGTGTGTATGTGTATTATGGAGCTGTCTACCTCAGCATTGGCAATTCAGAGTTTTGCAGCACTGATTCTGTGGGGTGGTAGCCCCCAGCAGATGTTTGTTCCTCAAGGGCAGTTGTGCTGGCCATCTATCACTCCTGGAGTAAACTTTCACAACTGGGAACCAGAGTCTCTAGAGCACTACAAAGAGGGAGGAAGGGCGAAAGTATGGTGCTGGGTTTTGTTGCAGTTCCATGTGTCCTTGGATCTGCTAGTGCAGCATTGCTTCCAGTAGCCTAGGAGGTAAAGAAGAGATGCTGAGTGAGCTTAGGGTCAGTGAGCTTTCATGGGTTTTTTTTTTCACTTTCTTTTAGATCCTGGGTGTCCTAGATTACAGAGATAGCTAAATTGTTTTGTCTTTGGCACATAATTTCTGGTTTGAAGAGGTTTGAGAGGTTATGGAGATCAGAGGAAATGTCTGTTTTTCTATCTTGTTACTGACATGACCCTGAAGTCCCAATTTTTAAGTCTTTCAAAGTTTTTTTCTTTATGATGTTACTGTTGTTGTATAAATTGTTCTCCTGGTTCTACTTACTTTACTATCCATTAATTCATACTACCCAGAATTCCATGTTCTTGTTTCTTCATCATTATGATATGGTAATATTTCATTACATTCATATACCAAAATTTGTTCAACCATTCCTCAATTGTTTAAGAGGCCATATAAGGCACCCTGTAAGAGTTTATTACTTTTGTTTTCTTCCTCCTTTTCCCTTTAATCCCTATTCCCTTCCTAGTATTATCTTCTATTTTAACTACCTCTCACCCATCCCCGATTGTTCCTTTGTTTAGTTGGATATATTAAAAAAAATTCACTCTAATGGTGAAGTGCTTCTACCAGCTATTTTATTGTGAACCTTTTTGGCTCAACTTTGGGTTCCAAAGTTTTCCTTTCTTCTTCTGCAATCTTTGCAGCCAACAGCCCAATCAGATTCTCATTCAACAATTCTTCTCCATGACACTCAATCAACCCCTCCACCTCATTCTTATCCACTTCTAGCTGCAACCCTCATGCTAATTTTACAGTCTTGTTATTCACTTCTTCTAATGTTTCATCTTTGTCGAAAGTAAGAAAATCAAGAACTGTGGGCACACTTCTTTCCCCCAAACTCTCTACATATATGTTTCTGCTACACCTTCCCATGTCTTAGCAATAATTCCAGATCACATGGTAAATATTATAAGATTTTCAGAAATCTCTCAATGTCAGGTCCTAATTTGTATCCCACGCTGTAATTAATTGCCTGGACAAATGTAGTGCATACATAACACACCTTGAAATTTTGAATGACTCCCCAATTCATAGGTGATAACAATTTGATAGTGTTAGGGGAAAGGTAGACCACTTTTACATTTTCATTAAAATCATCCAGTTGGGAAAGATTACCTGGGGCATTATCCAAAATTAGTAGAATCTTGAAAACAATGCCATTATCATTACAAAATTTCTCCACTTTGGGAATAAGCAAAGCATAAACCATTATTCAAAGATGATTAGGGTTATCCATGCCTGAGGTTGGAGAAATATTGCACAGATTGTAATGCCTTGCTGATTCCTTTCAATGCCCAGGAATTTTCTGAGTGGTTTACAAGAACAGGTTTTAATTTACAAGTCCCAGATTCATTCCCCCCAAGCAGAAGAGTAACTCTATTTTCCCAAAGCTTTATGCCCTCACATAGTTTTTTCCTGCACCAAGATGTCGGTTTAAGATGGCATTCTTTGATAAAATAGGTTGGTTTCATCTGCATTAAAGATTTTCTCCAGCAAGTAGGAAACTTCATCTATTATTTTTCGCAGGAACTCTGGGAACTTCTTTACTGTTTCAGTATCTACACTAGCAGCTTCTTCTGACATTTGCACACTATGAAATCTTGCATGATTTTTAAATCAGAATTGGAATGTGGCTTTCTTTCAGAATTCTTATTTCTTCTTGAGAATAGGACAGTCTCACTTTTCTATCTGTATACCCAACAATTAGCATAGTGCTTTACACAAATTAAGTGCTTAGTAAACACTTTTTTTCATTCATTTATTCATTCGTGCTGAAACAGGAATAAAAAATGAAATCCTTAGGTTACAATGTTTTCTGCTTTCTACTGAGCTTCTTTAAATAAAAAAACGATCCTTGTGGTGAATTTAGCCCATTTATTTTGTAAGTGTGATAAGCAGGGGAATGATCCCAGACATGTTTATGGGCTAAGCAAATGTCACTCAACCAACTTTTTCAATATGATTGGATTTCAAAATAGTGCCAAACTAGCATCAAAAATGTTTTCCTTCTTTAGGTTTGAGGCCATGCCTCCATTAAAGAAGTCCCCCACAAATTTCCATTCCTTTCAAATCAATGGTATGGCATATTTTGGGGAAAAATAACTACTTACTATCAGGAATTTCTATGGATGTTTCTTCTAAAACCAGGAAGTTTTATTTTGCCAAAAGGAAAGGAACTTGAACACTGAAGTTTGGTTTATGACTCCAAACCTATGATTTCAGGGTGTATTTTGAGCTTGAAGAGTGTGGTTTCTCATCCAGGACATATGCAGTCATAATGAGAAAGCACACAGATGTGTTACATAGACCAGTTAATGTCAACTGATAGATTTCAATCTGTAATGCAAATATTATCATCAGCAGTCTTTTCACAGAAGAGTACTAACATAAGTTTCCCCTTGGAATGCTCACAGTACTTTTTGTCACAATATTCCAAAAGCATCCATGCTGCATCATCTCTGGCTAGTTAGTTCAACTGGTTAGCATACCCTGCTAATGAGGTCAAAGTCAAAGGCTTGATCCACAGTGTGCCAGTTAGCTTCACTCTGTTCTATAGCCACAGACCATGTTCCCTATCCCGACCAGCTGTGTTTCAGGCTGTACCCATAATCCCAAACAGATGTTTCTCCAATGTGTGTACTTTGTTACAAAGGGATCTGCATGTCACAATACAGGCAAGAGAACATGCAAAGAGAAGTACAAATACCATATAAGTTCTAGAAAAATTATGTAAAGTACAAGCCTTAGTGGTGCACTCTTAGAAGTGTCTTCTTCATCGAGGAAATATGCAAGTTGTTCACTTAGTCACTATGTCCCTTCAATGGGGATGCAACATGCCCATAACATCAGGTTATTTAGTAAGATGACTAGCCACTATTAAGGACCTATTGTGTCTAGTGTACCTTAACTAATGCTGTAAGAATAAATAAATTCAGAAACATATTAACTGAATGCGTGTTCATGTACTTTCTGTTCAGTCCTGCTCTGGCCATTCATTGCCGACAATAAAAAGAAGCATACAAAAGATCTGTGCCTCAGGAAATAGTTATAATAGATCCCAATTGTACCTCCTGTGGCAATGTTTGGTAACTATCTCATGTACTTTATCATGCAGACTTGTACATTATAATTCTCTGTTGTTGTCTTGTCCCTATTAGCATATTTCTAAACATAATTAGGCAAAGGAGTCACATGACTTCTGAGTGCCTTGTGGCAAATGACAATTTTCCAAAAAAAAAAAAAAAAGACATGAAAATCTTTGAAAAGCAGCAAGTGGAGAGTGGAAGAAACATGTTACTTAAGAAGTCTAAATAAACTTTCTTCTTTTTCTCCCAATTTGCCTGGTCTTTGCCTTCTCCCCTGGACTTCCCTAGGGTACCTTCATCAGCTCTGAAACTAGGCCTAGACCTCTTTTCTCTGTATCTGTCCCAGGACCTTCTCATGTGCTCCAAACATTGCTCCTACCTCAAATGGCCATTTCTTGCCTCCTGTCCAGACTTCCTTAAGTTGTACCTTGTCTGCCTCTCCTAATAAGAGTTAGGTCTCCTGGGCCTCATAAATACCAACATTATCAACATCACCATCAGGCTGGACATTTAGAGAGGGCCTTGAACAGTTTAATCACCTGCTTGCTTCAATGGATTTTTCTCTTTTGTTGTTGTTGTTCAATCGCTTTCAAGTCGTGTCTGACTCTTCATGACCCCTTTTGGGGTTTTCTTGGCAAAGATACTGGAGTGGTTTGCCATTTCCTTCTCCAGCTCATTTTACAGATGAGGAAACTGAGGCAAACAGGGTTAAACGGCTTGCCCAGAGTCATGCAGCTAATAAGTGTCTGAGGTGGGATCGGAACTCAGGAAGATGGGTCTTTCTGACTCCAGGCCCAGCACTCTATCCACTGCACCACAACTCATTCTAATTACTGATTATCTGCCTGAACTCATTCCTCAATGGTCAGCACAAGATTCCCTTCCTATCACACTCTCTCCCTTCCACTAATTCAGAACTCCTAGGTATCATTGTACAAACCCTGTACTCTGTCACCCACTGCCTGCTTCCTTATTGCCACCCTCCTCAAACATACATCCCCTCCTCTTCTGTCCCATTCCAGATCTACCCACCCATTCTACTGTGCTTTCTGGAATCTCTCTTCTATAGTTAGCAAATTTCCTTTCTCATTCCTTCCATCTTCTGGCATTCACTGATACCTGGGTCTCTCTTAATTACACGGAATACCTGGCCTCTCTTTCCAATACTGGATTCACATTCACTTGTTCTCTCCAGCACTTTGGTCAAGCTGAGAGAGTTGGAATACTCCTTGCTTGCCATGGCCACTTCCAGATTCTTCCTCTACTACCATCACAAAGTAACTTCTTCCCCCTTGAGGTTCATCCGATTCATATTTATCACTAAATCAAGATTCTGATAGTTTCTTATTAACTGACTTCCCACCCCACCCCAAGACGTGCTCTCCTTCCTTCCTCAATGAGCCCAGTTCCTGGTTGATGACCTTTCTCTCCACCTTAACTGCTTTCCTTATACTAGGAGACTTCTACACACATATTGGTACCCCCTCAAACACTCTGATTCATAGGTTCCTCATTTTATTCATTTCCTGAAACCTCACTACAGAAATAGTCATGCTCTTGATCCTACCATCACCCACAAGTATTCTACTTCCATAAACTCTTAAATTCCTTTGTCTGATAAAAATATTTTATAATTCTATCTTTTCTTCTGCCTTATAGCCCTTTACCCTATTCTTTGTACTCACAGTGACATCCAATTCCTATACCTTTTGGTTCTTTCCTGGGCCATCAGCCTTGTACTAACTATTCTCTCCTCCCTCCTTTATCTTGACCCCTTGATGAACTATTTCAATTTTACACTGCCTTCCACACTAAAGTCACTCATCTCTTTATCCTATAGTCAATCAGGCCTTGACAAGTGCTAACCCTGGATTATTCCTGACGTCCACTGCCTTCTCTCCTAGTCATGTGCTGCTGAATGAAGCTGGAGACAATCCCCAAACCATGTTGCATGGGTCCACTACTAATTTGTGTTACATAATCTCAACTGAGTCTTTGCTGTGGCAAGGCAGCCCTTTACACCTCTCCAATTAATTGACTATCCCACCTACTACAGTGGATTTTGTAAACCTTCCCATCCCTCCTCAAATCTCCTGTAGCATATCCTCTCTCCCTGCTCTCACCCTCTTAGCTGAGAATTTTGCTTCATACTTCACTAAAAACAGTTGAGACCATTGTCCAAGAGCTCCCTCTTCTCTGTTTCTACTCATCTCCTTCCCCCACTATCTTCTCATTCACCTCTGTCTCACCTGAAGAGGTGGCCCTTCTACTTGCCAAGGCGAACCCCTTTACATACACAAATGATTCCGTTTCAACTTGCCTTTTTCAACAGGTTTTTCTCTTTATCATCTCCATTCTTTCATTAATCTTCAATCTCTCTCTGTCTACTGGCTGCTTCCCTGATAACTATAAACAATCTGACATCTCCCCATCCTTAAAAGAACAAAAAACTCTCACTTGAGCTGGCCACTCCTGATAGCTATTGTCCTGGATCCCTTCTGTGGCTAAACTCCTTGAGAAAGCCATCTACAGTTAGTGCCTCCACCTCCCCCCCTTCCTCTCTTCTTTCCTTCTCTCTGCAATCTGTCTTCCAACCTTGTCATTCAACTGAAACTGCCCCCACCAAAGTTACCAATGGTCTCTTCGTTGCCAAACCCAATGGCTTTTTCTCAATTCTCATCCTTCTTGACCTCTCTGTGTCTTTGACACCATCACTCACTCCTTGTCCTCTGTCACTCTTCTCTTCTCCACACTACTCTCTTCTTCCTAGGTTTTCTTGACACTGCTCTATCCTGGTTCTTTTTCTACCAGTCTGACTGTTCCATCTCATGCTTCTCTCCTAGATCTTCATCCAAATTCTACTTCCTAACTGTGGGTATCCCCCAGGGCTTTGTCCCAGGCTTTCCTCTCTTCATTAATGGTATTTCTCTTGGTGATTTCATCAGTTACCATGTATTCAATTATTATTTCTATGCAGATGATCCTCATATCTATTTTATTCAGCTTTAATGTCTCTGCTGACCTAGAGTTTCACATTTCCAACTGCCCATTTGGACATCTTGAACTGGATATCCCACAGATATCTTAAATTCAACATGTCCAAGACTGAACTGACTCATGATCTTTCTCCCCAAACTCCCCCCCTCTTCCTAATGTCCTCTTACTGTTAAGGGCACTACCATACTCCCAGGCACTCAGACTCTCTTTAGGTGTTTTCCTAAACTTTTCACTGGCACTCACCTCAAGTGTTTAGTCTTGCCAAATTCTGTCATTTCTACCTTTACAACATCTCTGATATATGCCCCCTTCTCTCCTCTGGCACAACCTCCAGCCTGGTGCAGGCCCTTATCACCTCACACTTGAACTACTGCAATAGCTTTCTGGTTTTCCCTGCCTCAAGCCTCTCGCTACCCCAATTTCTCTTCACTCATCTGCCAAATCATCTTCTTAAAATTCAGGTCTGACCATGTCAGTCTCCTACTCATTAAACTCCAGTGGCTCCCTAAATCTTCCAGGATCAAATATAACATCCTCTGATTTCCTAAAGCCCTTCACAACCTGGCTACTTCCTATTTTTCCAGTTTTGTTACACTTCACTCTTTTCCAGTTACACAACAATTTAGGCACATGGGCCTTCTTGCTGTTCCTTATACATTACTCTCCATCCCCTGATTCCATGTATTTTCATAGGCTATTATTCTCCAGACCTGGAATGCTCCCCCTCTTTATCACTGCCTCCTGGCTTCACTGGTTTCCTATAGACTCAACTCAAATTGTATCTTCTACAAGAATTCTTTCCCAGTCCCCTATCACCTCCACTTTACCTTATGTGCCTTCACTCCCACCTCTCTTTGATATTACCTTCTATTCACACTGTATCTATCTTACATGTACGTAGTTGTTTGCATGTTGTCTCCCCCATTAGAATGTAAGCTCCTTGAGGGTAGGGACCTTGTTTTTGCCTTTCTTTGTATTCTCAATGATTCACACGGAGCCTGCTTACTAAATGCTTCTTAATGGAGTGAGGGCACGTCACTGAAAACACATGTCCTAGTTTGATCAGAAATTGTTGACAGGGCTTCTGGTGTTTGGCTCTGTACCTTATCTTGCTCTTTCCATTCTGAGTAGTTAAAAGATCAATTACTTCTATGAATTTTTCCTCCCTTTCTCTTTCTAACTTTCTGGTGAGTCCAAAAGAGAAAGAAGTGGCTTTCTCTTCTGGGTTTTTACTCTGCCAAAAGATGTAATAGTAGGGAGCCCAAGGAAGATACCTTCAATTTCCCTGTAAGCAGGTGTGGCCAGAAGGCTGTCCTGCAGAAAAGAATGGAGAACAGAAGCCTGTGTCTTCCCTCTTTCCCCCTCTTCTCTCTCTCTTCTCTCTACCATCTAGGAATTGAAAAGTCCATGTATTCTCATGTCCAAACTGGTAGAATTTAGGAAAAGTATTAATTATAATTCATTGAAAACTTGGGTCCTGGAATAATTCTTTATGTTATATATTTAGGATTATTGTTAAATTTCTATTATTCATTATGCAGAAATAATTTATATACATATGTGCACATACACCCATACATACTTATCACTCTTTTCATAGTTTTCTCTGCATTGTGTGCACCTGATATTTCCCCACTAAGTAGAACTGTCACTAGAGCAAAACTGTATAATTATTTTGTGGGATTCAGCTTTGTAGTTACACTATGACTAAGACCCAAGATCCCAGCAACCTTGGTCTCAGGAGTATGCTGCTATATGTTTAACAAAAAGATTCTATTAAAAAAAACACACACTTTTAAATCTAATCTGCATTATTAACATTTTCTTAAGTCGAGACAATCAACAAAATAATAAATCAAGCCCTAGTTTGTAGGATTCACTGATAAATGCTGCACTGAGAATTTAACAACCGGCACTCACAAGCAAGCCAGCTGGAGCTGGTGTTAACACACCTCTGCCTGGCCTTCAACAGATCTGATGGTGTGGTAGCTGGAACAGCTAGTGGAGGTTATAGGTTCCTCCTCTTCTAGCAGGTTGCATAACCATTACTATACTTGGAAGGGTTTTTTTTTTCTTACATGAGACCTAAACCTGTCTCTCTGTAACTTCCTCTGTTGTTCTCTGTTCTGCTTTTTGGAGTCAAAATCGAAGACTAGTCCTTGAGTGCACATCTCGTGCAAAAATGAGACATATGTAGAATTAATTTAGTGTCTGAAAACAGATTTATAATACTAAAAATATACTGAAGGATGCTGGCCTGGACACATGACAATATGAGAATGGTTACTATAAAATCACAGAATTTCAGAGTTGATAAAGGCCACAGAGACAAACTCTTGCACAAATCAGGGATCTTGCCAACTGCATAATGCCAGATTAAGAAACACAAGAAAAGTCTGCACAGAATAATTACAAAAGAATGGAGGACATACTGAATAAAGGAGTGATCTACATTATTGTTATTCAGTCGTGTTGACTTTTCATGACCGTATTTAGGGTCATGGCAAAGATACTGGAGTGATTTACCATTTCCTTCTCCAGCTTATTTTACAGATGAGGAAACTGAGGCAAACAGAGTAAGTGACTTGGCCAGGGTAATCCTGACTCCAGGCCTTGTGCTCTATCCTCCGCCCCACCTGTGCCCGATGATTTACATAGAGTGGGGCTAATTATCACTAGAGAATCAGCTTGGCCTAATGGTTGAAAGGCTGAAGGGCCCTCAAGTCGGGAAGACCTAGGTCTCAGTTGTCTCTAACATATTTACTACGTGACTGTGAGCAAGGCGCTTAAATTCTCCATGCCCCACACAGCTCTCTAAGACTATAAAGGAGGAAGACCTGCTACTGTGTATCCCTGGAGCTCAGCCTACATCACTGAAATCTCAGGTGCAGAGCCAGCCCACCCCAAAATTATCCCTACTTGACAAAGGCAAATTGAGACACAAAGATTTTAGGCCAGTATGAAACAGATGGGAATAGAATGCTCGTGTCCTAACATCTGGAGTTTAGGGCATTTTCTTGTTTGGCAAAGAAAGCCAAGGGCTCGTGAAGGGTCAGATGTGTGACTCTTTACCTTCATCAGTCCTCACAATTGACATAGCTATGAACAGGGCCAGAGTTAATTATTATTATTAATTATAATAATAATAATGATGGCTAGCATTAAGCACTTTATAATTATTTTCTCATTTTATCTTCACAACAACTCTGAGAGGTAGGTGTTATTATTACGCCTAACTTACAGATGAGGAAACTGAGGCTGGGAGAGACTAGTCATTTGTTGTAGGTGATCTAATCCACACGTATGACAAATTTCTCAAGGTGCTACTCTATTTTGAGTCCTCTCTCCTTTCTTCTGAGAAGTTTTCTTAGATAAAGCTCTAATGTACCAACACTATAAAGAAATATTCTGTTGACTGATGAACAGAAAGGGCAGCTAGGTGGCTCAGTGGATATAAGGCCAGGCCTGGAGTCAGGAAGACCTGAGTTCAAATGTGACCTCAAGATACTTACTAGTTGTGTCACCCTGGCCAAGTCATTTAACTCTGCCTCAGTTTCCTCATCTATAAAAATGAATTGGAGAAGGAAATGGCAAACCAGTCCAGTGTCTTTGCCAAGGAAACCCCAAAAAGGGTCACAAAGAATCAGGCATGACTGAAAACAACCAAACAAGATGAATAGGAAGGTGACATGGTCTAGACCAGCAACTTCTTCATCTATGAAGCAATAAAGTAGTGTCCTGGAAGGATGATTCCACTGGACATCATCACCATTCCACTAAAAGAGTCATGGACTAAGAGGTAGAAGACCTGGGTTCCAATACCAGCCCTGATCTTGACTAGTTATGAGGCCTCTGTTAAGACACCACCTCTGGGCAGATAGGTGGCACAGTGGATAGAACGCTGAGTTCAAATCTGACCTCAGACATTTGACACTTAATAACTGTGTGACCCTGGGCAAGTCACTTAACCCCATTGCCTAGCAAAAAAGAAAAAGGAAAAAGAAAGAAAAGGGAAAAAAAGACACTTAACCTCTTTAATCAATCCACAAGCAATGATCAAGCACCTACTTTGTGTCAGGTGGTATGCCAAGCATTGGAGATACAAAGACAAATGTGAAACAGTTACCTCAAGGAGCTTAGATTCTAAGAATGAAGTATACACATATATAACAGTGTACAGAGATAGACCATGCACATGAGATGTATATATGCATACATACATACACATATTTAGTATATACAGAATATACCCAAAATTAATTTAGAACAATATGGTTTTGGGAGGAAGGGTACAAATAGCTGAGGAGCTCAGCAAAATTTTCATATAGATGATGCTTTAGCTAAGTTTTGTTGGAAACCAGTTATTCTAAGAAGTGGGTATGAGGAGGAATAAGATTTCAGGTATGAGAGACAGCCAGGGCAAAAGAAACAGAGACTAGAGGTGGAGCATCATGTGTGAAGAATGGCAAGTGGGCCAGTATGACTGGAGAGGGGAGAAATGAGTCCGGATACTGGAAAATGTAGGAAGCGGGCAGGTTGTAGAGAACTTTAAATGTCAATTATTGTTGTTGTTCAGTCATTTTCGTCATGTCTGACTCTTTGTGACTGTTATTTGGGGTTTTCTTAGCAGAGATCCAGGAGTGGTTTACCATTTCCTTCTCCAGCTCATTTTACAGATGAGGAAACAGAAGTAAAAAGGAGTAAGTGAGTTTCCCAAGGTCACATAACCAGTGTCTGAGGCCAGATTTGAAGTTGGGAAGATAAGTCTTCCTGACTCCAGGCCTGGCACTCTGTGCACTGTGCCATCTAGCTGCCCTTAAATGTCAATTAAAGAGCTTATATTTGATCCTGAAAGTAATTGGGAGCTACAGGAGTTAAATTTGGAAAGGGGAGAAGGTGAAATTGTGACATGAACAGACCTGTGCTTTAGGAAAATCACTTTAGTGGCTGACTTTTCTCCTCTATAAAATGATCTGAGACTAGATAGATAATCTCCAAGCTCTCTTCTGGCTTTGACATTATATTGTCCTGTAAACTTTCTATTTCTTCTGACCTGTTCTTGGTAAACTTTTAATGTTTAATTCTGTTGATTCACGTTCCTGTCTGCCTGTCTTGTGTCCCCTGTTTTGAACATGAACCTCTCAGGGGCCAGGATCCTTCCTGTTCTTTAATATGTATCCAGCTCTCTCTACAATGCTATCGCCCCTGTTGGGTACTCATTAAAAAGGTGTGACTGATTTTATATACAAGAGAAGTCTGTTTCTAAAGAATACCAGGTGAGCAAGTATTTTCTAAGAAAATTAAAAGCTTGTAGAGCAGAAACAGCAGTAGACTAGGTATCATAGATCTGGGTACTAGCCTTGATTCTGCCAGCAATTTGTAGGGCTCAAAGAAATTTTTTTCACTTATGTGGACCTCAATTTTCTCATGGGTAAAATGAAGCTAGACAAAATGGTTCCTTCTAGTGCTAGGATTCTATTGACTATTGTCATACACTGCTAAGACTTGAAAGGGAGACTGAGAGTAGTAAATCAGATAAAAGTGCCAAAAGAATCCTAAGAGAATCCTTTTCCCATTTTTTAAACTGCCATTTACAGCTTGTAGAAGGCACTTTTACATGCATGATCTCATGTGAGCATGACAATAATCTCATGAGGTAAGAAAGGTAGATATTGTTCTCCTATTTTAAGATGAGGAAATTGAGGCTTATGAAAGTTAAAGATTTGTTCAAGGTCACAGGGCTAATAGGTATTGAGAAATAGGACCTAGGTTTTCTGACGCTTAGTCTAATACTCTCTCAGTTATGGCGCAAAGGTAATACATCTTAACTAGCTGAAGAAAAACAGTGAGACCTAGGTAAAATGTCACAACACTCATTCCCAAGGAAGGGTTCCATGTAGCTTCATCAAGAAGTGTTCTGTGTAACAGATAGAGATGATTGAAAAGACTAGGGAATTTCTTACCTTTCACTGAAAGCAGACTTTTCCCTTTTTCAATGGACAGAGGAAACGCAGCAGGGAAGAAACAGACATTAAGTAGCTTTTTTTAGTTAGAAAAGCTGTAAGAAGTTTGAGGAGAAAGAGGGGAAGGTTGAGTTGGTAGGAAGAAAGAAGCAGACAGTCAGGCTTGCAAACAGACAGCGCAGAAAGATGCATCCCAGCCTTATAAAGGAAAAAAGGAAAAATCTGTACTCCACAATGCAGGCCAAGCCAGGGAAATGAATCCACCCACAGACAAAGGAATGCCATTCCATTTGCAGCAGTGGGGGGAAAAACAAATTTGCACACACAGAAATCTGTTTCTAAATGAAACAGCTGGGGTTATTTTTATCCATTTAAGACCAGACCCATTATAACGGATAAGCCTCTGTGGTCTGAAGTGAAACACTTAAGAAGGGAGGGGATTAAATTAATAGACACTTTGCTCCCATAATTAACAAGCAAATATGAAACCTAAAATCTCTCTTAATTCAGCATTGTCCTGCAAATCTCTGACTATACACACCTTAGGAAGACATAAGCCCTTGTTGACTAGTTGAGTCATGGAACCAAAGAATGTTTGAGATAATTTGGTTCAAGATAGAACTCCTTATTTTAAAGATCAGAAACAAAAGCCAAGGGAAGTGACTTAAAAAAAAAGTCACTGATATCTTCTGTTTTTACATCACCTGAATTTTCCTCTTGCCCTCTCCTTCCAGAGAGCCATCTCTTAAAACAAAACAAAACAAAACAAAAAATTAAAGTAAAAAGATGAAGGGAAAAAAGGAAGAGGAAAAACAACAACAACAACAATAATATATATTTTTAAATGACCTTACATGTGACATTCCACATCCATGGACTCCACTGTGTCTGCAAAGGAGCGAGTTGGGTGTCTTCTCATATATCTTTTTTGGGATTGTTTATTCTTTGTAATTTTGCAACATTAATTTTCAATTACTATGTCGGTGTTCTCATCTATGCTGCTGTTGTCAATGTCTATATTGTTTTCTTGGCTATGCTTAGGGTAGTGACTTATTTTAAGATCATACCACAACTGAGTGGCAAAATTGTGACTAGAATCTTGTTTTCTAATCTAGTGTTCTGTGAGTTGTCAATGAATGACAAAGAAAGCTTTTTCACTCACTTGATTCTGTGATACTCTTCTTTTTTATTTGATAGTTTCTAAGAATTTCCTTATGTAAGTAAAGTTCCCTAGTGGTGAAGTGGATAAAGTACTGGGCCTACAGTCAGGAAGACTCATGTTCCTGAGTTCAAATCTGGCCTCATACACTTATTAGCTGTGTGACCCTGAGCAAATCACTTAATCCCTGTTTGCCTCAGTTTCCTCATCTGTAAAATGAGAAGGAAACGGCAAACCAATCCAGTATCTTTGCCAAGAAAACCCCAAATGGTGTCAGGAAGAGTTGGGCACAACTGAACAACATTTTATTCCTTTTTTAATAGAATTTCAGGGCTACAAGGAACATCAAAGTTTATCCAGTCCAATCTGCTTATTTTTATAGATGAAGTTAAAATGAAACGGAGGGCCCTTAAGTGACTTACCCAAGGTAAAACAACTCCATAATAGAAATGGAGCTCAACTCTAGGTCTTCAAACTTTTCATCCAGTTCTCTTTCCATCTAACCAGAGTCAACCCGTGACAAAGCAAACTTTTGTTTCCCACTCACTTATTTCTATGACTCTGGCCTTACATACTGTAATTTCTAAATATTTTCTAATAAAAGTAAGTCTCTTTATTTTTATTCATTTTATATTTCTAAGGTCCAAAAGCCGTCCAAGCTGCTCATGATTGTCATCCCACATTGGCTGGGCTCCTGGGCTAAATCTGCCAGGGAAACTTCATGACTAAAGCTGAAATGACTTAATAACAATGGCAGCTTAGAATGGAAACACTGACACAAACAAGGACACAAACCAGTCCCAACCTAGCGTTGTCACAAAATGAGAAAAGGACAGCCAGAAGGTTCCCAAAGCAGACAGACCTCCTAGGTCTTCACCACGTGGTCAAGAGTAATCAAAGAGTACTACAGGTTCACTGCCTAATGGAGCAGCCTAGGATAATACGGGCAGCTAGGTGGCGCCATTGCTCACAGAGTAACAGGTCTGGAGTTAGGAAGACTCACCTTGAGTTCAAATCTGTCCTCTGACATTTACTAGCTGTGTGACCCTGGGCAAGTCACTTAACCCTGTATATCTCAGTTTCATCATCTCTAAAATGATCTGGAAGAGGAAATGGCAAACCATTGCCAAGAAAATCCCAAATAGGGTCATGAAGAGTCAGACAAGACTGAAAAATGACTAAACAACAGAGTAATATGAATATTTGTGAACTGCCTTGAAACCCCTTTGAAATAAACACAGGATGCATACTTTAAGACTTATGTGGGGTTAGGGACTAGACCTGTGATTTCATTGGTCTATGGAACTCCCAGGTGAGTAAACTCCCTCTCCCAATGCAGGTTGGCACCTTTGATGCAACTCATAATCTTTGGGAATTGCCCTGGACCACTGAGAAGTTAAGTGACTTACTTGGGATCAAAATGCGAGTATGTGTCAGAGGAGGGATTTAAACCCAAGTCTTCCTAACTCTTAGCCAAGATTTCTATCCCCTATGTGACACTGCCTCATAACACATTATTAAATTTGCTTTGAGATATTAACAAATCATGCAGATCTCTCCCATTAAATAATAAATATAGAAAATGGATCTAAACATAATAAGAATGCAGAAAATTGTGTTCTGTTTAAAACATGCCACCAGCATAAAAATGTCAAGAACAATTGATTAAAAATGTGGCATTACTAAGGGAAAGGGTTTGATGGTTCGGACTAGCACTAAGTTCATTTTGAGTAGAAATGAGTATGGCTTTCAAGTTGAAGGGAGAGTTGAACCAGAGCATGGTATTAATAATTGGGCATATATGGATGACATCAAGTTATATGACTCCTTTGAAAAACACCTTAAAAAGCTAGTTTAAAACCTCATGGAAACTTTCTCCAATTATTTTAAAACATAATTTTCCCCATGAACCCTCTGGGTTTTATTGCATGATTTTGCATAGCACAGTGCTTTTGGGAACACATGTCCTGTTGTAATAGAACTGACTCATACCATATATGTGCATGCATGTATGTATGTATGTATACGTATGTATGAAATATATACACGTATAGGAATATATACACATATATGCACATGTAGCAATATGTGAATATATATGCAATATACTTATGTATGTGTGTATGTGTCTAAAATTAAGAGGGATTGGGGAAGGCATAAGGAAAGATTGAAGCTGAAAGAGGTGGAAGGGGGCGTGATGGAAGTGGATAAAACTTAAATGTTTCAAACTCTCTGCTTGCTGACCAGTAAAACTCCCAAATATGGCCCAAACCAAATTAATATATAAATGGAAAAGGTTTAGCAGAATAAATAAACTACAATTCAATATAAATAACATTAATTTGTGGTTGTCTAAGTCAATAAGGCAATGCTACCCCCAGGGATCTGTTTCTATTTGAGTTTGAAACCACTGATCCAGTTGGAAGTAAGGAGAGATTGGGGTGGGATACAGTGGGGGATCAAGGGCACAGTGGATAGAGTGCTGGGCTCCTAGCCAGGAAGACCTGAAGTCAAATATGATCTCATATACTGACTAGTTGTGTGACCCTGGGCAAGTCACTTAACCTCTGTTTGCCTCAGTTTCCTCATCTGCAAAATGGGAATAATAATAGTACCTACCTCACAGGGCTGTTGTATGGGTCAAATGAGAATAATTGTAAAGTGCTTAGCCTATCACATAGTAATTGATATATAAATGTTAGCTATAGATGTATGCACATACGCACAAACACACATATGAGAGAGTCCTAACTCAACTTTTTTCTTGGTTTAGGGAATCCCTGGAGAGAAACTTCCTCTGCCCAGGCAGATTAACCAGACTCTCTCTGTAATTTAGAATATTGACAGTTAGAAATTGACAGTTGCCTGAAGCACTGACAGGTTAAGTCACTTTTCCAGGAACTTGAGCTCAGGATTTCCTGACTCATCTCAGTTTTTCATCTAATTTAGTACTTTCTATATATAGTTATACCTCTCTCTCAGAAAAATGAGCCCCACCACACACACCCCGCCAAAGTTAAAAAAATATATATACATATATTGTTTTCAATAGTATGGGTACCAAAAGGGAAGAGGGCTGCAGAAAAGGAAAAAAATGTCTCAGAGGGCCTTTGAAGACAAGAATCAAATACTAAAAATATTGCCATTGTCAGCCCTCTGTGTAATATAGCACATTCATACTATGGTGCTGCAAAAGCCAAGAATCTCTTGACACAAGATTATACATTTACATATTGAAAGAACAGATTTTTGAAAGAAGAAGTGAGTGTGCAGGAAACTGAATTTGAATTTTTGCTGAAAATGACTTTTTTTAAAAGATGCTAAACCCATACCCTAAAGCAAGATACTAACACATAGAAAGTTGAACCTTACTAAAAACCAAAAAGGAGATGGGAGCGGGGGAAGTGATGAGTCTTTATGCTCATGGCTGCTCTTCTCTGGAGGGAGAATAGGAAAGCCCCTCCTGCCACAAAATATCTTCTCTGCCACCAACGTCTTATCACACACTTGACCTAATCCTTTGGGCATTGAGGTCACTCCTACTGTATACATTCATATGTAAGAGAAGTGGCACATTAAGCTGTTATCAGTCATTAGTCCCTCAGCTAAAATAGTTTAAAACAAACATGGTATAAAGAATGGAGAGCTGCCCCTGAAGCAAGAATAACTTGGGTTCAGGTCTAACCTCAGACATGTGGGACCCTGGGAGGGTCATGTAACCTCTCAGGGCTCTAGACCTGGAGTGTCAAACACACTGAGCAGAACCAGATTAAAACATAATTGGGAAACAATGAACAAAATAAATAAAAATGCAATAGAGCATACTGACAAAAGGTGGTTTTCTAAGACAATATGATAGCTTCAGGGATGCTGGTTTAGCGTCTCCCTCTTCTGTTTGGATTTGACACCCCTGTTCTAGGCAGCAAAGTCTCAAACTAGATGTTACCAAGAAGTCCCAGACTTTAATCAGGAGGAGGAATTAACTCACATGGGAGCTAACTCCCTAGACCAATGAAATCAGTCAGTTGCTAGCCCTGTGTCCTAGCCCCATTCCTACAGAGTGAGGTTCTGAAACAATGGCGTACAGAACAGTCACGTTTTGAAAAGGAGATGTGGAGGAGTTAGTGAAAGAGAGAAAAGTCAGGAACAACCCCAGGGAGCCCTTATACTGAAGCATTTGGGGAGGTGGAGAGCAACCTGTTGGCACAGCTCTCACAGACAGGCAGCGTGAGGAGTGTAGAGACGGCATTGAGAAAAACTTCATAGTATTGGCTGGAGTCAGCCTTTTGTTTTATACATATCAAACTATCTATCTAACTCTCCATCTATAAATCAATAGAGATAGAGCTATATACACATGTGGACATATGTATTAGTTGTTCTTAAGTCATTTTTCAGTCATATCTGACTCTTCATGACCACATTTGGGGTTTGTTGGCAAAGATATTAGAGTGATTTGCCATTTCCTTCTCCAGCTCTTTTACAAATAAGGAAACTGAGGCAAAACAGAGTTAAGTAACTTACCCAGGATTACACAGCTAGGAAGTGTCTGAGGCCAGCTGGATTTGAACTCAGGAAGATGAGTATTCCTGACTCCAGGCCTGATTTCTCTATTCACTGCATCATGTAGCTGCCTCCCCCATATGTGTGTGTGTATGTAGGTAGGTATGTATATACATATATACACAGACATATGTGGGTATGTATGTGTATATACACACGTATACATTTTGGGGGGTAGCTAGGTGGCACAGGGGATAAAGCACCGGGCCTAGAGTCAGGAAGACCTGAGTTCAAATCTGGCCTCAGACACTTACTAGCTGTGTGACCCAGGGCAAGTCACTTAACTCTGTTTTGCCTCAGTTTCCTCATCTATAAAAATGCGTTGGAGAAGGAAATGGCAAACCACTCCAATATCTTTACCAAGAAAACCCCAGATGGGGGTCACCTTGAGTCAGACATGACTGAAACGACTGAACAACAACAGTAACATACACATTTTGTGCTATATCTAGTGTTTTATGTATATACACAAACTTACATATACACATGCACATATAATCATAGACGTATATCATGTGTATATAACAAAATAAATACAATACATACAATTTGTAGTATATACAGATATCTATACACACATACAGTTACATGTATGTCACATATATGTAAAACTTATATGTCAAAAATATGTGGTGTATACAATATACAATTTGCCATGTGCACAATGTATTCAAACACACATTTATGGGTATGTATATGTGTGTGAATATGACAAATTTTATGTTGTACGCATTGTGTTTATTTTCTCATATAGACATACAGATGTTACATATTCAGGACATGCCTGTGATTATATGTATATATATGTGACTATGTAGAAATGTATATGCATGTGTTTATATTGAATTATATATAGTATTCATTTTGTGATACACAGATTAGCATATGTAACATGTGTATGATTATGTGTGTGTGTATATATATTATGTGTATATAAGACAAATTGTATATATCTTGTCCTTTACACATAGACGTGACATCATGTGACACATGCACATGACTACTGTATTTGTATGCATGTTTATGTGCACATGGCAATTTGTATATTGCATATATTTGTTTTATCACATATGCATATGGATGTGAAAGATATGTCATGTATATGCATATACATGCATATATGGACACAGAGAGCCAGTTACATGTAGATGTGGAAGGTAGGACTGTATGTATCTATGTACACATATTATACATGTCTATGTATATGTAGGAAGACACAGAAAGCTGCTTGCCATTGTAAATGCCCTGATCTTGCCTAGATTTCTCCTCTTTACTGAGATGGCTCTAGCTCTTACTGCAGGAGTTAACCATGGGCTGAAATGGCAGCCCTACCTTAGAACTACCTGTATGGCCTCAGACAAGCCGCTCTGGGTCTCTAGGCAGAGTCACAGCAGGGTAAGCCGGATGACTGAGACATTTCCTCAGGGCACCAGAAGGTATGGAATCAGAGAGAAGCCTTTCAGGACTCCAGCAGCACAAGAACAGCTGAGCTCACCACCCAACACGAAGAAAGGCCACTGAAAGAAGAAGCTGCTACATCGCAGCTTTCTCCTCATCTCTGCTCCGGGCTCACTGTGATCAAAGCAAAGTTCGCTATATGTCCTGACGCTCTTCTGAACCTTCCTGTTTCTGTCAAGGACGCCACCACCTTCCTAGTCACTTGGGTTTGCAACCTTGCTGTCACTTGCCCCACATATCTAACCAGATGCCAAATTTTCTCATTTTTATCTCTGTAATACATCTCCTTTCTACTCCTCTCCTTTCTACTCACACAACGATCACCTTCTGTCATCCCCTCTTGCCAGGAAATTTCAATGGTCTCCTAAATGGTTTCCCTGTTACCTCCTACTTTTTCAGTCCACCCCCTAGGCCAGTGACTGTATGTTATTCCCCTGCTCATAAAACTTCAGTGGTCCCATGTTGTTGTTCAGTTGTGTGCGACTCTATGTGACGCCATGGACACTCCGTGGGGTTTTCTTAGCAAAGATATTGGAGTGGTTTGCCATTGCTTTCTCCAGTGTCTCCCCATTTTACAGATGAAAAACTGGGGCAAATAGTTAAGTGACTTGCCCAGGAAGTATCTGAGGTCACACTTGAACTCAGATCTTCCTGACTCCAGGCCCAGTGCTCTATCCATTGTGCCACCTAGCTACCCAGCCTGTGTTACTTCTGGGACAAATACAGTCTTCTCCCTTTGTTACTTAAAATCCTCTCATAGTTTGACTTCGCATCTTTCCAGACTTATTTCACACAGCCCCCATTCATATGTTCTATATTCCAGCCTAATTGGCCCATTTACTGTTCCCTATTTACCGCATTTCATATCTGGCCTCTGGCTTTGCACAGGTTGTAATCACACTGGAAATGCAATCCCATCTCATTTCTGTCTCTTAGAATTTAAGTTGCGGCTTAAATGCTAAACCCCTGGTTAGTGCTCCAAGTTTGCATTTATATTGTAATACGCAAAGCAAGTGCATTCATATTAACTTGTCTATATGCGTGTTGTTTCCTCCCGCTAGAATATAAACTCCTTGAGGACAGTTCCTATCAACAGCAGGGGGAAAAAAGGTCATTTTATCACGACCTTTTGTTTTTTATCACATGGTCTTGAAAGACACATGGATGCATAGGGCTCCATCTCCCCATTGTTTGTTCTCCCTGGTGCCTGAGCCCAAAGAGCTCAAGGGGAGGGAACGGGCTGGGGTGATGGCCCCAGCTCCATTTGGTGACTCTTGCACGTCTGCATACATTGGCACTAAATAGAGTGTGGGAACATAGATCCTGCACGGCAGAGAAGGTTCAGAGAAAAGTTAGCACCCGCACAAAATCTATAAGCTAAATTAAGCCGTCTCTAAGGTCACATGCATGCCTCCAGTGGCCACTTTCTTCCCCCACGTTCTCCTGTGAATTTCTTGATCCTCTGTTACAGATACTGACTCAGCTGTAGATCTTCTGTAGTCTCAGCTGAAGAGTGCTAATTCCTCATCTAAATTTAGTGATATGTATGCTTCGGTCTGGTGCCGTCTGGAAAAATGAGTGACTAATGAGTGACTCCCATTCACTTACAGGAATTAGGATATGAATTATACAAGAATCACAAGCCTACCAACCTAATAAGCCCACTGACATGTTAACTACTGCTGCTATTTTTTTCTTTTTCTGTAATAAAAGACCTGTGATTTCTTTGGTATAGGGAACTTCAGTGGGAAATCTTCCTCTACTAATGCAGAACAGCATGTCAGATGTTAGCAGAACAATTAAGAAGGTTCATCTTCTTCGGAGAAAAGCCTCTGAGGTGGTAGAGAAATGAGACCTTCATAAAAACTTATTTACAGTCGAAGGGACTGTGACTATTATTTAGAATAAGTAATATGGGTTGTAGAGAGTTCAGAGAGCTAGTGAGTCAACAAATAGGAGGTAAGTGACTTGCCCAGGGTCATACAACTAGGAAGTATCTGAGGCCAGACTCAGTTTCAGATCTTCCTGACTGTAGGACCGGTGCTCTGTTCACTGCACCACCCAGCTGTGTGGCCCCATGTTACCTCAAGTTAAATATAATCTTCTCTCTTTGGCATTTAAAATCCTTTCAGAGTTTGTCTTTGCATCTTAGCAGACTTATGTCACATTCTTACACTTACTTACACACTCTATGTTCCAGCCTGTGTTCCAGTTCCATAGAGTTTTTCTAGCATCTGGCAAAAGATTGCCTTATTTCTCAAGAGAATCTGAGGATTGGGCCTCTAGAGTTAGAAGGGTCCTCAAAGGCCATCCAGCGCTTCTTAAACTGTGGGTCACAACCCCACATATAGTTGCAAAAAATTTGGCAACAGTAAAAGGTTTCTGAATGTGCAACAACCAAAAATTAATTAAAAATCAAACGTGCAATGAATCCAAGGAGTTTCTGGCAGCCCTTGCCCATATTGCATCACTCAGCTTCACTGCAGCCTTGGTTCTGAACACAAAGCATGCGCACTTTGCACTGTGCTTGCCGTCAGGCCATGCAGTGCCAACAGATGCTGCCGAAAGGGGGTCAGGATGGAAAAAGTTTAAGAAACCTTGATCTAGACCGATCCTCTCATTTTATTGGTGAGGAAAATGAAGTTCAAGGAGGCTGTTAAACCCAAGTCCTTAGCATCCAGAGTCAGTTCCCCCATAACCCCCAACTCCCCTACCCCATTCAAGGTTGAATGACCCAGATGATTTAAATATTTCATAATTATTATAGTAGGACTTAAAAAAAATTACCAATAGTCATAGTTTCATATGACTGATGCATCATCCTATAATGTAAAACCAAAACCAAAAGCTGCCCATTGTTTGAGGTTCCTAGAAGCACAGACTAGATCCTATAGAATTTATGGAATCTATGATACGGTCATGCCTGGGCCAATGGGCAACTGGTCCTTTAAGATTCTTACTGATCCACCACCTATCAAGAAGAGTCTATTCTCCCAGAACCCTTATCACCGTACAAAACTCATCTCCATCTTACTACCTTGCTCTTCCTCCGTACTAATGAGTTTAACCCAATTTCTGGCCCTAGATTATCCTTTATTATTGCCATCGCACTCATTAGCATTGTTCATTTCCTCAGTTCCTGGCTTTATGTCCTGGCTCCATT
Source organism: Vombatus ursinus (assembly GCF_900497805.2). Lineage (NCBI taxonomy): Eukaryota > Metazoa > Chordata > Mammalia > Diprotodontia > Vombatidae > Vombatus > Vombatus ursinus. The sequence continues at coordinate 22,564,573 of NW_020941197.1, forward strand.
CTCTCACTCACCTAGATGACCATTGACTTTGACCCTCCTGCTCCACTTTTGGAACTGAGCTCCCTGGTACAGGTTTGTGTTTCTGGACCATGGAATCACTTGTTTTTGATATTGTTCCAGCTTCGTACCTCATTGACTTTTTATGGCTGCCAGCATTGGTAAGGAATCCATAACTATCATTAGAGAGGCAGTGTGGAAAAATAACAATACCTCACCTTTCTATGTTGTAGGTCAGTCTTTTCAGTAATGTCCAACTCTTTGTGACCCTATCTGGGGTTTTCTTGGCACAGATACTGGAGTGGTTTTGCCATTTTCTTCTCCAGTTCATTTTATAGATGAGGAAACTGAGGCAAACAGGGTTAAGTGACTTGCCCAGGGTAACACGGCTAATAAGTGTTTGAGGCTGGATTTGAACTCAGGTCTTCCTGACTCCAGGCCCGCTCCTTTGTCCACTGTGCCTCCTAGCTGCCCCACTTTTCTATGCCACTTTAAAATTTCCAAATAATTTCCATAGTAACAGACCTACGCAGGAGGCAGTGTGGTGCAGTGAGAAGGCTGCTAAACATGGAGCTCTGAACTTGTAGTCATGGATCTGAGTTTGAATTCTGGCTCTGTCACTTACTATCTATGTGAAGTTAGACTAGTTATTTTACCTCACTGGCCCTCCATCTCCTCATCTATAAAATGAACAAGTGGGACTAGAGGACCCTTTCATTTCTGTGATCTGAAAATTTCATATGTAGTTCAAGTTTTATATAAGATTAAAATTTTATAATTATTATATATAATTGTGTATTATAATATATTATATAATATAATCATATATTATAATATATTATATAATTATAATATTTATAATTACATTTTACCAATGAGAAAACTGAGGCTCTGAGAGATTAGCTGACCTACTCATGGTCACACAGCTTTCTTGTTATGTCTGATTCTTCATGACCCCATTTGGGGTTTTCTTGGCAAAAATACCAAAGTGGTTTGCCATTTCCTTCTCCAACTCATTCCATAGATGAGGAACTGAGGCAAATAGTGTTAAATGACTCGCCCAAGGATACTCAGCTATTAAGTGTCTGAGGCCAGATTTGAACTCAGGAAGAGGAATCCTCCTGCCTCCAGGCCTGGCACTCTGTGCACTATGGCGCCACCTAGCCGCCCTTAGTCAGTGTCAAAAGCGGCATTTGGACCCATTTCTGACTCTAAGCCTAGCACTCTATCAACTATAGCTAATATTTATATAGTACTTTAAGGTTTGCAAAGTAATTTCAAAACATAATAAATCCTCACAACAATCCTAGGAAGTAGGTCCAATTATGATGCACAGTTTTGTTTTGTTTTCCTAGTGGAAAGAACTTAGAATCAAAGTAACCAGTGACTAGCCCTGGCTCTACCACTTACTAGTTTTGTGATATTGAAAAAGTGTTTTAATTTGCCATCTTCCTTGAGTTGGAAATGTGGGGGACTGTGGATGTGGAATGTTGTATGCATTGATTGATGTGATCACAGTATCAATTGCTTTTTCTTTGTTGTTTTTCTTTGTGACAAGGGAAGTTACACAGAGTGTCATAAAGGGTGGGAATAGTATACAGTATATCAGAAAATGACCACTTTATGAAAACAAAAAGCATAAACAAAACTCAAGCAAAACAAAACCACTTAATCTCTTTGAGCTTCATTTTCTTTAACCAGTCTAGTAAGTATTTATCAAGTACATACTATTCTGCAAGGCATGGTACTTGATGCCAGGAATACAAAAGCAAAAAGTTCTTAGCCTCACCACTTCAATTCAATTAAATTCAACTCACATTAATTTAGTTCCTATTACAGACAAGGCAGGCAGACTATTTGTAAATATTAAAGATGGAAATTTTTTAACAAAAGAAGTACCTTGTAAGTATAAAATGCTATACAGATGAGACCTACCAATGGCATTCCATCCATTAGGTCAAAATCCCAAACTCAACAGAATTTATCACTAATAATGGTGCTGTATGTTGGGATCTCAGAAGGAACGGGTAAACAAAATCACCTTTCCACCTACAGCTGAATTTTATTTTCTTCCTACTGTTTACTGAATTTTCTCTTCTGCGCTATTTCTAGCCTCAGACACTTACTAGCTCTGTGACCTGGGCAAGTCACTTAATCACTACCTGCCTCAGTTTCCTCATAAGGAAAATAAGACTAATAATGAGGATAAATAAAATGTAAAATAAAGATGATAAGAGTGACTGCCTCCCAGAGTTGTTGTGAGGATAAGATATGATAATATTTATAAAGTGATTTGCAAATCTTAAAGTGCTACGTAAATTCTAGCTATTAATAATAATAATAATCATATTTATTTTCTTCCTTCCATAATCCTAGAAGACAAAAGCAAACAAAGAGAAACTTCGATAGGACAGTGTGTTCTATTCCAGCTCTGTGTGTGAGTGTGTGTCTGTGTCTGTGTGTGCATGTTTGAGTGTGTGTATGTGTGTGTGTCTGTGACCGCTCAAGTGTGTGTGTGCCTGTGTGTTCAGAGTGGAGGGGAGGATTAGAGAAACAATTTCACAGCAACATTTGGTGTTTCTCACTCCACAGATCTGGGGCCGGAGGCAGGAAGTTGGCTTCGGCCTTCTGAATGGAAAAGAACACAGCAAGAGCGCCCCTGAATTAGACTAATGACTTCCTGTTGACCAGTCAGCTGGTTCAGAAAAGTGGGAGCATTTATCTGTGCCCACCGGGATCATGCTAGGTAGGGCGTGGGTAGGATGACAGCTGATTGTAGTTCTCCACAGGCAGGTGGATGAGCTCATGCTGGCTCTTTCCTCTTAGCTGATGCCATCCATGTGCGGGGTCCTCTTTATCCATGCCAACACCAAACAGCTTGGGATGCTTCACGTGTGGCCAACAATCCCACAGACTGATTGTACCCTTCCAGTGTAAGTCTCTCTGGGAACCCCAGCATTGAGTTACATTGGCCGGGAAACCTCCTCTGTGGTCTGGGTTTTGCTCCACTTCCAAGAATGGATTGCATTCCCCTAAAATGACTCCACTTTTGCTATTTCCTGATCTCTCATAAACTTTACTTTCACCTTCTCTCACGTGACAAGAAGCTCCTGGGTTGTCATCTGCAGATTTCATTAGCTTTCCTCCTTTATTTGGTCTTTCAGGCCTAGAAGAAAGATGTTCAGCCCCACATGGAAGCTGCCTCCCTCTTTGTCATGACATGCATCTTGTTGGCCGCTCTCCCTCTGGCCTCCAATGCAGGGGACACTCCTCTCCCAGCCAGGTGAAATTCATTTCCTTAAGAAAATGGCACAGAGCCTGTTTTCAAACATCTCACTGCTACAAGGACACTTTTAGCAGGCCCTGTGTCCTTAGCTTTGGTCATTCCAACCAGCTCAATCCAGTTCAGATCAACAAGTGTTTATTAAATGACAGCTATATACCATGCAATTCATTATGGCCTATGGTTGCAAAAACAAAATGGATAAAAAAAGAAAAGTCCCTGTCCTCAAGATATTTGCATTCTTTTGACCACCAGATTTGACTCTGCCCTATGTGTCCCCCTCTACTGCCTGTTGCTTGCAACTGTACATTTTTCTTCAAGCAAAGAGGGACTTGCTAAAATATAAAGTTGATGCCTCCAGGCCTAGGTTCAAATCCAGGCTCTGATCCTTCCTAGTCATATGACCACAGATAGCTCTAAATCTCAGTTTCTTCATTTGTAAAGCTGAGATAATAATACTTGTACCATCTACCTCAGAGAGTGATGAAGAAGTCACTTTGTAAGTCTTCAGAGCTAATAGAATTGCAAGTTATGATTTATAGTAGTAGTAGTGCTAACATCAGCATCATCACTGATCTAGGTCTTTAGTTTAACTGCCATTTCAGAACTTCATTTTTCATAGCTCTTCAGATAAAAAACCCACCTGTTTAAGCTATATTATTCCCAAACCAACAGGTAAACTGGCACAAACTGGACCCTGATGCAACATCCCAGACACTCAATCTCCCACTCTTAAGATGATTTGGTTATCCTCACTGCCCTCTGCCTACTGCAGATCTTCCCTATAGCACTCACCCCTTCAAAACATACTTTTTACACCAACTATGATCTTCATCTGTGGTTCTTCCTTATACTCACCCCATGTACCTTAGTCTCTGTGGTTAATGACTACCTGGTCAAATAAGAATTTTCCCACAATAGCTTGAAACACACCCTCTCTGCAATCAAAATGGCATAGCAAGAGAAAGCTAGCCACTGTTGCAACCCAGGGACCGTTTATGCATTGGATGTAAGAGCTGGCTGTCCTTCCCACATCAGTGCTACTTTAATGAGGCAAAGAAAGGATGTGGTTAGCCTGACACTGTCATAAAAGAATTCTGCTTTGGCCAGAAAATATGCATGAAACAAGCAATCACCTTCTGAAGACTACTTTACCATCGATGTGAAAGCCACATCCTCCCCTGCTCAGTACTGCCATAGCATTCCTCCTATGACACATCCTCAGAAATCAAGGTCATCTTATGGAAAGACTATCAATTCTAAGACTTACAATGGATTCTTCAGTAACGTGCCTGTCTTTGCCACAAATTCTCTTTTCTTCTTTTTTTTTCTCTCCCTCCTGTATAGGCCATTATGGCAAATTCCTTTTTCTGCCTCCTGCCTCCCTTTTCTATTGGTTACAACCATCCCTCGCCCCCATCCCCATTGGGGGAGATTGGAGAGCTCCTCCTAGATCTTGCATTTGAGGAGAGGCCAAGTACATGAATTTCATCTTTTCCCACCTGGCTGATCTCCAGACTTCGTCGATGTCTCTAATAACGCATCTTCCTGTAAAGATTGCATCAATTCTGAAATGCACCTCCTCAGTGCCCCCTGAAGGGCCCCCAGGGGCCCTTCTGATTGGAAAGAGTGGATGGTGGACCTTGGAGAGCTCCTCCCAGGTCCTCCATTTAAAGAGTCCTTATCAGTTCTCACTCAGCTGCAGGTCTTTATCCTCTCCTCCACCATCACCACCCCTTTCCAGCTTCTTTTCATGTGTTGTCTTCCCCATCTCAGAGTGAACTCCTTGAGGACAGGAACTGTCTTTTCTCTTTTTTTTTTTATCCCCAGCATTTTGCAGTGCCTGACCCTGATTAATAAAAGTTTATTGACAACTGACTGCTCTATGCTCATCCCCAAACCCCACTCCCAAATTCTGGCTTGATTCAGCTTGATTTTGTGTTAATGACTATGATCACACCCTTTTCCCCAAGGGAGTTCTTTCTCTTGGGCCCTGTTAATTGGTCTCTACTTGGCGGCGTGTTTTGCCTCTAGCTCTTTGAAATGGCAAAGGGACTCAACAGCATCAATGACTGGAACTACACCAGAGATTCTGGTAATGAGAAGAGTGCTAGATGCAGAAAGGTACCTGTGGGCTTGAAGTTGGTGGTGGGTAGAAATCGATTAGATGTATGAAGTAAGAAAGAGGGAAGGGTCAAAATAGCATGGAAACAAGGTATGATTCAATTCAATACAATCCAACAAACATGCATTAGGCTCCTATTCTCTCTGTGCAAGGCACTGTGATAGGTGATGGAGGTGGCTAGGTTGGGCAGTGGATAGAGGACTGGGGCTGGAGTTAGGAAAAACTGAGTTCAAATCCAATCTCAGACGCCTCCTAGTTGTGTGACCTTAGACAAGTCACTTAATCTCTGTCTCAGTTTCTTCAACAGTAAAATGGGAAAAATAATAGCACCTATCTTTCAGAGTTGCTGTGAAGATAAAAATGAGGTCATATTTATAAAAGCTTTGCAAAACCTTAAATGCTTTCATGATCACCACCTACCCCCGAGGGTCCATAAATGGGGGGATTAAAAATGAAAGGAGGAAAGTATGACAACTCGTGGTGGGTCTAGCCTGGATGAGGACAAAAAGGGCAAAGGACTGGCATCAGAACACTTCAGTTCTAGACTGAACATATTTGATCTGCTTCCTTTTATTTCCCTATCTGTTCTTTGTAAAGAGGGTAGAATATACTTCCTATCTCTTGGCAGAAAGGACCGTAGAAAAAAGAAGGAAGAAAAGAAACAAGCATTTGTGAAGTGCCTACTATGTGCCTGGCACTGTGACAAGCACTTTACAAATATTATCTCATTTTATCCTCAAAGCAACCCTATCCTCATAGTAACTCATAATAGGTACTACTATTATGCTCATTTTACAGTTGAGGAAACTGAAGTAGATAGAAGTAGATAGATCCACACAGATGATAAGTATCTCAGTTTGCGATTAAGAATGTCATCATCGGGGCAGCTAGGTGGCGCAGTGGATGGAGCACTGGTCCTGGAATCAGGAGGACCTGAGTTCAAATGCGGCCTCAGACAAAACACTTGACACTCACTAGCTTTGTGACCCTGGGTAAGTCACTTAACCCCAACTGCCTAAAAATTTTTAAAAAAAGAGTGTCATCATTGACTGAGTGAATTCAATTAACTACAGAGTAGATTCAGTGGGTGAAATGCTGTTAACAAGAGGAATCAAAGCCTTTTGTTGTACTTTGATTGTATTACGATTTCATGTTTTATCAACTCAAACAAATGACTTTAGGATTCCAACAAGCTGTTTTTCTTTTCTTTTTTTAAATTAAGTGTTATTATTTTCAAAGAACAAAAATCTCCCTCCTATATCCACCCATTGGAAAATAAAGAAAAATGAAAATAAAACCCTTGTAACAAATATGCATAGTTAAATAATTAAAGCTTCTTCATTGGTCACACCCAAAAATGATGTCTTATTCTGCACATTGAGTCAACCTCCTCTTTCTCAGGAGATTGATTACATGCTTGTTCATTAATCCTCTGGAATTGTGATTAGTTATTGCAATGATCATATTTCTTAAGCCTTTTGAAATATTTGTCTTTGCAGCATAGTTGTTATTATATAAATAATTTTCTTGATCCTGCTCATTTCATTCTGTTTCAGTTCATAAAATCTTCCCAGGTTCTCTGGAACTGTCTCTTTACTCATTTCTTTTAGCACAATAGTATTGCATTACATTCTTATGCCACAGTTTGTTCAGTCATTCCTCAATTCATGAGCATTCCCTTAGTTTCTAGTTCTTTATCATGGCAAAAAGGGCTAATACAAATATGAGTACACATATATGTATATGTATATATGTGTGTTATTGTTGCTATTCAGTTGTTTCATTTGTGTAGGACTCTGCATGACCCCATTTCGGGTTTTCTTAACAAAAATACTGGAATGGAATGGTTTGCCATTTCCTTCTCCACCTCATTTTTCAGATGAGGACACTGAGGCAAACAGGGTTCAGTGATTTGCCCAGGGTCACACAGTTAGGATGTTCCTGAGGCCAGATTTGAACTCACAGAGAGGAGTCTTCCTAACTCTAGCACTGTACCTCCTAACTGTCCTGTATGTGTGTGTGTATGTGTGTATGCATATGTGTGTATATGTATGTATGTATGTATGTGTGTGTGTATGTGTGTATGTGTGTATGTAGGACCTTTTCCTCTCTTTTTTAGTCTTTAGGCCTAGGTGACGGTATCACTGGATCAAAGAGTATACACAGGTTAGTAATTTTGGTACAAGGTTCCAAGTTGCTTTCCAGAATGATTCCATAGTTTGATCAATAATGCATTCGTGTCAGGCTGCTTTTCTTCAAACTGTATTGCAATACTGAATCCTTCTTGAGCTGCAAGCAGTACGAGCTTCAGACCTGCATCACTGGACATTTAGAGTTGTACATCCTGGGACATGTCGAATTCAACATATCCAAACCAGAACATGTTATTTTCACTCAAAACATACCCTTCTTCCAAACTTCCCTATGTCTGTCAATGATATTAACATTTTTCTAGTCATCCAAGTTCATGACTTCAGAATCATCCTCCACTCCTCATTTTCTCTCCCTCATGTACAATCAAATCTTTGCAATCCCCTTTTCAATCTCCACAACATCTCTCCTTTCTGTCTCCTTCTATATACTTACATGTCTACCACCCGCTTTGGACCCCTTCGCCTGTTGACCGGCCTATAGCAATAGCCTCCAAATTGCAACCCCTGTCTCAAGTCCATGCTCCATATAACTGCCAGAGGGATATTCCTAAAACACACATCTGACTATGCTGCTTTCCCATTGTTTCTACCTTCACAACCTCTCTTACATCTATACAAACCCTAGTCTTCACTCACAGAGCTTCCTTTGCAATTCAGTACCTCATCATCTCTTGCCTAGATTATTGCAACAGCCTCCTTATTGATCTCCCTGGCTTAAGGCTTTATTCCAGTCCATCCTACACTCTGCCGAAAAAGTAGTTTTCTTTAAGTACAGATCTGACCACGTCACTCCCCTATTCAATCAACTCCAGAGCCTTCCTATTGCCTCTAGGTTAAATGTGAACTCGTTTAACTTTTAAAACCTGACACAGCCTGGCCCCAACCTATCCTTCTAGCTTCAATGAACATTATTCCCCTTTCTCCTGTACTCTGCAATCCAGGCAAATTGGGTGTTTCCTCTGTCCCTCTGATATAACAGTCTAGCTCCATATTAGTTTTACCTGCTCAGAATCTTCTACTTAATACAGTTCCTTTCTATCTTAAAGATACAGTTCAATCTTGCACTATCTTCTGCATCAAAGCCTCTCTTGATCCCCTGAAATGATAGTGCTATCCTTCTCAAGTTACCTTGTATTTAACTGCTTCATATATATTTGTATTTATTCACTTCATATTTATGTTGTATTTATTTATATAGGTACTGGTTGCCACCTGCCCTCCTCCCCTCAAGTCCCAGCTCCTTGTAAGCAAAGATTCTTTCTTTGTACCTATATTTCCAGTGCCTAGCACAGTGCCTGTCACACAACAGGGGCTTAACATGTATATATATATACATATATATACACACACACACACACACACACACATACATATATATACATACATACATATACACACACATATGTATGTATATATGTATATTTGTTAATTGATTTAATAAATTCCATTGACTCCATGTTCCCTTTAGGATCAACCACAAACTTCTCTGTTCAGCATTTAATGCCCTTCACAATCTGACTCCAATGTACTTTTTCAGGTTTATTATAAAGTACTCCCCTTCACATACTCTATGGCTCAGCCACCCTGGCTTTCTTATGACTCTCACATGACCTTTCACCTCCTTCTTTGTGCTTTTTGCACACAATATGTCTTCCATGCCTGGCACATACTTTCTCCTCACCTTTACCTTCAAGAATATTCAGTTTTCTTAAAAGCTCTCAGCACAAATAGCACTTTCTATATGAGGTCTTCTTTTTTTTTTTATCTCTCCAGCTGTTAGTGCTTTCCTATCCACAAAGTCTTCTGTGTTTCATTTATATATCTGGTGTATACTTATTTATGTACATAATGCTTCTCCCCCAATAGAATACAAGCTCTTTGAGGACAGAGACTGTTTCATCTTTGCTTTTCGGTCCACAGTACATAACACAGCATCTGGCACAGAGAAGGTAGTGAATAAATGCATATCAACTGACCAGCTAATTAATTGATTAGTTTAGCCAGAATCTTTATTTCAGAAGAATATCCACCATCCCAAAATCCCTTTGGAAAACCATACATATGGGAGAATTGCATCTAAAGACCAGTTACAGATGGGCATTGGGTATGTATCTACTGTCAATTAATGATTCCAAGCAATCTTTTTCACCTCCGAACACTACAAAGTGTTTGGGGGCTTACTTTATTTGGCTCAGGGTCTCACACTCTATCTGTAACTGGTGTTAAGAAGCTCATGGTTCTAATAGGGACCATTTGAGCAGCTGCACATATAGGTAGGTAGCTATCATTTGTCCTTGTTAAAATAAAATTTTTTGAGTTGTCTCATTAAAGAGCAAAAGCTCCATGTAATTTGTAAGGCTCTCAATCAAAGCAACTGATATGGTGGTAACTTTGTCTAAGGCATAGCAACCAATATTTTTATAGCTTGCTATAATGGGCAGAAACAAATAAAGACTTGATGCCCAAGTCATCTTGACATCCTTCATTTGCCTCTTTTTAAAGTGATAAATGTTATTACTATCCTCTCTTTTTATATCACCTACGTTTCACACTTTATCAACTCTACCCTTACCCTGCCCCCTGGCAGCTATCTCCTATAATAAGAATTAGAAAGCAAAAACAGAACAAAACAAAACAAAAACCCAGTTTAACAAAATAACCAATACATTGAAAAAGTGTAACGTTCCACACATAGTTTCCTACCTTTGCAAAGAAGGAGGATGCCTTTTCATATCTCTTCTTTAGAGCTAAATTTGGTTATTACAATTTTTCAGCATTCAGTTTTGATTGTTTTATTATAGTTTTTTTCCATTTACACAGTTGTATTCATTGTATATTGTATATAATATTTTATGGAACATTGTTTTCCTCCCTCTGCTTACTTCTCTTTTAATCAGTTCATGAAATTCTTCTTATGCTTTTCTGTATCCACTGTACTTATTGTTTCTTATATTACAGTAATGTTAGTATTCCAATACAATCATGCTCTGCAACTTGTATAGCCATTCCCAAATAGATAAAAATGTGCTTTTTTTTCAGTTTTTTTAAACTACAAAAAGGCTTGCTATAAATATTTTGGTGTCCATGGGATCTTTCTTCTTGACATTTGCATCACTAAACTGATGCCTTGCAGTACAATCTCTTGGTCAAACAATTTAGGTATTTTTTTTAAATACAATTTCAAATTACTTTGACTTGCCAATGGACAACTTTACCAACAGTCCATTAGTGGGTCCATCTTTCCACAACCCCTATATAACCCTTCCTCCTTTATCATCTTTGCCAATTTTCTGGATATGAGATGAACCCTTAGAATTGTCTTGATTTTCATTTCTGTCAATGATTTTGAGCATCCTTTCATATGATTGTTAGTAGTTTGCAGTTCTTTTAATATCAGATTTTTTCATATCTTTTGACCACTTCTGTTAATTGCCTATATATATATTTTGGCTATCAGATCCTTATCAAAGATATTTGATACAGGGGAGCAGAGTCAAGATGGTGGAGTAAAAGCAGTGACTTGCTTGAGCTCTCCCCCCAAACCCCTCCAAATACCTGTAAAAATGGCTCTAAACAAATTCAGAGCAGCAGAACCCACAGAAAGACAGAGTAAAATAAATTTCCAGATCAAGATAAACTGGATGGTTGATGTGAAAGGTCTGTTGTGCCAGATTGGGAGAGAAGTACAATTCAGCGTGGGCGGGCAAGTGAAGACTGGGCCTTAGTGAACCTAGAGCAGGCCTCAGGGAACTAAATCACTAGCAGCTGTAGCAGTTTCCAGACTTCTAAATCCACAAACACCAAAGACAACTTAGAAGGTCAGTAGGAAAGGTGTGTTGACCTTGGTGAGAGAGAAGCTCTGTCTGGCCCCAGTCCTGGTACAGCCCCAGGGCGGCAGCTGCTTCCAGAGCTCTTGGCCCACAGATGGTCAGGGGATTGAGCAGTTGATTGGGGGGATTGCAGGGATTTCATTGCTGGTGCTGAAGCAGGATTCTCTTGTTTTGCCCATGCTTGGATCTGGGTCACAGTGCTGGGTGGCGGTCCTAGGGTGAGGAGAAGTGTGAGCATGGTGGAGCCTGTGGTGGCAGTAGAGAGGAAATCCTGCTCACAGTTCCAAGGCAGAAAAGAGGTCTTGTGGTCACTCACAGAGGAGAGCACAGGCCAGGAAAGGAGTAAACACCTCACCCTTGATCATACTACCTTGGAAGAACTGAAAATTTACAGGTCCCCAGAAGTATCTCTGAAAAAAGCTGCTCAAAATCCCCAAAGCTTGGGATGGTGCATTCTCCACACTGGAAGCAGACACCTACCTTAACAAAGAGCTTAAAACTCAAGTAATTGACTGGGATCATGAGTAAGCAGTGCAAAAAAAGTCAAACCATAGAATCTTTCTTTGATAACAAAGAAGATCAAAACATACGACCAGAATAAGACAATAAAGTCAAAGCTCCCACATTCAAATCCTCCAGGAAAAATGTGAACCAGTCCCAGGCCATGGAAAAGCTCAAAAAGGATTTTGAGAAGAAAGTAAGAGTAGTAGAGGAAAAACTGGGAAGAGAAATGAGAGTGATGCAAGAAAATCATGAAAAACAAGTCAACAGCTTGCTAAAGGAGACCCAAAAAAATACTGAAGAAAATAACATCTTAAAAAATAGCCTAACTCAAATGGCAAAAGAGGTCCAAAAAGCCAATGAGGAGAAGAATGCCTTCAAAAGCAGAATTGGCCAAATGGAAAAGGAAGTCCAAAAGCTTACTGAAGAAAATATTTCCTTAAAAATTAGAATGGAGCAAATGGAAGCTAGTGAATCTATGAGAAATCAAGACATTGTAAAACAAAACCAAAAGAATGAAAAAATAGAAGACAATGTGAAATCTCATTGGAAGAACAACTGACTTGGAAAATAGACTCAGGAGAGATAATTTAAAAACTATTGGACTATCTAAAAGCCCTGATCAAAAAAAGAGCCTAGACATCATCTTTCAAGAAATTATCAAGGAAAATTGCCCTGAAATTCTAGAACTAGAGGGTAAAATGGAAATAGAAAGGATCCATTGATCACCTCCTGAAAGAGATCCCAAAAGGAAAATTAGGAATTTTATAGTCAAATTCCAGAGTTCCCAGGTCAAGGAGAAAATATTGCAAGCAGCCAGAATGAAACAATTCAAGCATTGTGGAAACACAATAAGGATAACATAAAATTTAGCGGCTTCTACATTAAGGAACAGGAGGGCTTGGAATATGATATTCTGGAGGTCAAAGGAGATAGGATTACAACCAAGAATCACCTACCCAGCAAAACTGAGGATATACCTTCGGGGGAAAAATGGACATTCAGTGAAATAGAGGACCTTCAAGCATTCTTGATGAAAAAACCAGAGCTGAATAGAAATTTTGACTTTCAAATACAAGACTCAAGAGAAGCATGGAAAGGTAAACAGGAAAGAGAAATCATAAGGGACTTGTTAAAGTTGAACTGTTTACATTCCTACATGGAAAGATGATAATTGTAACTCATGAGACCTTTGTCAGTATTAGGGTAATTGGAGGGAAAAAATATGTATGTATATGTATGTGTATGTATATATGTATTTATGTGTGTGTATGTATGTGTATATGTGTGTGTATATGTATTATAGACAGAGGGTGCAGGGTGAGTTGAATATGAAAGGATGATATCTAGAAAATAAAATTAAGGGGTGAGAGAGGATTATACTGGGAGAGGGAGAAAAGGAGAGGTAGAATGGGGTAAATTATCTCACATAAAACAAACAAGAAAAAGCTTTTACAGTGGAGGGGAAGTAGGGGAAGGTGAGAGGGAATGAATGAATCTTCTCTCATCAGATTTGGCTTAAGGATGGAAAAACATACACACTCAATTGAGTATGGAAATCTATCTTACTCTTCAGGAAAATAGGGGGGAATTTACTAAAGGGGGCTGATAGAAGGGAAGACAGATTGGGAGAGGGGGTAATCAGAAGTAAATATTTTTGAGGAGGGACAAGGTCAAAGGAGAGAATAAAATAAATGAGAAGTGGGATAGGATGTAGGGAAATAGAGTTTTTCACAACATAACTATTATGGAAGTGTTTTGCATGACTACATATGTATAACCTGTATCATGTTGCTCATCTTCTCAATGAGGGTGGGTGGGGAGGGAGGAAGGGAGAGAATTTGGAACTCAAAGTTTTAAAAACAAATGTTAAAATTTGTTTTTACATGAAACTGGGAAATAAGATACACAGGCAATAGATATAGAAATCTATCCTGCCCTACAGGAAAATAGAAAGGGAAGGGGATAAGAGAAGGAGGTGGAATGATAGAAGGAAGGGCAGATTGGGGGAAAGGATTCAGAATGCATGCTGTCTTGGGGTGGGGGGAGGGGAGAGATGGGGAGAAAATTTTGAACTCAAAATCTTGTGGAAGTGAATGTTGAAAACTAAAAATAAATTAATTAATTACAAAAGATAATTAATACAAAGACTTTTCCCCCCCAGCCAACTGCTTTCCTTCTTATCTTAGTTGCATGAATTTTATTTTTATAAAAGCTGTTCAGTTTTATGTAATCATGCTCCTTAAAAAAATTATCATCTCTTTACAGTTCTGAAAAGTCACCTGGTGCAGGATGAAAGTAGACTTCAACATGTGAAAGTTCCTCAGAGTAATAATACAAAATGTATTTCTCTCTTCTGTGATTGGGCAGAGATATAAGATAATATTATATTCATTGGGTTGTATCCTTTAATCGGGAAAGAGAGAGAAGCTTAGAAATAGGTTATCAGTCACAGTATGCACTCTCTGGTGGGGGTGTACATTTGGAAAGGAATCTGTTAGCATTTGCTCCACGTTGAAGTAATAGCTTTACCATATCTACATGTCCATTTCAACAACTAAAAATAGTGGAGGAATTTTTTCTCAAGTACTTGCATTATTATCTGCCCCAGACTAGAAAAGAATTTTCATTATCATCTATTCTTCTACTTGTTCCAAGACAGAATTTAAAAGAGTCCTAGACTGTCTTTATCTTAAGGTATTTTTAGATTTATTAGCATGCATTAACTTCCATAAAAGTTATACAGAATTTTGATAAGTTGTTTCATGGATAGATCTGCAACCTCTGTTATTATCAATGTCACCACTAGGCCTTTTCTTGATCAATTTCTTCAAGGTTGAGTTATTATACTGGTTCCTATTTTCAGCTATGGAGACATCTAGCCCTATTCTAGCACCCTTGTCATCTAGGACACTCAACACTAAAATGCCAATTTATGTGAACTTCTATAAAATCCATTCCCTTAGACTGGTCTCTCAACATCGCACAAAGAATACTTCAGTCCTCCACAGAATCTATGATCTTATTGATGATTGATCTTATTCTATCTAATAATATAGATCACTACTCATCCATTAGGCAGCTAGATGGCACAGTGGCTAGAGTACCAGGCCCGGAGTCAGGAAGACTCCTCTTCCTGAGTTCAAATCTAGTCTTAGACATTTAGTAGTTCTATGACCCTGGGCAGGTTGCTTAACCCTGTTTGTCTCAGTTCATTACCTGTGAAATGAGCTGGAGAAGGAAATATAAACCACTGTAGTATCTCCACCAAGAAAAAAAAAATGGGGTCACGGAGAGTCAGACACAACTGAAGCATCACCTATTACTGTTCATCCTGCATAACTCTCATCTGTGTCTTCCATCAAGGAGGGGTCCAACCAATGTTGGAAACCTCCCTCAAGATTTTCTGACTCATGAGACTATCATTGGAATATATGAGCTGTTCATGAGTAGGCCTTTCAGTTCTCATCTTCTCCCCATACATAACAGGCATTTTCAACTATGGAGACATCTACCATTATACTGGTTCTTATTTTCAGCCACGGATACATTTAACCCTATTCTAGCACCTTTCTCATCAAGGGCACTCAAACCAGAATCCTAGCCTCTGGAGTTTCCAAGCCTGAAAATCAAGGAGGTGTTCAGAGCTTGAGCCACTACCATTGGACTGTGAAATTGTCATTACTGTATATGTGGCTCATTACTCAAAGTTCTGAGATTGTGGGATAATGGAGTTATATGGAGAGCCACTTACTCAGATATCCTGCTCTTACATCCTTCCCCAGACATAGAAAATACCCCTTCCAGTTGGGTTCTATGCTGAATAGCCTCCATGATAGTAGTAAACCTCTCTACCAAGCACATGTATCTCAGTTTTATACCTCCCGAGAAATTAAACATAGATCAATTAAACATATCTCTTTTATAGAGTCTCTCGAGAGATTCTTTATGACCTTAATCTGCAGAAGATATACTTTATTGAAAGAGAATCTTTAAAGTGGCATTTTGTTCTATTAAATTACTTTTTATAGTCAATAAATAATAAGCAGTGTGGGATCTTGTATTCTCTGTACCTTTCAGCTAATTGTGGAGCTGCAAAGATACAGTCTACTGCAAAACACTGTCTACAAGTGTCTGAGTGTTCTCTTGGCATGTTTTCATCAAAAGCACATGTGCAAATCAATCTCTCTTATAGAGAGGAGAAAATACGAATATGAGTGGGTAGCTATTTATATCCTCTCAATCTCTCTTTTCTGGAAATAATGGCCTCCAGTGTTGTTGTTCAGTCATTTTCAGTCATGTCCAACTTTCTGTGATCCCATTTGGGGTTTTCTTGATAAAGATACTGGAGTGGTTTGCCATTTTCTTCTCCAGTTCATTTTACAGATGAGGAAGCTGAGGGAAACAGGGTTAAGTGACTTGCCCAGGGTCATATAGCTAGTAGCTATCTAAGGCCGGATTTGAACTCAGGCCTTCTTGACTCCAGGCCATGTGCTCTATCCACTGTGCCATCTAGCTGCCCCAATAACCTCCATATTTTTCCCCAAATGTTGTGTATCTTCCCCCCTGTTAAATATCTTGATAATCAACCTGTCAATGCCCTCAAAACAGTGTGCCTCCAAAATTAATCTCTTGTGAATTTGATCTGGTCCAGCCGTGTTTCTCATCTTTGTTTTTTTAGTGCCATTTCTACTTCCTTGTGGAGCACATTGAGAATTGTGATAGTATGATGATTTATCTGTTATTCAGAAAGAAAACAGATTTTTTTTCTTTTTAAATAGAAATGTTGATAAATCTGTTTCCATTTTTTGTATGTTTGTTGTCCTTCTTGTTTCAGCCTTATAAGTTCTCAAGATACTCTGAATCACATAACAAAACTAATGTGGAAATATGTTTTGTATGACTGCACATATATAATCTATATCCAATTGCCTTCTCAATGAGGCGGAAAGAGAGGGAGAGAGAGAATTTGGAACTCAAAATTTTAAAAAACAAATGTTTAAAATTGTAACTGGGGAAAAATAAAATACTAAATAAATATATATTTTAAAGATATTATGTATCTCACACCAAACTTTTTATAAAATTATTTTCCTCCTGCATCACTATTAGCTGTTTTATGTGTTTGATGCTCATAATCTACCATCCTCCTCTATAAACTTTTGGAAATGAATTTTTATTATACATTAGTTTTGATTTTGGCTGCCTTATCTCTCTACTTGTCAAGGACAGCAAATCTTTGCTCTTGGTATGTTTTCCAGGAACCTTTGGCTGCTTGTGGTGGCAATTTCTTCACATTGGTTAAACTTCTAAAAGAAATGGTGATAGTTTGCACCGATGTCTCTTTTTTCTTTATTTCCTAATTTTCTATATCAGTTATATGTTTAATAGATCAAGTTGGAGGTGTTATGATTATATAGCTTCTCGTTTTTATTATTCTAACTTGGTATTGATTTTGAATTTCCTTCTAATAAGAAGTGGTCTGACCTTACAGAGACTACTGATTGAAAAATGAGTCACATCCCACTGGTCAGTCGTTTCCTGTCTTTTGAGATATAATCAATTTCATTTTGTGTGTGTGATATAAATCTGTGCTTGTAGCATCACCTGCTTCTCTTCTGGTAGACATAAAAAAGATGCCAAAGTGAGACAGAGCTAACTAGCATCTTCCTGGCTTAAGCAGATCCAGCCGAGAAACTTTGTTTTTGAAGGTAACAAAAGACCTCAGCAGACAGGACTTTCAAATCCAGACTTCTGCCTTAGATGGGGAAACTCATCTAAGACAGGAGCCAGCAGATTACTCTCCTTAGAAAATACAACCCCACCTTCCCTTTCCCCTTCACCCCCCCCACACCCCCATGAAAAATCAAAGAATAGTTTCATCACTGAAGTCCATACTATAAGTCAATTGGATCAAGCAATTGAGGTGGTTATCCTGGAAAAGAAAAAAAAAATGGGTGATAAGGCAACCGTCTTCAAAACTTTAACCTATTATATTAAAATTGGCTAAAGTTGTTCTGCTTGCTCTCAGATGTCAGTGTATCATAGTGGTAAGAACATTGGATTTGGAGACAAAACAACAGATAGTTATACAATGGACAATTTTGATTACTCAGATTAGAAGCCTTTGTACAAACAAAACCAAATTCAGCTAAAATTAGAGTGGAAACAGATAACTGGGAGAAAAGTCTCTCTCCAGATGATAAATGGTCAAAAGATATAAACAGACAGTTGTCAAAGGAAGAAATATGAGCTATTGACAGCCAGATGAAAAAACACTCCAAATTACTAATAATTAGGAAATATGCATATTAAAGCAACTCTGAATTTGAACCTCATACTTATTGGATTGGCAAAGAAGATGAAAAAGGAAAATGTCGAATGTTGGTGAAACTGCAGGAAGACAGGCCCATTTAATGTATTGTTGGTAGAGCTGTGAAGTAGCCCAGACATTCTGGACAGCAATTTGGAATTATGCTCCGAAAGTTGCTAAACTGTGTCTATCCTTTGACCCTGTTATGCCCTAAAGAGATCAAAGAAAGGGGGAAATAGGGGCAGCTAGGTTGCACAGTGGATAGAGTACTGGCCCTGGAGTCAGGGGGACCTGAGTTTAAATCTGGTCTCAGACCAGATATTTGACAATTACCAGCTGTGTGGCCCTGGGCGAGTCACTTAACCCCAATTGCCTTGCAAAAAAAAAAAAGGAAAGAAAGGAAAAATAACCTTTATGTACAAAAAATATTTATAGCCCCTTTTGTGATGGTGAAGAATTGAAAACAAAGAAGGTATCCATCAATTGAAAAATGACTGACTCAATGGTATATGAATCCATTGGAAGACCATTGTGTTGTAACATCACAAAAAGGACAGTTTCAGAAAAAGCTGAGAAGAGTTGTATGAAGTGATAAAAGAGAAGTGAATAGAATCTGGAGTACAAATCATAAAACATAACATCCTTCCTCTGTCACTCAATGCCTATGTGATCTTTAACCATTTGCCCTTGCTCTCTGGATCTTAATTTTCTCATTGGTAAAAGCAAAGGATTTGATTAGATGATCTCTAAGAATCTCTTTTCATTTTGTTTTATTTATTTGTGATTTATGGAATAAAATACGCATTTCTATAACAGTATAATAAAAAAGATGATTGCACATGAAACTGCAAATCTGTTATGTACAACTTGCTATTCCTTTTAAATATATAACAAAGTTACATAAATTTCTTTTTTTCTTTTCTTTCCTTCCCTCTCCCCCCATCCTCAGACCTAGAGATGGCTACCATGAGACACAAATAGGCATATATATATAGGTATATATATACATGTATATATGTATATATATATAATATATATATACCTATATATATGTAAAATTATTCTATACATTTTTCAATTTATCAATTCTTTCTCTGGATGCAGATAGTATCTTTCTTCATATGTCCTTTATAGTTAATTTGGGTATTTATAATAGTCAAAATGACTTATTCACTCAGTCATTCTTAAAACAATATTACGAACATTGCATAATCTCAGGGCAGCTAGGTGGCACAATGAATAGAGTGCCAGGCCTAAATCAGGAGGATTCATCTTCCTGAATTCAACTCTGGTCTCAGACACTAACTAGTTTTGTGGTCCTGGTCCAATCACTTAACCCTATTTGCCTCAGTTCCTTATCTATAAAACGATCTAGAGAAGGAAATGGAAAATCACTACAGTGTCTTTGCTAAGAAAATCCCAGATGGGGTCATGAAGAGTTGGATGTGAATAAAATGACTGAACAACAACAACAACAAAAGCATGATCTTTAATTGGATTAGATGGTCTTGGCAACTGGGTCTCTAAGGTCCCTTGTAGTTCTAAATCTATGATCCTACAAATCTAAAGAAAGGTAGATTTAGGCTTCGTATAAGGCAAATGATTAGAGTTATCTGAAAAACAAAATATACTACTTCAGGAGGTCATGGTTTCCCTAACATTGGAGGTTTTCAAATAAAAGTAGCACTCCTCTGGACTCATTCCCCCAACTAATACCAGCATTGGCAGGTTGGGTCCCAAGATTGGTGGGTGCTCCTATTCTCAGGGTGATAAGAGTAACCTGATGGGTGGCTATCCTCCTACCACTACAACTCACGAGTCCTCATCAGTGTGCCACTCCTTAACAATCAATCAGTAAACTCATTTTTCAAATGGCATAGCAGGAAGAGTAGTTACAAAGCATTTCTCCCCAAGACCAGGGCCACACTCACTCACATATACATAGACAGTCCACAAGAAGAAAAGAGGACATGAATTTAAAGTGTAATTGTAATGAGGCCCACATGCTGGGATCACAAAAGGCCAAGGTAAATAACAACTCTAGAACTACAGAGCCATGGTGTCCTTTGTCGGGAGACTCTTCATGAAGTCCACGGAGGAGCTTGGTGTCGGTGATGGCTAGGTTGCTATAGCTCAGCTAAGTTTGCTCCTCATAGGGCAGGATGTTGCATCTGGTCCCTGCTAGGGTGAGTCACACGATTAGCTCAGCTGCTGTGCTACATTTCCGTTAGGCTCTGCTGCTTCTGGGCTAGACCAAAGAGGTCACTTGACCACTGTACTACTATTCACAGAGTAGACCAGACACATTTCTCTTTCAATTGCTCCTAGTCTGGGACAGGCAGGTTGCTTAGCTGCTGAGATCTAGCTGTCTCAGCTGGGTGGGAGGATCGCTCAGCTGCTAGGCACTTCCCAGGCCCCAGCATCTCTGCTGGACAGTTCATTCAGGTGGACAGGTCAGGCTTGTTCTTCAATAGACTGTTGTCTCTCACAATCTTCAATCATCATCCCACTGAGTGATAGGAGTGCTGCTGTATACAATACTATAACAATATTTAGCCTATAATTGGCAGAAGCCTTTCCAATTTGACTCCCTCATACCCTTGGCAGCTAGGTAGTGCGGTGGGCCTTGAGCCAGGAAGACCTGAGTGCAATACCTCCAACGCTTACCATCAATGTGACCCTTAGCAAGTCACTGCACTTCAGTTTGCCTCAGTTTCCTCTATTATAAAATGGAGGTCATAATAGCATCTACCTTAAGGGTAATTGTGAGGATCAAATGAGGTGATGTTTGTAAAATGCTTAGCACAGTGCCTGGTACATAATAGATGTTTAATATACAGTTGTTTTCTTCCTTCTTTACCTTGGTACTGAGGTTTGTCACCTCCAGGAAGGATGCAAAGGGGCTCTAGCCTCTCCAGTTCAGTAATTCTTCATGATTCAGACCCAGTTCCCTCAGCCAGAAACTCTTCCTTAGCTTATTGTGATCAATCTTAATTCAGTTATATTTTCCAGACTCCTTTTGGAGTTTTATGCAGATAATCAGTTGGGGAGAAAAGTATGAATATGTTCTGCACCCTCAGGGCAAATTCAAAATTTAGGAGTGGTAGGAAATAGAACTGTGAATAGATCTGATTTTAGGAATCCTCACTAACCAACTGTATTCTTCATTCTTCCTCCAGTGAATGATCTATCCTGAATAAAGGACGGGAACCGCCCACAACAACCACATGGTTTAACTTTAAATCCAACAAGTCAGTTGCATTTTTTTAATCTTGTGGCTTGGTCTTAGTCAATACCATTGGGCAGATGTTCTGGGGAAAGGTCATTGCTTTGTAAGCAATGGGAGAGGCTGCTCCCTGCCAGGCAGCTGGAGCCAAGATCATCACTTCTGCATGTGCTGATTTGTGCATGCACATTAGAACTTTAACATTTGACATGGAATTTTTTGTGTATATTTAATATCTCTGGAACCTCCCTGACTCCAATATTGTGAGGGGAGGGGAACAGAAGAGGGACACAGAAAGAGATAGAGGCAGATAGACCAAGCAGGAAGGGTGGAGGGGAGAGAAAGACAGAGGCAGTGAAGGAGGGAGGAGGAAGAGAGAAAGAAAGAAAAGGAAGCTTTTAGAGGGAAAGAGTGGTGAGAAGGAGAAGAGATGGAGGGAGAAGAGGAGTAGTGAATAGAAGTAAAGGAGAGGAGAGGAGAGGAGGGGAAGGGAAGGAAGGAGAAGGAAGGAGGAGACGGAGAGAAAGAAAACAGACCTAGGAAAGAGAAAAAAAATGATGAGAGTAGAGAAAGGGCATGCAATGAAAGAGAAAACAAATAGATAAAAGAGAAAGAAGGGAGAGGAGAGACAAGAGAGAATTGACAAAGGGGAGTGAGAAGTCATTTAGCCTGTTTGGGTCCTGGTTTCCTCTTCTGTAAGAACTAGTAAGTTGGACTATTTTATCTATAAGGTCTCTTCCAGATATAAATTTATGGTTTAGAGGACTAATAGGTAAAGAGTGCTGAGCAAAAATAAGAGGAGAGAAGTAGAGAAGAGGGAGAGGACAGATGAGAGAGAAGAAAGATAGAAGAGAAGAAAGGGGAGGGGCGAGAAAGGTTAGAAGAGAAAAGATGAGAGGAGAAAGGAGAGAGAAGAGAGGAAAATGGCAGGGAGAAAGTCAGAGAATGAAAAAAGATTAGAGAGAAAAGAAAGAAAAAGGAATGAGAAAAAGACAAGCATAAAAGAAAAAGGAGAGAGAAGAAAAAACATGACAGAGAAGGGACAGTGGCAATTCACTTAAATTCTCTGGGCCTCAGTTTCCCTATCTGTAAAATAAACATAAGCGTGGGGGTGGACTAGATGATCTGAAGGATCTTTTCTAGCTCTAAATATATGATGCAAGGATAGAGAAGGGGGAGAGAAAGAGAAGAGAGAAAGAGACAGCAAGGAAAGGTAAGAAAGAAGAGAAAAGAGAAGAGATAAAATAAACAGAAAGAAGAAAGACCTAGAGAAAGAGGAAAGTATAAGAAGGGGAAGGATTGTATCAGCACACATGGGGATACCAGGAAGAATCATAATAGTCTGGCAGATGGCCGAAGCAGCTTCTTAAAACTTAGCAGCTCTGCCTCTGTTATGAGCAATACCACATCAGGCCCTTCACAACTACAGTATCTAGGCTGCATGAAACTCTCTTCCTCTGGTCTCCCCTCCTTCTCCTTCCTTCCACAATGCTGAGAAGACCCCTAGTCTTTTCTTTTTGCTTCTCTACTTCCCACATCCATGGCACTTAGATTTTATGCCAATACATTAATGTTGTTAATTTTTTGAAATGTTAATTTATTAAGCATTCTACAGTGACAGGAGCACCAGATCAGGAGTCAAGAGACCTGACTTCTAAACCTGCTGTGTGACCTCAAAGAAGTTACTTAACCACTCTGAGCCTTGGCTTGTTCCTATGTAAAATGGAGATAATAGCCCCTGTCCTATCTATAGAAAATTTTAAAGCTCTATAAAAATGCAAACTCATTTTATCATGGTTCAGGTATTTGCTCATATCAGCTACTTTGGTGTTCGATTGGAAGAGGGTAGAGACTTCATCTATGAACCATTCTATTGCTAATAGAAAAATAATAAATACTGTTTTATTATCAATAAATCAATAAATATTCATTAAGAACCTGCTACCATTCCAGGCACTGCTGTAAGTGCTAGGACACAAATACAGAGAATGAATGATACCAATGCACAATGATATTCCAGTGGATAAAGATGATATTCAATTCAATTCAATAAACGTTTATTGAGTTTGGGCACTTGGCTAGGATTTGGTGATAAAAACACAAAAAAGCCATTACACTTGGGGAAATTTATTATTGCATAATAAAGGCATCTCCCCTCATCTGTCTCTATGATTTCTAAAGTAGATTCAAATCTTTTTCTTGACTCCATCTAAAGCACCCCCCAAAAAATTTTCAGCTCAGGTTTCTGTCTCTAAAACCACCAGATCTGGAGGCAAAGGACTTAGGTTTAATTTTCTATTCTGCTATTTATAACTAGAGTGGCCTTGGGTGACTCACTTAACTTCTCTAAACCTCAGTTTCCTCATGTGTAAAATAAAGGGATTGGACAAGATCAGTGATCACTAATCCTTGTTTCTTAAACACTTTTCAGCAACAACAAAAAATGTGTTGTGAACTCCCCAGGGTGATTTAATGAAGTATTCATAATATTCTGCAACTATCTATTGCTTAAGGCACCACTGAAAAATTTTTAGTGCAAATCCCTTGGACCATCTGAACCTCCAAGGGATTCTCAAACCACTAAATGGGAACCAAAGTCCTTTCTATGCTCTTAGATCCTGTGATCTGCTCCCTCCTCCATATTCTCTTTCATTGCTCTCCTAGAAGACTATAGCCACAGGGGCCAGGTAAATGCTAAAAGGCCTTGATGAAAGACAGAGGAAAAGATATGTAGGGGTGCCCAGTGGCTCTTCATGCTCTTGTATATGATGAACCTGTGGTGTCTGCAGCATATGAAGGAGATGCCTAGGATCAAACAAAGTCATTGTAATGAAATGCGTGTATACCCCTTGTACAATTGGCTAATTATTTCGAGCACCTATATCTTATCTCCTCAACTACAGAGTTAAGTTTTTAAAAATCGGGGAGGGGTCTGTTTTCTCCTTTTTTACTAAAGTCAGCAGTGCTTCTCCACATAAACAAGTATGCAATATGTACTCAATATATATTCATATGAATCAACAGTTCAAAGGATCCCCAAAGGAAATGAGACAGAAAGAAGACTGGAGGGGAGGTCAGAAGACCTGTATTCTAGTCTTGATCCTTTCATTAACTTGCTCTATTACCTTGATCAAGTCGCTTTATGTCTGTGAGCCTCATTTTCTTCATGTGCAAAGTTAGGAAGCTGATGCTCCGAGGCTCAAATGAGATAATGTGTGCATGGTGCTTTACCACACTTCAATCAGTATATAAATGCCAACCATTATTATTCATCTTTAATTTTCCAAGAATGCATAAGCTTTCATTAGAAACAATGTGGTATAATGGTTAGAGGATAAGCCTTGGAGTCAGGAAGGCCTGAATTGTCATCCTGTTTCTAAGCCATAGTAGTTGTATAAATATGGGCAAGAGACAACTTCTAAGATTATACGTTTCAGATGAGTTGATCTGCATCAAAGAAGGAAGTTTCCATACCAGGAGTTCCCTACATTAATAAACCACAATTCCAGACGCCCCCCAAAAAAAGACCCAAAATGAGTTCTTTTCCCAAGTCCCTTCTTACAACATAAAAAGTAATCATTGTACTTTAGAGCCACTGGGAAGTCACTGGACAGAAGAATGTCATATTAAATCATTCTCGTAAAGTCTGTTTGCACGTAAAACTAACTAGGATTTAAGCCTCAGCCCAAAGGGAAACAATGTGAGCACTATGTCTCCAATGCATATCTCTATCATGTTTAAACACTCAGAGCTGACATTGTTCAGACCAGCAAACACTTTAACTCATTCCTATGTAGGGAGCCTGGGAAATAAAGTATGCATCTGTCATAAAATTCCAAGAGTCATGTTCCGCCCAGAATAGGCACAACAGTCAGCAAGGAGGACTAGTCTGAACACACTTCTCATTGTACAATACTGTCTAACAAAAAAAAAAGCCTTCCCTGAGACAATTACAGTAACAAAAACACTAACTCTGAAGTCAGAGGACCCGGCTTCCAATCCTGCCTCCAATATTGATTATCTGTGTGACCATGGTAATGGGTCGCTTGGGCTTTTTTGGTCTCAGGTTTCTTATCTGTAAATGAAAGGTTTGGATTGGAAGACCTCTGAGGTCTCTTCCAGGCCTAGATTTATGATCTTATGATTATTTGGCCTCTAAGACCTCTTCTAGCGCTGAGTCTGTTATTCTGTGACGCCATATTAAGTCTGAAAACAAGGAATTAAAAAAAACATCTTTTAGTGACTCTCAGGATTGATTCTTTCCTTCCTCTCTTTTTTCATTCCTCCCTCTTTCCTCCCTTCTTTCCTTCCCTTCCTTCTTCCCTTCCACTTTTTCACCCTTCTTTTCTCCTTTCCTTTTCTCCATTTCTTCCTTCCTTTCTTCATTCTTCCTTTCCTCTCTCCTTCTTTCCTCCTTCCCTCCCTCTCTCTCTCCTTTTATTCTTTCCTTCCTTTCTTCCTTTCCCCCGAATCCTCTTCGCTTTCTTCCTTTGTCCTTTCCTTTCTTCCTTCTTTCCTTTATTCCTTCCTTCCTTTGTGTCCAGAATAGTGATTTTATCTCTGTTACTAATAGTCTTAAAGTTGCCCGAGGCCCAAGAAGTGGTATGACTTGCCCAGGATCACAGAGTCAGTATTTGTCAGAGATAAGACTTGAATCCAGCTATGGCCGTGATTAAAGAGGAGGAAGAAAACAGACCAGGTTGAATTTCAGAAGTCGTATAGTGTTTTCAATAATACCAAGCTTCTCCCGCCCCCACAACACTCATATTTTTATTACTAACATTCCCCTGGTGAATCTACATGAATGTGAATTCTAGAACACAATAGTCTCTAAATAATCAAAAGTCTGGGTGATCCTTAGGTTGTCTGCAACACAGGCTTGCAGAAAGAAATGGTGTAAAAAAATTCTACAGGAACTGGCTTTTGGGGGAGAGAGGGGTGGGCTGGTTTTGGGAAGATTCTCCATGGATGTTTTAGGATAAGACTAGCACAAGAGAGAATGGCAAAGAAGGGTTATGACCTAGTCTGGTAGAAAGAGAAAGAAAAAGTGCCCATACCATTATGATCATGGATCAATTAAATTATTTAGGTATGAATATACAACTCCAAGAATTGCAAAAAGCAGGAAAGCAATGTGATATAGTAGAAAGAAGGATGAATAATAATAGCCAGCATTTGTATAGTACTTTATAAATGTTATTTCATCTTATGTTCTCAACAACCTTGGGAATCATGTGCTATTATTATCTTCATTTTATTGGTGAGGAAACTGAAGCAGGTAGAAATTAAGTGACTTGCCTGGGGTTAGAAAATTAGTAAGTATCTAAGGCTGGATTTTGATCTCAGATCTTCATGACTCCAGGTGTATTACTTTATACACTGAACCACCCAGCCACCTACATAGGTATGAAGTCAGGAGATCTGGCTTTAAGGTAGCATTAACTTGCTAGAGGACTTTGGTGTGATACTTTCATCTGTAAAATGAAGATGTTGGAGTGGATAATTCAGATTCTTTCCTGCTCTAATGTTCCATGAAATTTTATCAATGACTCTGTCAGGGATGTTGTTAGGAGATTTCAAATCTCAGACATGAAAGAGTGGAACATATTTGAGGAATGGCATGATAGATTATGGATTAGGGGATCATTATGTGGGAAAGACACAATAGTTGGGAGCAATTTGTAATAGCTGATTAAGGGGTCTGGTGGACAAATCCCAACCAAAGGCAGGGGCGGATATGAGAAGATGCCTCCCTCAGCTTCTTTGCAGGGGAGGTGGGACATGGGTGTGGGTGTGGAATAGTGTTTATTCATCAGTTAATTTTGCTGAACTGCTTTTTTTCTTCAATTAGTCAGTCAGCCAGTCAACTGGCATTTGCTAA